>NC_056739.1:1377178118-1377478118 GCF_019279795.1 Protopterus annectens
GAAACTGGTTTTATTTCCAAAGGGGAAGGGGATGCTTCAAGTGTTTGGATATATCTCTCCTGCTCCATCACTACTATCCCGGATCCCTTGTCAGCCTTCATGATCCATAGGGATTTGTCCTGACTCAGTTCCTTCCAAGCCTGTCTTTCTTCCCTGTTCAGGTTGTGCCACTTTGCTGAGGGCTTATCAGAAAGGAGTTTCCTGATATCCCTTTCGCAGGTACTCGCAAAGAGGCTCAGTGTGTTGGAGAGTGCAGGAGTGTACAGGCTCTTCATGGTAAGGGGTCTGTTGTTATCTTCCAAGCTTTCCTCATCTTCTTCCTCTTCATATTGTTGTATATCTAATTTTAGTTGTAACTTTCTCGGGTAGCACTTGAGGTCCAGGATAACATCCGCCGTGTTGGCACTCTGCCGGGATGAAAGAAAAGCCTTTCTTCAGTACCTTATGATGGCTTTCCGAGAAATCTCGTGTGGTGAAGTTAAAGATGTCACCTACCCCTGCTGGAGACCTGAAGTCAGTGCTATCAGGTGCTGGTATCAGTGAATGGGGAGGGTGATCAGGGTGGTCCACCCCAGTAATACTAGTACTGTATCCCGTTCCCGCTCCTTCTTCCCCTGTGATTGTTGTTCCCCCTCCTTTCCTCAATATTGTTGGTGTTGTGGTTCCAGTTTCGTTCATTACCCCCAGGTCTGAACCTGGTATAAGTCCTGGTTCTGGTTGTGAGTCCTGCTGAAGATAAAAAAACATTATTGTTGCTACTTGTGCTGTTGTTGGAAGACTGGTTGTTGATTTGTGGGGTCTGATAAACCTTTTCTTGATTGATCGCACTGTCCGGTGTCCTGCGGTTTGTATTGTTGTTGTCCTCGTTCTTGTTGTGGTGGTCACGTTCACTGGTGTCTGGATCTCTCTGTGTCGGCTAATTCTGGAGAGGCATTTCTGGTCTTGGCTGTCCCCTAGCAGGAGTATGTACCATCATCTGGGAACTAATCCCTGCTAGTGGGCTGGATGTGATGAGGAGTCTATCCACCTCTGGTGTGTTGGGTCCATTTGTGGGTTCTTGTAATTCTGTCGTAGGCCTTAGTTCAGTTGTGGACAATGGATTGTTTGTGGGATATCTGTCTGGCCTTCTCCGTGTGTGTAAGGAGCATGTGGGCCTGATCGGGTGTCTTTTCCTTCCTCATATTGTTTAATGTCCCTAAGCAATTTGCCTTTCTTGCGTTCAATCAGTGCCATACATGCCTAGTAATTTTGTGCGGTACATTGTCCCACATTTCATGAAGTCAATAAATGTGGGATCCTGCAGGATGTGTGTTTGCAGATCATCTATTTGAGACTTGTAGGTGGCCATACTCTCAGTATTACTTTGGATGAGTGCTTTGATAGCTGCTAGCCCAGAGTCATTATATATTTTGACCAGTTCTTTGTGAAGCTGAGAGTTTGGAGTAGTCCTGTTAGGAAATTTGTTACACCTGAGACCCTGTGGGACTATATCCAGTTCTAAACACCTTTCCAGATAAAAGTTGTCATGCTCCAGGTGTTTGTAGGTTTTAATCAGTCTCTCGAATCTGGTAATTAGAGATCTGGCTCTGTGAGACCCTCTGTTTTGACTGTACTCCAGTTGTGCTGTTGTATTCTGGACCGGGCAACAGAAGGGATTAATTTCCGTCTGTGGTATCAGGTCAAGAGCCTCTGTGGTCCTTATTTCTGTCCCAGTTCTGTTGTTAATTGTGGCCCTGGGTCCAGAGTGGTCCAGGGTTCAGTGGTCCCTGGTGATCCTTTCATTTCTAGGTGTTAAAGGTCTGCTGTTTAGGTCCTCGAAGAGATCCTGCACCAAACGAATTCCTTCCGATAATTTTGTAAGAACTGTTGTTGGATCAATTGGTGTCCTGCTCCTGGTTGCTTCTGTCTTCAGTTGGCTACTAGAGCCTGAGTTGGGTGCTATGTTTCCTGCCATACTGTCACGCGGAGTAGAAGACTTATAACTAAAATTAACCGCACTCAAAAAAATTGAACGAAGAGAAGAAATTTTAACTAAGAAATGAACTTCGTGACAATAAAAGCATTCAATAAAATAGTAAATAACACCAACAACTCTTGTAGAACTTTAGCACTTTCGTCTTATTTATCAAGACTTCTTCAGAAAGACATGTTTCATAAGTATGAGCAACCATTTTCACTTCCTTTATATACATTAGTTCTAGCAGGCCATTTAAATTAACAACAGTTCCTTTCCAATAGAAAAGTGTGAACAAGCAGGGTGCTGTGTGCATTTTCATTAACATTACAATTGCAGTTACATAAGGCAAATTGGTCAGACAGTAATAGCCTTGTGGTGCCGTGTGCATACTAAAAGGGATTGTGTGCAAAAAGGGATCGTGTGCAAAAAAGGGATTGTGTGCAAAAAGGGATCGTGTGCAAAAAAGGGATTGTGTGCAAAAAGGGATCGTGTGCAAAAAAGGGGATTGTGTGCAAAAAGGGATTGGGGGGGCACCATGAAAGATGACAGTCATGCTGTGATGATTCTAATATAAACACGTAACTTATGAGTGTTTGCCTCCAAAGGTAAGTAAAGAAGGGAACGGAGGAAGGTGGAGGAGTCAGGTAGAGAGTCCTACTATGATCCACACCGGTGAAACCTGTGTGCTGGCCATACTCCAGCCCACTGTGTAGTACTGTTTGTATTCACCACATATGTAGATCAGATCTGTTGTACATTCCTAAAGTGAAAAGCACCTCCACCATTGTATGCACAGCTGTCAACACATCTGGCAATAAAGTTTGTGAGTATTCATGTCGGTGAGATGATTCACATAGTTTGCAAGTGTGGCACATGGATAGTCATTGTGATGCATTGCAAGTCCGACATGTATATTGTGACAGGACCATTATGAGTACATGTTGTGAATGGTCACATGGCAGATAGATTTGTGCATTACGGATCCTGATAAATAATAATACTCTCACCTGCAATGGGCTGCTATCACCGCTGAATGCCAGAGGTACCTAAATAGGAGTAACACAGCAGTATGAGCATAACCCACCCCTGCATAAAGGCTACAGGGAGCAATGTGCATAACACATACACTAGTACATTAGACTATACTATGGTGTATGCACATGTGTGCATACACAGAGTAGCATACTATAGTATGCGGCATGTGTGTATACATGCCTTGCATATGATGTTACATTACATATTGTACAGTGACACATGCAGCTATATGGAATATAGTTGTTATAGGTGCAGTACTGACTTACCAGGCAACTCCAGGCTCAGTGGTTGAGAGACACTCACCTCCACAATATCGGTTAAGGCTTGTGGATGTGGTTCTGCAGGTGTCCCCAGGTTGGCCAGTAGCTCCTCGGTACGTGTGAGTGGGGGCTGGGTTGGTGGTCCACCAGCTGTTGCACCTTGTTCCCTGGTGATTGCATTTGCACGCTGTTTCACCTGTCTAATGAGGTCTGTACAGTGTCTGCGCACCTGCTGGTATGTGCGGTTGTGGCCACCCACATCATTAACCCTCCTGTGAATAACCCTCCTGTGAAGTTCCATCCACAGGGCATCCCGCTGCTGTGCATCCTGTGGCACATGGCTGAACAGGATGTCGTGATTATCGAGTAGGTATGGGATGAGGGCCTCATCCTCCATGTGTGTAAAAGGGGGAAGCCTTGCACGTGGCATACCTGGAAGACATAATGATGGAGACAGGTCACAGTACCTCAGAGACATACAGAGCTACAGCTGAACATACATGTGTATCGCATTACTTCAGTTTAAATAGTTGTATTTGCAAACCTACATGACACTGAAGTGTTTGTGTCACACACATGTGACACTCAATGTTGAGTGGATATTATCACCATATGTGTGTGTGTCACCTGATTACATTGCTCATGCGCCATGTGGTTGCTGTCTTGATATGGGCATGTTTGCTTGCCTGTACTGGTGTTCCTACCTATCAGCACATGGCTGGATGTGTCCACATTAATGCAGTTGACCTTGATGCAGTGTATATGTCACATATAAGGACTTACACTGCCTTAACAGACATGACCTGTGACCCTGCAGACATGCTCATATAAGGTTTTACATGTATGTGTTCTGCCATATACATCTACACGGCACTGTACAGCGATTCAGCATCCTGCCATGTATCATCTGTGTTGCACATGTGATACACATGGGACACTGGCTAACCAGATGGAATTTGCAGGGATGGATATCAACTATGGCATGTACAGTCAAAGTCAACTAGTGGGCTATATGCCATGGACCATGTATGCATCTAGAATGAAAGGTTACCTGGCAGTAGCCGACAGGTGGGTCTGTGGGGCCAGGTGGAGCAGTGCCACATTACTGATCCACAGGCTTAATGATACATATACCATGCGGTCATCACACCATGTCTGAGAGGGGAGTGATGTGCAGCTTTGACGGACAGGAAGTATAGTATGGCAGGACTGTACAGCATGTGGTAGGTGGATATCCATGAAGTATGTGTTTGAGATCAAAATGAGTACGTGTAGCATGTCCGACATCACTGGGTTGGACATGGATTTATTCAGGGTATGCATCATCCTACATAGTGGAGATGGTGAATGGGAAGGCTGGAGTAGGCCATCTGCACATGGCCAATACCCCTTAAAGGAAATATGTGATCTGATATGGGTCACTTGAGTGGTCTGTATGGCTGGACAATGATATCTATATTCATAAATGGCACCCTATTATTATGGTTGCCACATATGACTCCCTGAAGGGATGTAGCTATCACAGGAAAGACAACTGCCCAGCTGCACCCCTCACTCACGTGTCCATTATGATGACCGCTGCCTAGGTGGTAGTTCATGGGTACAAGGTTATTAACATAGGGGTGACAATGCGAGTCAGCTCTTGCTCCTAGGTCATAGTCATTCGCATACTTCAATAGGCAGATGCCTTCTGTTTGTCTGTGAGGTATGGACTACAATGAGGGGGAATAGAATTCATTAGCCCTGACATACTGTAGCTGCCACTGGTGTGATGATCACGTATTATTCAGACACCTTCTTTAGTGTGGTTTCTGCCAGCACTCCTATCGCTAAACACTCCTGTGACATAGGAATGTACATCTAGTATACCGAGTGTAGGTGGTACACAGTATGGGTGATGATGTCCTATGACCTGGCAAGGTTATGATATGCAGTCTGACATCAACCATACTGTCATCTACATCTGTACTGCTGACATTGACATCACTTACGTGATCAATGTTCATGGCCTTCCAGACCAGACTCAGCAGGGTAGTAGTGCAGTACTTCCCATTATCAGTGGGGTCGTCCCCTTTGTTGGGCTGTGATAGCTGTTGGTGTGCACCATTCAGTGTGTACACAACCTGACATGGAGCTACGTTTTACATGATGTGTATGTGGAGAGCATCTTGTTTTGTGGGCAGGTCCCATGCAGACTGAGTGCAGCTTGTACCTGCATAGTTGTGGGTACATGGTCCCTGTGGTGTACATGGATATATGCTTGTGTACCTGTTGGGAGGAGGGGGCCGTGTTTTTATATTATCCTATCTGGATTGCTTATTCATGCTAAGCACTTGTTCAGGACTTGTAAACAGTATGTAAGCTAATGATTACTATAGCACTCAATCTTCCACATCACCTACAGGTAAGGGTGAACAGGTTTTGTACATACTTTTCTCACTTGCGTAGAGTAATGTAGCTGTTGTACTCACTTTCCTCACTTATCTAGGTGAATATAGTTCTATATTCAGGCATGTCCAAGAGTCAACTGCCAGTGTTCTCACCTGTCTATCTGATGAATCTGGACATCTTGAGGCAATGTACACAGACAAGCCTCTCCACCTACCACCCAAAACTACAACCTGTGAGAGATGCACTCATCTAGCCAAATTGGAGGTAAAGGTCTCTCCAACCAAGCCTGAGTCTGACTGTCATGTGGAGAAGGTAAACAGTCGCACAACACCACACTCATCACATAAGCCTCACTGTATCTACCCCCACCATTAACTGGGAAAACTACTCATGTACCAACACATTAGCTCAATGGTTTCTGGAATTCATAAACACCAATGCCCTGAGTCAACATATCCACACACCCACCAGGGGCAACAATATCCTAGACCTAGTCATTACCAACATGAGTGACTGGTGCTCCACACGTGAAGCCAACTCCTCGTTGGTTCGATCAGACCATGTGCTGAACACCGTTGATATCCACATCACGCAACTAACCCCCATTAAGCGAACCACAGTATAATATGCCTACAAGGCCAACTACATGCTTCTTAAGGCAGACGTGGTGGACGTCATGACACCCATGCAGATGGACAGTACTGTTACAACTGCTGAATCCTACACAAATGCACTCTATAAGCACTTACAGGAGTGCATGGCTTGTGCTATCCCAAACAGAACCAGGACACTATGCGCATAATTAACTAAACCAATCTGGTGGTTCCCTGCCATAAACATATTGTACTACAGGAGGAAGACACTGTTGCAAATGAGAGTACAATACCATGCATGGAGGAGATTCCTGGCCAGCCTCAGTAAGAAGGTGAGATCCCTTATATGATCCTCCAAAGCTAGCTACGAAAATCTTAACGCAACTAATACCAACAACAACCACAGAGCCTCAATGTCAACAACCAGATCTGCTCTGAGTTACAGCACAAAGGCACGAACATTACAGAAACAATGGATATTGGCAACATCCTGGCAGATCCCTCTCAAAGCTGTACACTCTGAAGGCAATATCACAGCATCCATGGGACTGGACAACATCCCAGGCTGCGTTTTACACTAACTTCGGATCATACTGCCTCCACCTACGCACCATGTTCAATAATAGCCTCACACCGGGCATAGTGCCCCCTGAATGGCACACAGCAACGGTTATCCCACTCCACAAAGGTGGTGCCACAATGGACCACGGGACCTATTTCCCTATAGGTCTGACTAGCCTGGTCTGAAAGGCTATGGTGCACATCATGGATCACTGTCAGAGACATTGGGTACCTCCCAACCTTTGACCCCTCCCTGTTTGGCATTAAGGCCAGACCATGCATCCTAAACCTGGTGGGCTTCTTAGAGACAGTTACCAAGGCATTAGATGAGGGTAAGGAGGTCCATACAGCCTACCTAGATCTCTTATAGGCTTTCAATACCATTCCTCCTTCTGGTATTATCAACATACCCATCCGCCTGAACATTAACCCCTACATCATGTGATGGTTTGCAATGTGGCTCACGGACAGAACACACACAGTAGGAGTTGCATACCCTAGGTCAGACTGTATACCAGTTACAACTTCCGTCCTCCAGGGCTCGGTCCTAGGACACCTCATGTTCGGTATATACTTCTATGACATACAGACAAGCACAGGAGGGCTTTGGCTGAAAAGGTTTGCAGACAACTGCAAACTAGGGGACATAATGGTTTCCCCAGCTGTTACAGACACCCTCTGGAAGGGTTGCACTGAGACGAATACCTGGTGTTAATATCATGGCATCAAGCTGAATGCCTAAAAGTGCATAGTCATCCCCTTTGGATATAACTAATAACCCACAGACTACCACATAGGTGCTAGTCCCCTACATACAAAAAATATATTACAGGATCCGGAAACACCAGTAGACAGCAATCTCTCCTTCGATACCCATAATGACAAGGTGGTTAGAATATCCTTCTACATGCCCCCCTAATCTCTAATGGGTTCGCATCCAGATCAGAGGGGCCATTGTGACTCTACAAATATCATATCAGACCCTTTAAAGGATACAACACCCCATTTGGGATATACCTTACAAGACAACTGCAACAGCTTGGAAGACCACACCAGTACCACACCAAGAGGATTACTGACCTCAAACAGATGACCTTATGCAGCCCAACTTACGAAACTCCAGCTGTACTCAGATGCATACTGCATAATCACAAGTGATCTCTGCTTGACATACAAAGCCCATGTCCAACCCTGTATTGGTGGATATGCTCCACCTAAACAGAAGCCCCTGAGAGCCACATGCTCTAGGGATATACACCAAACCACAATGATGAGTAGGACATGCTAAACGGATAGATTCCTGACCCGGACACTCCCTATGCTTTGGAACGTGATTCCAATGTAAATCAGGCAAGGCCCCTCATGAGCACTCTTCAAGGGAAATGTTGCCGTGTGGATGGGAGACAGACATGTACCCGGGGATCACCGCAGCGGCTCTGCTGGACAGAGGCACAGGGAACTATTGGCTCTGCCATTCAGAGGCACAGGGACCCAACCTATGGGGGTGGCAAAGACAACACACGCTAGCTAGGCTTACAGATACCCTTGGTAAGACAGCCTAGTACCTACCTTTGCACATATTACATGTCTTATGTGCATGGATAGTTAAATAGCTCTTCCATTTTACTTTGCTATCATGCTGATAAACTGTCGGCTCACTAAAAGACATATGTATCCTGTTATTGTGTATTGTAAATGCCGATTGACATAACTGTTTGCCTACAATTACAGTAATGCTATGTAGCTTGTAATACATATCTGCCTACAATACTGTACATTACAGAGTTATTGGCACAATATCCCACAATGCAAAACATACTTGCACAGTGGCCCAACCTTCCACGTTATTCTCTGTATTACAACCATACATATGGCTACAGTTACAATATATCAACATATACTAGCCCCTGTTATAGCACATACTTGTAGGACCAACCCTGTCACTGACGTCGGCTAGTGAGGAGTATTTTTGTTCAAAGCCCTTATATAGCATCCCTTGTGGTGTATGCGGTGTTTGCCTTGTGACCTACAGCAAAACACACAAATACTACAAGCGTGACTATGCTCAACAATACATCACTACAAGATAACTGTTTCCATTATATGGATTGCATGCACTTTAAATACTACAGAATAGTACTACATACACAGACATACTGACTGTTCTACATACCTTATTAGTAACCCGACGTATCGTTAACAGTTGATTCAATCCTTTTCGGTTTGTGTTTCAATGTTATTTGTAATGTTCCACTGGTATATACGGATAGTTTGAATGTGTGATGACACATCCTTTTCTAGTTACATATCGGTAACATGTGGTATCCTGTCCACCAATTGCTGTTCCAAAGTAGTTAATTGGATGCACATCAGCTGTGCAGCTACTCCATTAGCCGATACCATGGCAACAGTGGTGTATAAGTGAGTACGCCGTTTAGGGGTTGTCCGTTTGCCTTACTTTTGAGGGAGACGGCCTAGATGTGTTATTGCGATGTATTTCAACAGCTATATGGAGACACACAGAGATATATTAGCTTCATGACTCCCGTGGACTGTGTGTAATGGCTAGATGATTTAGTTCTACATGTGAGTACAGCTGTTATATTTTGGAACAGTGCTACTTATGCAGGGTTTGTTTGTACCTGATACTTCTGCAGATGTTTAAGTCTGGCAAGGATGTTTGGCCAGCTCAAGGCTGTATGGCTATGCATGAACTGTTATGTGGTGTACAGTGTGCTCACCAGACATCCTTGATTTGGTGTACAAGTGTAGCATACTGTGCTGTTACTCACTAATTGCTAACACATCGTGGTGCACGCACAACCCTCTGAAACGGGATTAGTGCAAACAAACCCTATTACATCAGCAGCTGTTCCATTGTAGAACAGCCGCTATTTCACTTAGGGCCATGTTAGTGCCTCTCTGACAAGGTATGTTAAGGCTTCTACAGATGTACAGTGTGTGAATGATTTGTGATGTTATTACAGTTTGTATTGTAATATGTTTGGGTGTGGGGGTGATGGTGGGTGTGCATAGCAAAAGCAGGTGTGTAGGAAAGTACAGTTGTGTACACCTACCATAAATGTAGATGTTTGAGTGTCTTCACTGTTGCAGTCATAACGGTAGGGTGCTCCTGCCGGCAGGCAGCCCGAGGTCGGCCAGAATCCCAAAGTCTGGGTCCGGCGTCGGCTGTATAGGCTAGTACCCTGACGTCAGTACGCTCTGGTACATAGCCCTCAGCCGACGCCATCTTCTCCAGCCTTTCTTGCCCTAGATGTCAGAAGTCCCCAACAAACCAAAAATGAATCCAACAAGGAAACACAAATACACCACAAAAAAGGAAAAGAGGGGATAGGAGGAGGAATTGACTGCAACAGTGAAGACACTCGAACATCTACATTTATGGTAGGTGTACACAACTGTACTATGTTCTTCGTGTTTCACTGTTGCAGTCATAACTGTAGGGTGGAATCCCAAAGCAGTGTAAAGGGAGGAGGCTTTAGATAGAAGAAGGGAGGCAAGAATACCCTGCAAGACAGCAGAGGCAAAGCCTGCCTGGACTTAGAAAACAAGGGGAGATTGTAGTGCTTGGAAAAAGTATGCACAGAACTCCAAGTGGCAGCTTCCAAGATATCCTTGGTAGGGACTCCTCTGAGGAAAGCTGTAGAAGTGGCAGCTGCTCTAGTAGAGTGACTTCTAATGGTACCTGGAAACTGTTTCCCATGATGAGTGTAACAAAATCTGATTCCATAAGCAATCCATTTGGAAATAGTTTGTTTAGAAATAGGTTTTCCAAGAGAACTGGAGGCAAAGGAAAAACAATTGGTTAGACTTTCTGAAATCTTTAGTCTTGTCCAGGTAAAATCGTAACTGTCTGTGCACATCTAATGAATGCAAAATCCTTTCCCCTTTGTTTTGAGGATTTGGAAAGAAAGTAGGAAGGTGAATTGTCTGATTTAAAGCCACTTTCGAAATCACTTTAGGCATGAAAGTAGGATTGGTCCTCAAGGATACTCTGTCCTGATGGAAAATAAGGTATGGTTCCACAGCCATGAGAGCTTGCAACTCTGAGACCCTTCTGGCAGAGGTCAATGCTAACAAAAGAACAGTCTTCCAGGATAGAAACTTAATATCTGAAGATGCAGCAGGCACAAAAGGAGGCAAAGTAAGTTTTCTAAAACATAATTAAGATCCCAGGCAGGGACAGGAGGGGTCCTTGGAGGCCAAATTTTGCCCCTCTCAAGAACTTCTTCACCAAAGGATGAGAAAAAACAGGAGGATCAGAACTGAAATGCGCAGAGATAGCAGAAGCATGAATCTTAATGGAAGAAAAGGAAAGTCCTTCAGATAAAAGTTCCAAAAGGTAAAGCAAAATAGAAGAGAGATCAGGTACCTGAGGATCAGAACCTCGGTCCTGCATCCAAATAGAAAACCTCTTCCATTTAGAGGCATAGAATTTCCTAGTGCTAGGCCGTCTAGCTTCCAAAAGAACATCCAAAACTTGTTTGGGAAGACTAGAAGGAATCAAACTCCTTTGAAGAGCCAAGCTGCCAGGCAAAGGGTCTTGAGATTGGAATGTAGTAACTGACCCTGATGCTGGGACAGAAGCGAAGGGTTCAGTGGGAGAATCCAAGGAGGCCCCGAGAACAGGAGCTTTAAAGTTGGATACCAAAACTGTCGAGGCCAATTTGGAGCAATCAAGATGAGGAACTTGGGCTTGTCCTGTTTTATTTTCAGTAGTACCCGAGTTAGTAGAGGAAGTGGAGGGAAGGCATATGCCGAAAGGCTTCTCCAGCTGAAGGACAGGGCATCCACTCTCCAAGCTGCTTTGTGGAAGGACCTGGTGTAAAAGCGAGGCAGCTGATGATTGAGATGGAATGCAAACAGATCTATCTGGGGACATCCCCAAACTGCAGTAATCCTGTTGAACAAGTTGGTGTCTAGCATCCATTCATGAGGATCTGAAATGTTTCTGCTCAGGCTGTCTGCTAAGAGATTCTGTTTCCCTGGAATGAATTGAGCCTGGAGATGTAGATTCAAATTTAGAGCTGTGTCCCATAAACCCATAGATAGTCTGCAAAGGGGGTATGAATGAGAACCCCCCTGCTTGTTGATGTACCACATGACCGTGGTGTTGTCTGTGCGAATTAGCAGAGGGCCTGGTTGTAGAAGATTCTTGAAGGCTAGAAGGGCGTTTTGGACTGCCAACATTTCCTTCAGATTGATGTGCCAGTGAAGATGGTCCTTTGTCCAGGTTCCCTGCTGGCAATTGTCTAGAAAGTGTGCTCCCCAAGCATAATCTGAGGCATCTGTGGTTAGGATTTGAGTAGGTTGAGGGAGACGAAAAGGTTTTCCTTCATTTAAAGTGCATGCCCTGGACCACCAGAGGAACTCCTTCTGGAGGCAGGGGATCAGAGGAATCAGAATATCCAGATCGTGGTAATGCTGTGACCATACACTTTTCAGATACCATTGAAGCTTTCTCATGTGAAGCCTTGCGTTTGGAATCAACAGAATGCAGGAAGCCATGTAGCCCAGAGCCTGCAGGAATTTCCTTGCAGTGAGCTGAGATAGAGTTGCCAAGGCGTTGAAAGTAGAAGCCAGCTGAGTTTGTTTTTCTGGAGTGAGGTAGGCCCTTTGTAAGGTTGTATTTAAGAGGGCTCCCAAGAATACCATTTGTTGAGAAGGGATCAAATGTGACTTTTTTATGTTCACTGAGAATCCCAGTAGGAGGAGAAGACGTTGAACAAAGTCCAGATGTTGAAGCAGAAGATCTTTGCTGTCTGCCTGAATAAGGCAGTCGTCCAAATAGGGGTAAATCTGGATCCCCTGAAGTCTGCAGTAAGCCACTACTGGTGCCAGGCACTTGGTGAAGACTCTGGGCGCAGTAGATAAACCAAAGGGCAGAACAGAGAATTGAAAGTGCCTCCAACCTGCCTTGAACCTGAGGAATTTCCTGCGTTCTTGTCTGATGGGAATATGTAAATAGGCTTCCTTTAAGTCCAATGTCACCATCCAGGTGTCCTGAGAGAGCATTGGAATTAGCTGTTGCAGAGTAAGCATCTTGAACTTTGGAATTTCCAAAAAGGTGTTCAACACAGAAAGGTCCAGAATAGGTCTCCAAGAGTTTTGTTTTCTGGGAACCAGAAACAGTCTTGAATAAAACCCTTTTCCCATTTCCGAGTGGAACAGGCTCTATGGCTCTCATGGCCAGAAGAGCATCCACTTGAGTTAAGGCCTCTGACCATTGAAGTTTTGGCAGATCTGGCCAACCGTGAGTCTTTGGCAAAGTGTGGAAGTGGAATTTGTAACCTTTTAAAATCACGTCCAATACCCATCTGTCCTGGGTAATATGAGTCCAATTTCTGTAAAGAGACAGTTTTCCTCCGAGAGGGGCGTCCAGGTGAAGGGGTCCTGAAGCCCAACCGAGAGAGTCATTGAGTTTGCTTTCTTTGAGATTGGGATCTGTCTTCTCCCCTTCTAGGTGAAGAAGCAGTCCATTGTCTAGATCTGTAAGAGGCCTGGCCTTGACCACGACCTCTGGAGCACCTATATCTTCCCCTTTGAGGCCTGTCAGACGTGGGAAAGGACCAATTTTAGAGGGCCAATTCCTGGAAAATCTAGGAGGCTGAACTTGCAAGAAATCTTTTACAGTCTGCATAGACTTTGCCTTTTCCTCCATCTTTTCAATAACTTCCTCAGCCTTAGATCCAAAAAGAACATCTGGTTGAACAGGGGCATCTAATAACTTAGCCTTAACCTGTTCAGGCAAACTTTGTTCAAGCCAGGCATGTCTCCTAATAACAGTACCAGAGGCAGCAGCCCTGCAAGAAGCATCCAAAGCATCAAAACCACAATGTAAGCTATGCTTGTTAACCTGTTCAGTAGCATGCAAAACATCCTAAAGTTCCTTATCCTCTGCACAAGCAGGAAGGGAAGCAAGCTTTTGCTTTAAAACAGACAAAAGAAATTGCTGATATTTAAACATATGAAACTGGCAATTTAAAGCCCTTACAGACAGGGTAGCAGAAGTATATACCTTTTTTCCCCACCTGTCTAAAGCAAGAGAATCCTTCTCAGAGGGAATAGGATTTTTAGAAGTAGCAACCTTAGCAGCCTTAGAGCCCTGAGAAATAGTTTCAGGATCCATGAGAAGGGTTTTAAATAAAAATAAATGAGAGTCAGGAACCCTATAAAATCTATCAGGCTTAGAAGGAGCAGGAGGCATGGAATCAGGATTCAAATTAGCCTCAGAAAAAGCATCATCTACAATGTCCAAAACAGGAGGGATAGCTAAAGGCCTATGCTGAGGAAGAAGAAGAAATTCTCTAAGCCTCTTCTTGGAAGCAGAATATTCCTGTCCTTCCCAATGAAAATGTTCCCTCATCTCATGCAGGGTTTCCCCAAAGAAAAATCCTCAGGCGGAGAGGCCGAGGGTAAAGAGTCCTCAGCATCCGAATCCTCATAAGGAAAGGAATAGTCCTGATCTGAGGAAGAAACAGAAGATACAGAAGCCTGGTCAGAGGAATCCAGAGTAACATCCTGTCGAGGCCTTTTCTCAGGAGGGGGTGAGAACCCTAATCATTGTAAGCAAATCTTCAGCCATCCTCAATAATTGCTTTTGTGTGTTGGGAGTGGATTCAGACGCAGCTTGAGCTGGAACTTTAGACTTAACAGGGCTCTTTGTCTTTGCCTTTGAAATAGTAATGTGAGTAGGCCTGAAAACCCCCTCAGAAGCCAGTACCTGCACAGCGGTTCGGACCCATCTGAAGGAGCGACGTCCGAAGGTCCTGCAGCAGTTAAAATAGTGGGCCTTGATGGCTCCCCATGGGAGTCCATATCGGCCATCGGTTCAGAAGTGGCGGATGACAGGGGCTGCAAAAGTGCCTCACTGACGACAGCCGAACCGGACGCTGGCTCCAGCTGCAACGAGTCCTGTTTGGACCTCGGCGGCCTGTCTTTGTCTTTGCGCTTCTTTTGGACTCCGGTAGTGTCCGACGACATTCTATAATTGAAGCATCTGCCAAAATAATTTAAAGCCCAATCGTACCTGCGCTTGCTAGTACGAGAGTTGAACCTGGCACAGAACCGACAACAAGAAATGTCGTGGTCAGGGCCTAAGCAAAGTAGACAGTAAGAGTGGAAATCTTTATGAGGTATTTGTTTCCCACACGCTATACAATTATTAACTTTTTCTGACATCTGAGGAACAAGAAAAAGATTCCCCAATGGGGTACTTAGCTTTGAGAAGAGAAGTAAGAACTTCGGACCGAATGTCACCATCCAGGTGTCCTGAGAGAGCATTGGAATTAGCTGTTGCAGAGTAAGCATCTTGAACTTTGGAATTTCCAAAAAGGTGTTCAACACAGAAAGGTCCAGAATAGGTCTCCAAGAGTTTTGTTTTCTGGGAACCAGAAACAGTCTTGAATAAAACCCTTTTCCCATTTCCGAGAGTGGAACAGGCTCTATGGCTCTCATGGCCAGAAGAGCATCCACTTGAGTTAAGGCCTCTGACCATTGAAGTTTTGGCAGATCTGGCCAACCGTGAGTCTTTGGCAAAGTGTGGAAGTGGAATTTGTAACCTTTTAAAATCACGTCCAATACCCATCTGTCCTGGGTAATATGAGTCCAATTTCTGTAAAAAAGAGACAGTTTTCCTCCGAGAGGGCCCAGGTGAAGGGGTCCTGAAGCCCAACCGAGAGAGTCATTGAGTTTGCTTTCTTTGAGATTGGGATCTGTCTTCTCCCCTTCTAGGTGAAGAAGCAGTCCATTGTCTAGATCTGTAAGAGGCCTGGCCTTGACCACGACCTCTGGAGCACCTATATCTTCCCCTTTGAGGCCTGTCAGACGTGGGAAAGGACCAATTTTTAGAGGGCCAATTCCTGGAAAATCTAGGAGGCTGAACTTGCAAGAAATCTTTTACAGTCTGCATAGACTTTGCCTTTTCCTCCATCTTTTCAATAACTTCCTCAGCCTTAGATCCAAAAAGAACATCTGGTTGAACAGGGGCATCTAATAACTTAGCCTTAACCTGTTCAGGCAAACTTTGTTCACGAAGCCAGGCATGTCTCCTAATAACAGTACCAGAGGCAGCAGCCCTGCAAGAAGCATCCAAAGCATCAAAACCACAATGTAAGCTATGCTTGTTAACCTGTTCAGTAGCATGCAAAACATCCTAAAGTTCCTTATCCTCTGCACAAGCAGGAAGGGAAGCAAGCTTTTGCTTTAAAACAGACAAAAGAAATTGCTGATATTTAAACATATGAAACTGGCAATTTAAAGCCCTTACAGACAGGGTAGCAGAAGTATGTACCTTTTTCCCCACCTGTCTAAAGCAAGAGAATCCTTCTCAGAGGGAATAGGATTTTTAGAAGTAGCAACCTTAGCAGCCTTAGAGCCCTGAGAAATAGTTTCAGGATCCGCAGAAGGGTTTTAAATAAAAATAAATGAGAGTCAGGAACCCTATAAAATCTATCAGGCTTAGAAGGAGCAGGAGGCATGGAATCAGGATTCAAATTAGCCTCAGAAAAGCATCATCTACAATGTCCAAAACAGGAGGGATAGCTAAAGGCCTATGCTGAGGAAGAAGAAGAAATTCTCTAAGCCTCTTCTTGGAAGCAGAATATTCCTGTCCTTCCCAATGAAAATGTTCCCTCATCTCATGCAGGGTTTCCCAAAGAAAAATCCTCAGGCGGAGAGGCCGAGGGTAAAGAGTCCTCAGCATCCGAATCCTCATAAGGGGGAAAGGAATAGTCCTGATCTGAGGAAGAAACAGAAGATACAGAAGCCTGGTCAGAGGAATCCAGAGTAACATCCTGTCGAGGCCTTTTCTCAGGAGGGGGGGTGAGAACCCCTAATCATTGTAAGCAAATCTTCAGCCATCCTCAATAATTGCTTTTGTGTCTTGGGAGTGGATTCAGAAGCAGCTTGAGCTGGAACTTTAGACTTAACAGGGGTCTTTGTCTTTGCCTTTGAAATAGTAATGTGAGTAGGCCTGAAAACCCCCTCAGAAGCCAGTACCTGCACAGCGGTTCCGGACCCATCTGAAGGAGCAACGTCCGAAGGTCCTGCAGCAGTTAAAATAGTGGGCCTTGATGGCTCCCCATGGGAGTCCATATCGGCCATCGGTTCAGAAGTGGCGGATGACAGGGGCTGCAAAAGTGCCTCACTGACGACAGCCGAACCGGACGCTGGCTCCAGCTGCAACGAGTCCTGTTTGGACCTCGGCGGCCTGTCTTTGTCTTTGCGCTTCTTTTGGACTCCGGTAGTGTCCGACGACATTCTATAATTGAAGCATCTGCCAAAATAATTTAAAGCCCAATCGTACCTGCGCTTGCTAGTACGAGAGTTGAACCTGGCACAGAACCGACAACAAGAAATGTCGTGGTCAGGGCCTAAGCAAAGTAGACAGTAAGAGTGGAAATCTTTATGAGGTATTTGTTTCCCACACGCTATACAATTATTAACTTTTTCTGACATCTGAGGAACAAGAAAAAGATTCCCCAATGGGGTACTTAGCTTTGAGAAGAGAAGTAAGAACTTCGGACCGACAACAACCAAATACGCTGTTCGATAATCGCCAACCAACGACTTGCGAGCTGCTTTCCACCGCACGGCAAGAAAGACTGGAGAAGATGGCGTCGGCTGAGGGCTATGTACCAGAGCGTACTGACGTCAGGGTACTAGCCTATACAGCCGACGCCGGACCCAGACTTTGGGATTCTGGCTGACCTCGGGCTGCCTGCCGGCAGGAGCACCCTACAGTTATAACTGCAACAGTGAAACACGAAGAACATCTGCTTTTATACATAATCGCTATGTGCATGAGGGTTCCTTCCCTATTTGAACATCTATCCTCTTGTGGACTACTACAATGGTATTTGCAGGCTGATTCATTAAGGCACTGTTATGTGGTTCTTGTATAGCATGCAGGTGATGTTAGTCCTTGAATCCCTTCGTAATACATCTGAATGTAATAACGTATTGCTACATGATAGCTGTGTATTTCTGTCATAGGTATTTGCAGTCATTGTAGTTGTGTTGGTGACTGACCCTCTTTGGCTAGGGTTGCCACCTTTTCATATGTCCATAGTGGGTCATTTTCAGGACACACACCTGATTTTACAGGCAGACACAAACCCATGGTCAGTACAAGGGATAGAACTTTCCTTTCTTGCCTAATTATAAGCTTATTCTTGTAGCAGTTTAGTAGCTTATCCTGTTTCCTGTACCATGTAGGTACTTTAGATACAGAAATAACTATTGTATGCAACTATTACAGTACATATGGGACATAATTATGTCCTATAATCCCAGAACATTTGCCACGTTTAATATATTTGGTCAGGACATAAGGGCCCAAAGAGGGAGTGTCCCTTGCAAAGTGGAACAGGTGGTAACACTATGATTGTCTCATGACCATAGCACATATTTGTAATGGTGTATAGGCATATACTCTCCATATCCTTTGTTCATAAAGGTTGGCAGTGGCGGAATGTGTGATTGCTATGGTCTATGTTATACACATATGTGAACACTTCAACCGCTGTATACATGAGACCCACGGAATTCTGAAACCACAGTGTTCCGACGCACACAGTCCTGGGAACAGACTCCCATACCCCACATTACCGACATCGACAGTAACTCACGAAGGTAACATGAACATGGAACACACACAGACACACTGCTACTCAACACATCCAAACAGACCATCCTACACTATGTATGAGTAGGTGGCCAAGCCCCCCTACACACCTATTGTAGGTGTCTGCGCCCCACACATCACCCACTACTTTAATATTCTACATCCTAGGTCACGCAAACAGATGTACAAAGCTAACCCACAACCACACATTACAGTCCCCCAAGAACACACACCACACACAGAACACACACTACAGCCCTAAGAAACACACGTGCACACAGTAATCTACCCAAACCACAACACCAGAAGCACTGACTCACTGTCCATTAATATCGTGAGATTACACCTCGCGCATCTGGTGTTTTGGTACTGTGTTCTTTCGGACCTTAAGCCTCGGGATTATGTGCGTCGGTAGTTAGTGTAAAGCTGTCAGTATGTGGTAGGTATCCCATTTATATGTACCTCCATGGTTATGTAGATGTTGTTAACCTATCTATATATCTACATATATATGTATATCCCCATATATCGACATCTCTCTCTCTCTCTCTCTATATATATATATATATATATATATATATATATATATATATATATATGATTGTGTGTGTGTATATACATATATAGATATACATATATTTATATAAAACATACACCTTTCATTGTGTACATGCCGGTTTGTCCTATTTCAACACATTCCTACGTTTTGTGTTTTATCCTGTCAGTATACACGACTGCCATTGGTACATCTCAGGTATCTTAGTGGTACGTTATTGTGATGAATGTGTACATGGTTGCGTGTTCTAATCCTGGCAGTGATATCTTACCTCTCAGAGCAAGCACTGGTAGTGAAAGGCTGATGAATGCACATTTCAGCGGTTGTGTTCCACATGTTTATTATTCTGTGGAGAACTACCTGTATATGCAAGCTGTGTTTAAGGTATACTATGTAACATGTACACATCT
The DNA here is from genome assembly GCF_019279795.1 of Protopterus annectens. Classification (NCBI taxonomy): domain Eukaryota; kingdom Metazoa; phylum Chordata; order Ceratodontiformes; family Protopteridae; genus Protopterus; species Protopterus annectens. The sequence goes on from NC_056739.1 coordinate 1,377,197,529, forward strand.
GTGAAGATTCCTGTCAGGGATTCTCCCCATTATTTGGAAACACATCCCTGATTACATTATACAAAACCCCTCACTAACACTCCGGGGAATCCTTGCAGAGTGGGTGAACAGTAGCTACACCCCAGGGATCCTGCAAATGGCTCTGCTCCACAGAGGGACAGTTAGTTGATCGATGGGGTGGCAACAGCAGACACGTTTTGCCTATGCTTATGAGTGGCCTCGGCGGTTGGCCATCTACCTACCTATGTATCTATGAACCTGTACATACAGTATGGACACATGCTGATAGCTTAATATACTGTTCAGGTACCGACTTACCTTGTGCCAATGGCGGTTGTGTGTACAATAGTTGAGGGCTACCTATGTAGGATGCACACAGTAGACCACCTATACATGACAATTTACAGGTGGTCGTGTGTGTGTGCGCCATCCATGTTTGCTGTGTGTGCAGGTGAAGAAGGATGTCAGTCCATGAGTGCCTACACTTGTCAGTGTGTGTGCTATACGTTCCCTCTTTGCCAAGGCATGGGTATACTGGGCATGCCTCCATCTGCCTACTGGGGCTAGCACAGGGTGTTCATGGTCTGAGCCCCCCTGTGCCTGTGGGTCCCTTGGCAATGGTGGTGGGCTGTGAGGGCCTTCATCATTCTGTCCCTGCTGCAGCTGTTTCCACAGGATCATATTGTGTGGCATGGCACATACTATGAAGATGTGGGCACATGTTCCCTGACAGTACTGCAAGGCTCCACCAGATATGTCCAAGCAACGGAACTGTGATTTCAGCATCCCAAACACACGCTCTGATGATGATTCTGGTTTCTGCATGTGCCTCATTATGGCGTTCTTGCGTGGCTGTGTGTGCATTTCTGATGGGTGTCATTATCCACAGTTCCAGTGCATAGCCAGTATCCCCCACCAGGTGGCCATATAGGATGTCCCCCCTGGAAAATACCCAATACAGCTGTGAGGCATGCCAGATGTGGGAGTCGTGATGGCTTCCAGGACTGCCGGCAGACACATCCATGATAATGCCTTGGGCATTGCACACGACCTGGCAGTTGATGGAGTGGAATCCCTTAAGGTTTATGTAGTGCCTACCTTGCTCACTGGGTGGTGACTTGATGTGTATGTGCGTGCAGTCTATTACACCCAGTACCTCCGGGTAGTCCGCCACACAGTGGAAGAGATGCATATTGCTGGCCAACTCCTAAGTTCGGGGGAAGTGTATGTGCTCATTGGCATGTGGTAGCATGGCATCCAGGAACTGGTGGAGTATCACCGATGCCTGTGAGATCCCCATGATATCCCCAGTTAGCCTTTGAAAGGTACCTGTGGCTAGTATTCTCAAGCTTACACATACCTTTGTGTCCACTGAGATGGGTTCCCCTCTGTTACTTCTGGCTCTGAGGCGTGGCCGGCACAGCTCAACAAGTTGCTGTATGATGTCCTTGTCCACTCTGTAATGCTCTACTATCTCCAGATCATGTAGCCCCTGGTAGGTTACCCTGGGTCTAAACACTTGTCTCCTCCTCTGGTGCCCGAGATGGTTGTCAGCATCATCCTCCACACCACCGTCAGTCTCCAACACATGCTGATGAATCAAAGCTATGGCAGCCCCTAACATATACATATTAAAAGTTCCCTGTCTGTATACACCAATGGTGCAGAGTGTCGGGGAATACACACGTGTGTGTGTGTGTGTGTGTGTGTGGGGGCTTTCACACCTTATACTATTGTGCAATGGATGATGCTGGTGTAATTGGGTGCGTTTGTGCTATTCCAGCTGCAGGGTATCTTAATTATTGGTTTTACAGCAGGTACTGCTATTGTGGGGCCTTTGGTGTTGACTTACGCTTGGCTGCAATGATTCATCTATTGCCCTTTTCTTCTATTTTCAACCCGATTCACCTCCCATTGCCAGGCATGAATCCAGCTGCTGCCTTTCTTGTTTTGTGCTTCCACAACCCAGGATTGAGTTGGGAAATGTGTTATGCAGCTGATCTACAGCAAGTTTGCTTTGTTCTGCTATGACAGTTCTCTTTTCTTTGCTGTACGGCACCTCCCCTTTCCTGTTCTGCAGGTAGCTGCTAGCAGCCTTGTTAGCTGTTGTCTATGGTCTACTGTGAGTTTCTAGGTGTTAATTACTCATTTGTACTCCAATTACCATGCTGCAGCATTTCCTTATTGTCTTCCTGTAACCTTCCTGTTTCACCCAAGTTGCGCACCCAGTTTCTGGCTTTTGAGTGCGTTTTCATCCATGTTCACATGCACTTTCGGTCACCTTGTGTGCTCTCAGCTAAGCATAGCTATGGCTAGGTACACACCCCTATCCTGCAGCTTTATTAGCAACAGGCAACCCGGATTACCAGTGCTCCAATGTGCTTACAGCTACAGCGGGCGCACACCTCTCATGATGTCATGTTTACCTCCTGGACACTCCTCGGTGTTGTACTGCTGCACCATGTGGTACATCCTTACGTTTGCGATTCAGTATTACTTGACTCATTTACATGGCATTGACTACTAATTCCTAGTTACCACATGGAACACTGTCACAGACCCTTAGCAACCCTTGAGCCTTGGTTGTGGTATAGCATGCGTACCATTGACTATTATGGAAAATTCATGATTTGTGTTACATTGCAGTTTTATGACATCTAAATATATTTTCCTTGTGTTCCTGTTTGCACACCCATGCACTGTGGCTGTACTTTGTGTTAGTGTGGCCATGACATTAAATGTTATTTTTTATATGTTGTGCATGTTTTTTTATGCCATTGGCTGTATATTTAGCCATTGGCATATGTTAACATTGTAATACGTAAGTTTGGTCCGCTTTCATGGCCGCGATGTTCTGTTTGAAAAAATGTAAATCTTTTTTTGGTTTACATTTCTGCATGCTTACGCTATGCCTGCACCACTTCATGAATCGCTATATACCTTCATTTGCATGCTACACTGCTGTACATGGGGTAATTAGCATACAAGCACCATGAGCTGCGCAGCTCTGGCATACGCTGGTAGTGCACGTGGAAACACCTCTTACCTGAATCGCTTGACGGCCATATTTGGCGCTAGATCGATGACGCTACTCTGGCGCATGGCAAAAGCTTCATGAATCCCAGGGCTAGTGTAAAATACACAGCAACCTGGACATGATTGTTTCACTTGTAATTAGTTCTGTACAACTGCAAGTCAATGATTATTGTCATTACTGTGCATGACTTATTTCTCAAAGGAGGAGGCTGTAAATCAGTGTGTGTGTGTTGTGACTTTAAGAAGCATTTCAAAGTGAGGGCACATGCATATAAATAGAGATCGCATGCAGGCAGCAGTGTCATTTTGAGTGAACAGCTAGAGTGTTAACATGTATGAGTGCAGTAGTCAAGTTTATAAGCTTAAGTTTATGTTACTAAGCTTGAATTCTGATGTCTTTGTATCTAATAAAGCTGCTTGAACTGAACCCACAACCATTCGTCTGTTTTATCCTGACTGGACAGGTGACAGGGACTCCTTGGTAAGTGATTTTTTTCTTTCTAGGTACAGGAAACAGTAGAAAGGGTTGTTGGCAAACATAGGCAGCCAATAACAAAGAAGGTAACAAGAGATCCTGTAGAGGTATTAGAAATATTTCAGAAATTCTATGAGTCTCTATAAAGCAGAGAAATATGAAAAATCAAGAAAAGATACAAATGGAAATGTTTATGGAAGAATTAAATATGCCAAGGTTAGAGGTAGACAAGGCTCAATTACTAACAGTTAGGGTAGGAGGAGATGAGATAAAAATTGTGATGTATAACCAATCTACAGGAACGTCCCCAGGAATAGATGGTATTCATGTGAAAGTTTGGAGGAAAAATTTGATAAAGATTGGAAGGTTTTGTTTAACAGTATTTTAAGAGGAGAAGTACTAACGTCCTGGAAGAAAGCAGTGGTAGCTGTAATACCCAAAGAGGGTAAAGTTCCATCAAATCCAGCTTCGTACATGTCCATTTCAATACTAAACCATGATTATAAATTGTGCATGTCTATAATGGCTAAAAGAATGGCAAAAGTAATGCCAAAACTGACAGATATAGATCAATGTGGTTTAGTGGAGGTGAGGCAAACATTTGACAACATTAAAAGAACACTGATGATCCAGAGGGAAGCAGAATATAAGAAAATACCATTGCTGTTGGTGGGTCTTGATGCAGAGAAAGTATTTGACAGGGTAAGCTGGGACTTTATGAGCAGGGGAATAGAAGCATTTGCATTTCCTGAAAATATAAGGTTGATTAGGAGGATATATGAGGGATTGGAAGTGAAAATCAAAGTGGGTGGGGTCCTCTCTGATAAGTTCTGCTTGAGCAGAGGAACCAGGCATGGGTGTCCTTTTTCCCCCTTTATTATCTGCATTATATTTAGAACCATTGGCAATTAAAATAAAGGACTCAGAAATTCAAGGATATAATTGGAATGGTAGTCAAGAAAAAGTTGGCTTTATTTGCAGATATTATTTTATGCCTGACAAAACCAGAGAGAGACATTACAGTGTTGTGGAACATTTTGAGACAGTTTCAGATCTTTTCAGGATACAAAATGAATGAAGCTAAAACAAAGGCAATGTTGGTAATTATGTACTCGCACACAAATTGGTTCAGGAATATCCATATTTATGGGGACATGATAAAATTCAGTATTTAGGAGTATGGATTAAAAACGATTCTAGTGTGGCAGCCAAGGATATGTGGGAAGAGACTAAAAAGATAATACAAAAAACTGAGAAAATGGAAGCTTTGTTATATGGATAGTAGGATACAAGCAGTTAAAATGCTTTTAGTCCCTTTAGTCTTATACACAGGTCAGGCATAGTTTTATCAACCAGAGGAGAAGTTGTGGATAGCAATTAATAAATAGCTAAAGGACTTTACCTGGGAGGGGAAGATGACAAGAGTCAAGTGGGATAAGCTGATTCTTCCAGTAGAACAAGGTGGACTGGGATTACCCAATTTGATGGGGTATTTCAGAGCTACACAGTTAAGAGTCCTATACATAGCATAAGCAGAAAAAAGTTATGTACTCACTATAACGTTCCATCTGTATTGTCAGTCTTCATTCATTCTTGATAAATGGGACTTGATTCCAGTCCTCAGAACCAGCTCGGCCATTACACAGCTTGCACCAACCAAAAAACTCTCGAGCTAAGACTCTACCCACAATGCCCATCAATCCATTACCTCAGATCAAGTTTGCAGATAATAGCAACAGTATACACAGTAACTGTAATATGCAATGTCCAAGGTAAAAAAACTATAATAACCCAGGACAAGGATTCAATCCCCCAGGAAATCTACAGGAGGGGGAAGGAGGGTGGGATGTCAAGAAAGAATGAAGATTGACAACACAAATGGAATGTTGTGGTGAGTACATAACTTACTTATCTGATGTTGTCAATCTTCATTCATTCTTGACGAATATGAGAGAGCCCCCAGCTACTTCAGACATTCCTGAGAACCATAGAGCCAAAGGATGCTCTTCCCCTGGAGATCATATCCAATTTGTAATGAGTGATAAAGGTATGAGGCGTAACCCAAGTTGCAGCTGCACAAATTTTGTCCATAGAAGCTTTTGAATGAAAAACTGCTGTTGTGGCAACTGATCTGGTTGAATACACTTTAATAGGTGCTGGTAACTTTTGGTTATGTACATAAATAAAGGTAGCACAATCTCTCAGCCATTTAGATAAGGTCACTTTTGATACAGCTGGTCCCACCATAGGATGTAAAAGTGAAATGAACAATTGATCTGATTTCCTGTACTCTCTAGTCCTGTCCAGGTAAAAACAGTTGCTATGCACGTCCAGTAAGTGTAAGCAATATTCGCCTTTGTTTTAAAACTTGGGAAGCAAACTGGTAACTCAATAGTTTGATTAATATTAGATTCAGAGACCACCTTAGAAAAAAAAGGGTTAGTTCTCAATGAAACCCTGTCTTTATGAAAAATGATATACGGAGGGGGGTTGAACATAATGCCTGGATTTCAGAAACTCTTTTGGCAGAAGTGATGGCTACTAGAAAGAGTTTTCCAGGAAAGGAATTTGATGGCATGTGGCTGCTGGTTCAAAGGGAGGTTGTACTAAAGATTGCTAAACCAAGGTTAGATCCCACAGAGGTAAGGGATCTTTGAATGGAGGTTTTTTAACATAAGGCACCTTTTAGAAAGGCCTTGCATAGGCGATGGGATATTAAAGAATGATCGTTGTATCCATTGTGAAAATTAGAAATGGCTGCTAACTGAACTCTAATGGTGGAAGCAGAAGCCCCTTGATCAAATAGGGCAGCTAAAAATTCCAAAACTTTTTCAACAGGTGCCGAGATGGGGTCCAAGTTGATTTCAGAAGCCCAAATTAAAAAATATCTTACATTTACTGGAATAGAGTCTCCTGGTGGAAGGTCTATGGGAAGCCAGAAGACATTTTTGTACGGGGGAAGTTATATTATTCTACCTGGTGACTAACGGAATTGGAGGAACCAAGCTGTGAGCTTGAGACAGTGTAGATTGGGATGCATCAATACCTGCGGGCGAAACAGCACATCTGGGACTGGGTCCAGAATCTACGGATGGTGAATCAATGAATCAAGTGAGGCCAAAGAAAGGAGAGCTAAATTTGCCTGGGACAGAAGGGGAAATGACAATCACTTTATTTGGCAACCTTTGGGTTTTCGTTAGGAAGAGGGATATTAGAGGAAATGGGGAAAGGCATAAAGACCACCCAAGGGCCAGTTGAGAAGGAGAGCATCTCTCGGGACTCCCTCTGAGGGGGGATTAGGGCAAAGTAGCTGCTGCACTTGTTGGTTGGGGAGGTAAAGATATTGCAGCAAAGCTGACCCCATCGGTGAAAGATTTCCTTTGCCACTTTGGGATTGACAGACCATTCGTGAAGCAGTAGAATGTGTCTGCTCAGCTTGTCCGCTATCACACTGGAACTCTCCGGGATGTGGATTGCCATAAAATAGCGGTTGGAAGACATCACCCACTGCCACACTGAGAGCTTCCTGGCAAAGGTGGCAGGGATTTGGTTTCACCCTGTTTGTTGATGTTCCAAATCACTGACATGTCTGACTGGATCACAAGTGTTCCCAGAGGAAGAACAGATTGAAAGGCTTGCAACACTAGGAGCACTGCGTTATGTCCAGGACACAGTTCTTCCCAGATAATGCCCCCCACTCCATTTGGGAGGCATCCGTGGTCTCTATGGCCTTGTGTTGTGGGGGAACAAAGGGACAGCCCATTAGGTTTCTTTTGACTGTATCCACCAGAATAGATCCTTCTTGCAAAGTCCTGTTACTAAGATCGGGTGAATCATCGGATGAGATAGGATGGACCACTTGGAGGCTAGAAGCCATTGACGAATCATCAATCATCATGTGAAATCTTGCCAAGGGAATGGCTGCCACCATAGATCCTAGGGCTTAAAGGACAAGTAGAACGGGCACTTTGTTTTTCATTAAAATGAGCTGTACTTCAGACCTTATTTTTTGAAGCCTGGGAAATGCCAGAGAAGCTATATACAAAACTCTGTTCAGGCAGGCTCCTGTGAATTCTAGGTCCTCAGTGGGAGACAGCTGTGACTTCTATTTGACTGTTATGCCCAGGGCACTGAACAAGTGTATGATGAGGTCCGTGGCTTGAAGCAGTAAATGATAAGTAGGATTAGCTAGTAGTGGGCTTCCTGGCCTCCTGCAAGACCCTAAGCACAGCCTATCAGCCACAGTGTCAGTTGAAGAATGGACAGAAGGGGATGGATGAGAGATCCCTTGTCTTGTGAGAGTAGGTCCACCCTATGAGGTACCTTGTGGCGATTACCCTTGGCTAGGTGCAGAAGAAAGAACCAATGCTGTCATGGCCAAAAGAAAGTCACCAACAAGATATTGGGAGTGTCCTGTTGAATGCTGAACCATACTTTTGGAATAAGAGAAAGGGGAGGAAATGCATAAATTAAGATCCCCTTCTAAGAAAAAGAGAAGGCATCCATCTTCCACACCAGAGGACCTGGGACTTTGGCACAAAATACAAAAAGTTGTCTGTTCAGAAGGGAGGCAACTAGATCTACTTGAGGAGTACCCCACTGGTGGACAATGTCCAGAAAAAAATCCCTGTGAAGCATCCATTCATGGGATTGAGTTAAGGACCTGCTCAGTGTGTCTGCCACAATGTTTTGACCTGAAGGGATGCAAAATGCCTGAAGAGTCGCTTGATGCTCAACAGCCAGATCCTATACCAGGAGTGCCAACCAGCAAAGAAGGTAAGATCCTGGTCCTCCCTATTTATATACCACATCACTGTGGTATTGTCTGAATACCTTGAGAGGCCCTAGGGCGAAAAAAAAGAGGATGAAAAGCCTGAAGAGTCAGCAGAAGTGCTCTCATTTCAAACACTGATATGCTCCTTCTGCTGAAGAGGCGACCACACCCACCCCTTTGTACCTTTAGGGAGCCAAAAGCTGCTCCCCATCCCATATCTGAAGAGCCTGTGAATAGTTCCTGAGAGGGAGGAGGGGATGAAATGGGAGCCCTGGATTTAGAGAGAATTGCTGGATCCAACAGATGTTCCTTCTTGAGACAAGGAAGAGGAGCAACTACAAAGTCTAGAAGATGGGCGTGTTGAAGTCAGACTTCGGAAACCACTGAAACTCTCTCATATGGAGTCTAGCCAGAAGAAGCATAGGAATGGTGGATGCCATGAAACCCAGAGCGCTTAGAAACTCCTCAGCTGTAATGGAGGCCAGAGGAAGAAAAGTTTGAAAGAAATGAAAGTTACAGCTTTGGGAGGAGGCAGGGAAGCTAGCATAGGCACCATCTGAATCCTGCAACCTACAAAAATGTGACCCAGAGAAGACTTTTTGAATTTTATTGTGAACTCCAGGCTCTGAAAAAGGGAAATAGCAAAATGAAGATTTTTGCAACAGGATCTCTGGACAGGTGTTCCTACTGGGGAAATCATTTCTAAGGATGGTATGTCCGGATGTCACCTTTGTGCTTTACGCTATGTGAGACGCATACATGTGATGTACTACATACCTTACCGCAACAGTAGGCTTTTGTATACTGGCAGGATGTTGGGATACCCAAGGCAGGGAATCCCAAAGGTCATAAATACTGCAAACAGTGAAGAGAAGGACATCAGTAAAGCAGTTTTTCATGTTGAGAACCTGAAGTCAGTCAGATTAGCTGGTTCAAATGGAGCAATTGTTAGTTTCTCCAATTCAAAATTAAGATAGCTTTTCCAACACAAAATTAAGATCCCAAGGAGGGGCCACTGGTTTTCTTGGAAGCCTTTTATGCAAAACCCCCTTTTAAAAACATTTTGACATAAGAATGCATTGAAAGATCATCTCTGGGCAGACATGCTTAAATGGCTGAGAAATGAACCTTGATAGAGGAGTACGAACAGCCATAGGATACCAACTCACATAAAAGTTGTAAAACCAGAAACACTAGCCCTGAAATGAGTGCTGGTTATATTGTTGGCACCAAATAGAGAAAAAAACTTTTCCATTTGCCAATATACGACTTTCTCGTAGCAGGCATAAATCCGGTGCCTAAAAAGAATTAAAACTCATCCAGGCAGTCCGCTGAAGCTGATTGGGGATGGAGTGCATCAAACACCCCTGATCTTGTGTGACTAGATCCATTCTGCAAGTAAGCTTTTGGTAATTGCCCCTGGCCATTTCCAAAAGAAGGGAAAACTACTGTTGTTTGGGCCAGAAGTGTCACCACAATGATCTTGGGGGGATTCCGTCTAAATCTGTAGAGGTACCCCGGATATCAGTGGAAAGGTGGAAAAGCATTCAGCAACTTTCTTGGCCAAAGAAAAGGCATCTGTCTTCCAGACCTTCTTGCATTAAGTCCTGGAGCAAAACTTGTTTAGACAGAAGACAAATAGGTCTACTTCCAGAACTCTCCACAGACTGATTTCTCTTCTAACAAACCTAAGTATTGGGATTTGAAAAGGACAAAGGATGTTGCTGTTGGGACCAGACAGTCCTTAGATACCACTATCTTTCTCATGGAGTCTCCAGGGACCATCAAGAGAATCATAGATCCCATGAGACCAAAATCTTGAGGTATTTCCCCACAGTGACCAAAGTCTGAGTGACAAACCTTAGAAACAGACCTACATATAGATGTTTTTTTTTTAGTCCTGTGGGAGGAAAAGCTCTTTGAACGGAGGTGTCTAGCTGACACCACTAGGAACACAATCCTGTGTGAATGACTCAAAAAAGACTTTTGAGTGTTCTCTTGGAATCTCAGCTTACATAAAGATCTGTTGCCCAAGTGAGAGATGCTTGACACTTTGAACAAGACAACAAAGATAAGCAAGTTATCTAAACATGGAAACATGGATATCCTGTAGCCTGCAATGAGCAGTAACTGGAGCTAGTGCAGTGGATAGTCGAAAGGCTAAGGCAGAGAAAGAATAGTTGTGTAAGAACTTACCATAACCTTAGATGTCCTTCTGTTCCATGTTACAGTATTCATAACAGTAGGGAGGTTGCTGCCTGCAGCACCGGACATCCGGCCAGTACACCAATGTCTTAGGAGCAGGGGTACATGTTATGTTGCTTGTCAGGGCCATAAACCGGTGTCAGCTATAAAAGTGACAGCTGCACACACTCCCTTCAGAAATGACTGCCACATACAGTAGTACCCCTGGGGAGCAAGGAAAGGAAGCTTTTCAGACCCACATACGCCACCAGGCCAAAGGAGCCCAATAAATGTATATGCCTGCTACAATGCCCTGTTTGGATGGAGAAAAGGTAGGGAAAGTCACTCCAGATGGACAAAACAGAGCAAGAGGGGGTTGGGGGGGCTGAATACTGCAACATGGAAGAGAAGGACATCTAAGGTTATGGTAAGTTGTTATACAACTATTCTATGTCCTTCTATTTTCATGTCACCATATTCATAACAGTAGGGAGAGTACCCAAGCTTTAGGTATGAACCTAGGAGGTAGGTTGAGGGGCTTGGTCTAGGAGACCCGGTAAAATTGACCTAGCAAACCCATTTCTGTTTCTAGAGACCAAGTCTAGCTTGTAGTGCTTGATAAAGCTATGGACCGAGGACCAGGTGGCTGCTTCCAGTATGGAAGTGTAGTCCACCCCCCTGACAAAGGATGCTGAAGAGGCAGCTCCCCTAGTAGAATGTGGTCTCACATTGGTAGTTAGAACCTTTCCATGAAAGGAATAACCGGTAGAAATAGCTTTAGAAATCCATGATGATAGACTGCCTTCCCCAAGGTCCTTGGCTGGAAGAAGACAAACAGCTGGTCAGATTTTCTAATGGATTTGGTCTTGTCCAGGTAATACCTAAGCAGTTTATGAACATCCAAGGAATGTAGGGTTCTTTCAGATGGCTTTTGAGGTTCAAGGGAAAAAGACAGGGAGGTTAATGGCTTGATTCAAGGACAGTTCATTAAACACTTAAGTCATGAATGAGGGGTTAGTCCTTAGGGAGACCCTGGCCTTGTGGATGATGAGATAAGGGGGGTTACCCATTAAAGCCTGGATTTCTGAGACCCTCCTGGCAGATGTGAGGGCTACCAGCAGTACTGTTTTCCAAGTACATAGTTTCAGTGATGCTGAGTGATCTGGTTCAAAAGGAGGTAGTGTGAGTTTTTAAAGGACAAAATTAAGGTCCCATGAAGACACTCTTAAGAATAGTTTCACCTCTAATCTAGATGCCAAGGGAGGAACCAAAGGGCGGCAGGCGGAAATGGCCGACAAGTGTACCTTAACAGAGGACTAAGTCAAGTCCTGAATGTAGAAGCTCACACAAGTAAGAAAGGACCATAAGTACAGGAATAAGAAAGGGGTCCTGTGTTTTTCTTTTGACACCACCTGGAGAATCTTTCCCATTTTGACAATTTCTCCTGGTAGTAGGTTTCCTGGTCTCCTGCAAGACAATGAGTATGTCCTTTGAATATAGGTGTCTGAAGGGGATCAGAACTCTATCACCCAGAGTGAGTCTGAGGTTGAGCACCGTAGGGTGTATCAGCGACCCCCTGTCTTGTATGAGTAGGTCAAATTGGTGGGGTAACCTGTGGTAATTGCCCTTGGCTAGTAGGTGAAGAAGGGGAAACCAATGCTGTCTTGGCCAAAAGGTAAGTCATCAGCAGGATATTTGGTGTGCCCCTCTGAATCTTCAGAAGGAGACTTTTGAATCAGTGTGAAGGGGGAAAGGCATAAAGATACATCCCTGCCCAAGAAAAAGAGAAGGTGTCCACTCACCAACTCTGTGGATGTGGATCCCTTGTGCAAGTGAGGCATCTGCCTGTTCTGGGAGGAGGCAAACAGATCTGCCTGAGGAATACCCTACTTGTGAATAAGCTCCAAAACACCTCCATGTGTAGCATCCATTTGTGAGAGGATGCAAAGGTTCTTCTGAGAATGTCCACCATTACATTCTCTGCTGAAGAAATATACACTGCTTGCAGGTGAATGTGCAGTTCTGCTGGGAGGGCCCAAATCTAAACTGCCAGGCTGCAGAGCGGGTAGGACCTTGTCCCCCCTTGCTTGTTAATGAACCACAGGACGGTCATTGTCTGAAAACTTTTAAGGTACCTGGTAGGAGAACTGGGTGGAAGGTGTGCAAGGCTAGGAGAAGGGCCCTCATCTCTGATATTGATGTAGTTCCCTTGGTCTGAGGGAGGACCACTCGCCCTGAACTTTGTTTTGTTTGTCTTGTTTTTGCAGGACAGCTCCCCAACCCAGGTCTGAAGCATCTGTGAGGATTTGTTGTGAGGGTGGAGGAATCTGCAAAGCCACACCCTGATTGAGGCGTATGGCTGTACTCCACCATTGCAGCTCTTTTTTCAGGCATGGGAGAAGAGGTAGAGGAGTACTCCGGGGGTGTGAATGTTGGTTCCACTGGCTATTCAGCAGACATTGAAATTTTTTCATATGCAGCCTTGCTAAGGGAAGCCTGGGTAAAGATGCCATGTGGCCTAGGACCCTCAGGAGTTCCCTGGGTGATGAGGTTTGGGGAGAAAGGAGTGTTTGGAGGTAGTGTGTGATGGCTTCCACCTTCTGGCATGGAATGAAGACTGCCATCTGGTCTGCTTTTATCCTACACCCCAAGAAAACCAGGTCTTGGATGGGTGTCAGGTGAAATTTTTCCTGGTTCACAGTGAACCCTAGGTTTGCCAGGGTACTAGACACCATGCCTAGTTGGTGATGGAGGGTGACACAATCCTGGTGAAGTATCAAGAGGTCTTTTATGTATGGATATATCTGAATGCCCTGCACTCTGCAGTGGGCAATAACTGGAGCTAGGCACTTCGCGAATACTCTGGGCGCTGTGGAGACCCCAAATGGCAATGCAGAAAATTGAAAATGCAAGGAACCCATGGAAAAGCGTAGGAACTTCCTGTAGGTGGGGTGAATAGGAATATGAAGGCAAGCATCCTTCAGATACAAGGATACTATGAAGGCTTGGTGAGGGATCAGTGGTAAGAGGTGATGCAAGGTGAGCATTTTGAAGATAGGCACCTTGAGGAATAGACCGAGTACAGACAAATCCAGAATTTGCCTCCAAGGGCCATCTTTTCTTGGAACCAAACACATCCTGGAGTAAAACCCCTTGTTTGTCTGTTCTGGAGGTACTCTTTCTATAGTGCCCCAAGCTTGAGCTGATCCAGGACTGGGGGGAAGAGATGAAGCTGACTTGTAAGGCAGTTGGGGTGTCCCCTGAAAGTGAGAATGTGTCCACCAAGTCAAAGTATCCTTTTTTGGATGATGAAAAGGACCCAATCCTCGGAGGTTATTTTTCGCCAGGAGGGTAGGGAAAGGGTGAGGCAGAGGGATAAGGGAGTGGAGTTGGGTAATGGTTTTGAGTCACAGTGGAGGGGCTCAGTCCTGGTCAGGTTGCCTCCGAAAGGGAGTTGGACTGGAGGTGGAAGGTTGTTTAGGAGTGGAGTGTCTCCTAGGTTGCCTCCGTCCCTTAGCCTGTGGGACATTCGAATGAGAGGATTGCCTCCTAACAAAGGTGGTCCTTTGAGGGTAGTTACTATGATACCTAGGAATAGGAGTCACTAACAAATGCTTTAAGTTTTGTAGATCCTTGCCCTTTTTCTGTAGGGATTTAAGGAGCTCAGCAGAGGCTGCACCAAAAAGGGCCTTATTATCAAGAGGTGCATCTAGCAATTTGGTCTGGACATCCATGGGAAGGGGCTGTAACCTCACCCAAGAATATCTTCTCAGGACAGAACCCGAGGCTGCAGATTTAGAAGGTGGCTCTACCGCATCATAACTGCACTTTATGGAGTGCCTGGTCACCTGAGAGGCGGTAGAGAGCAGGGCAGAGAGTTGTGACTTTGCAGGAGAGTCTGGCACATCTGGAATTAGTGCAGAGGCTTTTGATAGGGTATCTAAAACAAATCTAGCCATATCAGTTCAATAGTTTAGGGTTCTGATGGCTAGAGTGGAGGAAGTATATACCTTCTTCCCTAGTCTATCCATAAATTTGCTGTCCCTGTCAGTGGGAAACTGAGGTGTGGAGGGCAGCTGTCTGGATGACTTATCAGCCGACAAGTACAGTTGTGTACCTACCATAAATGTAGTGTATTCACTGTTGCAGTCATTACACTTGGGTTATCCTGCTGGCAGGCTACCCGCAGTTGGCCTGAATTCCAAAGTCCTGGTCCGGTGTTGGTTACTGTCGCCTCTTCCCTGATGTCAGTGTGCCAGGGGTATAAAAGATGCAGATGACACTATTTTCTTCAGTTTTTCTTGCCCCAGATGTCACGTGCCCCCAAAAAGGAAGGCTAAAATTTCTGCTTATAAAAAAGCATGCAGTAACATAATCATTACCTTCATCTACAAGCAAATACACCACATAGGTTGTATAGAATAGAGAAGTATAGATAAGTCCCAGCAATGAAAAGGGGGATGGAGGGAGGGTAACCTGGACTGCAACAGTGAATACACTCAAACATCTACATTTATGGTAGGTACACAACTGTACTATGTTCATCGTGATTCACTGTTGCAGTCATTACACTTGGGTTGAATCCCAAAGCTGAGGTTCGGCGGCTGGGTCTAAATAGGATTAGGAGTGGCTTGGAGGCCCTGCAGAACTGCAGTGGCAAAGCCTACTCTGGATTTAGAGCAAAGAGGTAAGTGGTAGTGCTTGGTAAGAGTGTGCACTGAACTCCAAGTTGCAGCCTCCAAAATTTCCTTGGTTGGTACTCCTCTGAGAAAGGCTGCTGCCCTGGTAGAATGTGGCTTAATATTCTTAGACACTGATTTGCCATGCTGTGCATAACAGAAACAAATGCAGTGTCCTATCCATTTTGAAATAGTCTGCTTTGAAATGCCCTTTCCTTGTGATCCTGCAGCATATACCACAAAAAGTTGCTCAGTCTTTCTGAAGGCTTTAGTTTTGTCCAAGTAGAAGCGTAGCTGCCTGTGCATGTCCAAAGAGTGCAGAAGTCTCTCCCCTTTATTCTGGGGATTTGGATAAACGGTTGGCAAATGAATGGTTTGGTTAAGAGCCACACTGGATACTACCTTTGGCATAAATGTTGGGTTTGTCCTTAGAGAAACCCTGTCCGGATGGAACATGATAAAAGGTTCCACTGCCATTAATGTCTGTAACTCTGAGACTCTTCTTGCTGAAGTTATTGCTAGGAGCAGAGCAGTTTTCCATAATAAGAATTTTATCTCAGCTGTATTGGCTGGCTCAAAAGGAGGCAGTGTGAGCTTTTCCAAGACAAAATTGAGGTCCCATGTAGGTATCAGTGCTCTCTTTGGGGGTCTTATGTTTTTGGCCCCTCTGAGGTACTGTCTTAGCAGTGGATGTTAAAAAATAGGAGGTTCTGTATTGTAATGAGCTGATATGGCAGAGGCATGGATCTTAATTGATGAGAAGGATAGGCCTTTGTCCAGCATCTCAGTTAGGTATTGTAAAATCTGAGGAATATTTGGAACAAGCAGTTCAAGTCCTTGTGCCTGGTTACAAGCACAGAATCTCTTCCATTTTTCTGCACAAGATTTTCTGGTGCTGGGCCTCCTGGCTTCCAAAATGACATCCATAACTGCTTTAGAGCGAGGTGTGTTTTGAGTGGTTATATTATTCGCCAAGCAGCCAGATTTAAGGTTCTGAGTTGGCTGTGCAGGATCTGATTGTTTTGTTGGGTCAGAAGATGAGGAATTTGAGGTAAAGTCCAGGCTGAGCCTTGAAACAAGCTCTTTAGGATTGGGTACCAGTGCTGGCGTGGCCAGTCTGGGGCAATCAGAATGATTTTTGGCTTCTCTTGTCTGACCTTTAGGAGTACCTTGGGGAGGAGAGGCAGTGGAGGAAAGGCATAAACTGTCAGGGCTTTCCAGCTGAATGATAGAGCACCCACCTTCCATGCTTGTGTGAGATAAGTCCTTGTGCAGAATCTCTGTAGTTGGCAGTTGTGAGGGGAGGCAAATAGATCTATGTCTGGGCATCCCCATTTCCTTGTTATCATGTTGAAGACTTGTGGATCCAGTTTCCACTCGTGAGGGTCCATGAGGTTTCTGCTTAGTTCATCTGCCAGAGTATTTCTCTTTCCTGGCAGGAATTGTGCCTGCAGATGTACTTGATAGGTCAATGTTGTGTTCCACAAAGTCATGGCTTGTCTGCAGAGGGGGTAGGAATGTGTGCCCCCTTGCTTGTTTATGTACCACATGACTGTAGTATTGTCCGTTTTTAGCAAAAGTTGTCCTGGATGAAGTAGATCCTTGAAGGCTGTCAGGGCATTCTGTACAGCTAGCATCTCTTTTTGATTGATATGAAGATGCATTTGGTCTGCGGGCCACGTGCCCTGAATACATTTTCCCGCCATGTGTGCCCCCCAGGCATAATCAGATGCATCTGTTGTTAGTGTCTGCCTGGCTGTGGGTAAAGTGAAAGGCTGCCCCTTGTTGTGGTGACAGGCCAGTGCCCACCATCGAAACTCTTGTTGCAGGCAGGGAATGAGAGTAATTATTGTTTCCAGGCTGTTGCAATGTTGAGTCCAAACACTTTTTAGATACCATTGTAGCTTCCTCATATGCAGTTTTGCATATGGAATTAGCAGGATGCCATGAAGCCCAAAGCCTGCAGAATTTTTCTTGCAGGTAACTGGGTCTTTGTTGCCATCATTTGGAAGCAACGAGTCAGTTGCCTTTGTTTGTCTGGCATGAGATAAGCCATCTGGGCAGTTGTATTTAAGCTTGCACCCAGGAATATTATCTCTTGAGAGGGCACTAGTTTTGATTTTTCGTTTACTGTGTACCCTAGGCAGATTAGTAATCTTTTTACAAACGCCAGATACTTTAGTAGAATGTTCTTGCTCTCTGCTTGAATAAGGCAGTCGTCCAAGTAGGGATATATTTGAATTCCTTTTTGTCTGCAAAATGCGATTACTGGTGCCAGGCATTTTGTGAAGACCCTGGGCACAGTAGATAAACCAAAGGGCAGTGCAGAGAATTGGAAATGCATTGAGCCAGCTATGAATCTGAGGTATCTTCTGCAAGATTGTCTGATTGGGACATGCAGGTACGCCTCTTTGAGGTCCAAAGTAACGAGCCAAGCCTTCTTGCCCAGCATGGGTAGAAGCTGCTGCAGTGTCAACATTTTGAATTTTGGAACATCCAGGAAAGTATTCAGAGTAGACAGGTCCAGTATTGGTCTCCAGGCTTTGTCCTTTCTGGGTACCAAGAAAGGTCTTGAGTAAAATCCTTGCCCCTGCTCTTGTTGTGGTACTTTTTGAATAGTCCTCATGTCCATGAGAGCAGAAATTTGCTTTTGTGCCTCTGCCCATTGATTGTGTGGCAAATCTGGCATACCTTTTGCCCTTGGGAGGGTGTAAAAGTGGAACCTGTAACCCTGAGAAACAATATTCAGTACCCATTTGTCCTGGGTGATCATGTGCCAATTTTGTGAGAAAAGTGCTAGTTTTCCCCCTAAGGGTGCTGCCAAAAGGTAAGTGCTTGGCACTGGTAGTGGGAAGTCATTGGGACGGTTTTCTATATGGTTGAGATTTGTCTTCTCCGCCTTTGGAGGCTGAAGCACCCCATTGTTTAGGCCTGTATGAGCCTTGGGGCTGAGATCTGCCTCTTGGGCGTCTGTATCTGCCTCTTTGCGGCCTGTCTGACACTGGAAAGGACCAATTTTTAGAAGGCCAGTTTCTGCTAAATCTGGGTGGCTGAACCTGTAAGAAATCCTTTACTGTCTGCATTGATTTCGCTTTATCCTCCATTTTCTTTAACACTTCTTCTGCCTTAACACCAAACAAAGTATCATGCTGTAATGGAGCATCCAATAATTTTGCTTTAACATGATCAGGTAAACTCTGTTTTTTAACTCATTCACTCCAGAGCAGCTCAGAAAAAGCTGCCTGCTTAATTCCACCATAGGAACAACAGTGCAGCCTGAGCTCATTTTAAGAAAATCCATTTGTAATACCATACAGAAAACAAATGTTCATAACTCTAACTATAAGAGCTACACAAAAAAAATGTAAATGCGAAAGTTGTTCAGCAGACACTGACCTTTCCAACAGTGTAAATGTTGATAGTGCATATCAAAGTCATTATTAAATATATGGCAAGGAATGCTGATATTGTGCAAATATTTTAACTTTTTGGAAAAGCAAAGCACAATATCTTGGTCTATGTACCATGCAGACCCATACAATTTGAATTTAATTTGTTAGTATGAATGTCAGCTTTAAAATGATACCTTAACTATTACTGTGATGCTCCTTTCATGAGATATTCACAGAAATATGATTAATATATTATTTCTCATAATTGATAAACAAAGCATAATATCTCATCACCTGTAACAGACAGAGCCTACATGAGTGTAGAAGTTGTGCATCTGATTGTCAGCTTCAAAATGATGTATCATTTGTGTGATTACCATGCTCCCTCGCAAAGATATGGGCATAAAAATGAGAAGTATTGTAAATGTATAATTTTCATATTCGTACAAGACTAAACAAACTGTGATATCTGTACCTGTGTACAGTGCACAGACACAGTTCTTTTACCATGTTGTAAGGAGTAACACTGTCTTCAAAATGAGGTATTACTTCACACAATGAGATGCTCCCTTGCAAAGTTATTTACCAAAATATGAAAAAAATCATAATTTCCATAACCTAAGTCCGAAACAAACTTTGATATCTGCCTAGGAGTACAACATACAGGCACCATTCTTTTACCATGTTAGAACAATAAATAATCTTTTCAAAATGAGGTATTACTTAGCACATTCAGATGCTCCCTTGCAAAGTTATTTACCAAAATATGAAAAAAAATCATAATTTCCATAACCTATTCATAACCTAAGTCTGAAACAAACTTTGATATCTGCACATGTGTCAAACATACAGGCACAATTCTTTTACCATGTTAGAACCAGCAAAACTGTCTTCAAAATGAGATATTACTTGGCACATTCAGATGCTCCCTTGCAAAGTTATTCACACATAAGTCCCAAACAAACTGATATTTGCACGTGTCAAACATACAGGCATAATTCTTTTATCATGTTAGAACCAGCAATACTGTCTTCAAAATGAGATATTACATGGCACATTCAGATGCTCCCTTGCAAAGTTATTTACCAAAATATGAAAAAAAATCACAATTTCCATAACCTAAGTCCGAAACAAACTTTGATATCTGTACATGTGTCAAACATACAGGCACAATTCTTTTACCATGTTGGAACCAGCAATACTGCCTTCAAAATGAGATATTACTTGGCACATTCAGATGCTCCCTTGCAAAGTTATTTACCAAAATATGAAAAAAAAATCATAATTTCCATAAGTTATTTGCCAAGCTCAGAGAAATTAATTTTACACAACACATTTCATAATAGTGTTTTACTTACTGTACTGGTCCGACTTGGTCATGGGTGTTTTCCATTCTTAACTAACAAGGCACGCACGTGGGACTGGTGGTGCTCGGTCCAAACCACATGAATGAATACAAAATGAAGGGACCAGCACTCAAAGGCAACAGATAAAAATAATTTTATTAGGATTGTATAAACAACCTAATTAAGGTGCACAAACCGGTTTCGGCTATCACTGCCTTTCTCAATGTGACTTATCCAAGAAATGTAAATTCAAACCATGATGCATCCAGCTACTTAATTTATACTCACTTCTTAAAGTGGTATAATCCTTATTCATTTAGTGATTCTTGCTACTAACTAGTCATATTACGACCATCTTAAACAAATAGATTCACCAAAAATGACATATTTATACAATAATGTATAATACAAATATTGATAAATCAATAAACATTTAAATTATAGTCATTAACGTTGGGAAATCTATTTACAAGCAGCTAATAATGATATGCTTGATGTAGATTATATTTTGAAAAAGCATATTATTGTTTGTATTAGCTTGGGAATATTAGGTATATGTCCTGACTGACACTTATGTATCTATTCTGAAGAGTGGTTGGATACCAGGAATTAGTGTTTGGATTATTGTAAAAAATGGAGAATTTGTTTGATATATCTGGGATTCAATAACGGATTAACTCAATATGGTTCTGGTATGGATGTAGCATACCTAGCATTTATCCTTCATGTACATGATATTCATTAAGTCCAGGTTTAAAGAGGGCCCCAAGTGTAGTGATCCATCTTTGTTCCATGTTATTAAGTTTGCTATGCCATCCCATTTTGAAGTTTCTATGTAATTGTATTTTGTCAATAATGATGAACTGAAATGAAGCTGTTGTATGTTGTCTAGTGTGTTTGTATAAGGCATTGGTTATCCGCCTATTTCTAATGGAACTAAGATGTTTGCTGATTCTAATCCTCATAGGCCTAGATGTCTGGCCTACATAGAAAGCAGAACACGAGCATTGCGCCAAATATATCACCCAATCAGAACTGCAGTTGCCAAAGGTTTTAATATTAAAAATTTTGGATGTATTTTTGCTGGTAAATTCTTTAGTTTTCCAGATATGTTGGCATAAACTGCAGTGTCCACATGGGTAACAACCAACAAGTGTGTCTCCAAACAATGTTGTCTGATGTTTGATAACAGGAATATAGCGTTTGTAATGTGCAAAATTGGACTGGATAGTCTGTCCTCTCCGATAGGAAAATGAACAACTTCCAGGGAGAATATCTCGAAGAAATGAGTTGGACTGTAATGTACCCCAATGCTTGTCAAAAATTTGTCTGAACCATTTGGTGTTATTACCATATGTAGTGACCAGCCTAATCGGTTGTTTGGCTAACTGAAGCCCTTCTGTAGATCTATTATATTTAAGCAAATCATCACGACTTTTTTTGTCAATTTGTGCAGCTGTTTGATTGAGTCGATTTATGTTATATCCTCTGTCGACAAATTTGGCAGTTAATTCAGTTGTTCTTTTGGAATATTCTGTATTAGATGAACAGATCCTTTTGAGGTGCATATATTGTGATTTAGGAATGTTGGTAATGATGTGGCGGGGATGAGAACTTGTTGCGTGCAGAATCGTGTTATACTGCGGAAACTTTCGATATATTGTTGTCGATAAAGTATGATCCGCAAGTCTGTTAACTAAAACATCCAAGAACACAATTTCTGTATATCCAATATTAATCGTAAATTCTATATCCCATGGATTTTTGTTGAGATATGCCACAAACTTGGTAAGAACATCCTTACTACCCCGCCACACCAACCAGCAGTCATCTAAATACCTCCGCCATATGTCCATATATTCCAAATAGATGTTTTACTCACTGTCATAAATGAAATGCAATTCAAAATATCCCATGAAAAGATCGGCATAAATGGGAGCAAAGGAAGCTCCCATTGCTGTGCCCTTAATTTGCCAATAGGGAATCCCTTCGAAATAGAAGATTTTTTTTGTAAAACAAACTTGGTTAGTTGAATAAGAAAATTGTTAAATCCTGCTGGATATAATTTTGATTCAGTTAGCCAATATGTTACAGCCCGAATGCCAGCTTGATGTGGGATGCTTGTATATAGTGATGTTACATCTAACGTGCACAAAAGCCAATTTTCCTCCAATTGGGAATCTTCAATAATGTTCAGGAATTGTGTGGTGTCTTGAATCCGGGATCTTACCTTGGACAATAGTGGTTTAAGATATTCGGTTAGAAAAGCAGATAAGGGCTCAGTTAAAGACCCATGACCTGACACTATTGGTCTCCCAGGAGGGTTGTTTAAATCCTTATGTGTCTTGGGTATTAAATAAAGATATTGGGGCATGGGTTCATGAACTTTGAGTTGGTTGGCCACTTGTGATGTAATGATTTCTTCTTCTTCCGCTAAATCAAGAAATGAATCTATTTCTGATTTGAAATTGGAAGTTGGATCTATTATCATCTTAATATAAAATCTAGTGTCAGATAGTTGTTTCATGGCCTCTGCCTTGTATTTGATATAGTCCATAACAACAATGCCCCCACCCTTATCTGCATTAGTAATCACAATATTTTTGTTTTGTTGTAGTTGCCTTAACGCTTCACGTTCTTGTTGATTCAAGTTATTCCGAAAACTGTCCATGTTTTTTGAAAAATGTAAATCCCTCAATACACATTCCTTGAATGTGGATACATATTTATCCATTGGAGGCATAAATGAAGATTTGCCAAATTTGAAACCTGTAGATCTTTGAGAATTAGTGGTGTCTGAAAAAAATAACTTTAGGTTAAGGTTTCTACAAAAGTTATTAATATCTTCTACAAATGAATGTTCAGACACTGGTGCTGTGGGTACAAAAATTAGTCCTTTATTAAGTACATTGTATTGAAATTCTGTTAATATAACTGATGAAATTTTTAGGACATTATTTATTGTGTTGTGATTTGTTTGAGAAGTGTCTGTAGACTGGTTGTACCTCTTTCTGTACTGGTGCTTGTGCTTCCTGCCTCCTCTACGTTTCTGACTCCTAAAGGGGTGGACTGTTTTCTTTTAGCCACTGGGGACGCCTGGTTGGAGGAAACATCTCCTTCCGTAGTGGATGAATAGTCATCATCCGTAGTGACCTGATTTCTATTGTCTTGTTTTTGTCTTTGTTTTTTTTTTTTTGGATTCGCCAGCGATAATAACTAAATGATGTGGGAACAGTTCGTCAGAAAGATTTGCAACTAACGGATGTGAACGCCTATAAAACTCTTTGGTCTGCTCTTTACCAGTTCGCCAGAAAGATTTGCAACTAACGAATGTAAACGCCTATAAAACTCTTTGGTCTGCTCTTTACCAAATATTACTTAGATGACGGACTCTCTTATAAATCAAGAGTATGGATGTATAACTTTTTAGATCATTGGACATAATATTCAGTCAAAATTGGAACAATATTGTAATAACATTATAGGTCTTATATTTTTCTCAATATTGGATCTAAGTATAAAGTTCATTTTGACCTATGATTTACAATTGGGCATGACAATAAAATGTGTTTAGGACTGTGAGGAACAAAACACGAATAGGTTTGGTAGATAGAGGGTCGGCTTGATGTTTTGATGTCATACTTTATTGACAATACTACTGCTTGCTTGGTTTTGTCGACATATGCAGATTAGTGTTTAAAAACATTCATATTTTTTGTATTCATGTTTTTGTGATTTAATACCATAGACATCAGCTAACATAATTCATGGTGAATGCGGAACTTTATTTTATTTATTTTATTTTATTTTACATTTGTTAACCGGGCTAGTCTAACTGGATATATTTCCATTTTCAGTAGAGGCCCGGGGAGAAAAGCTCCACATAGATATAAACACAGTTACATAATATACAAAAAAATGAGCGAGGTAAAAAGGAGAAGGAGGAGGGGATATGCAAATATGCAGGAAGACATCATAGGATTTAATATTAACATAACATAATATGATAGGATTCATCATTCTCACACAATAAAAATAAAATTTAAACTTATTTCACATTATTTTATAGGAAGGTTATATAAGGAGAGTAAAAGAGAAAAGAGAAATAAACAGAAAAAGAGTGAGTAGATCAGTAAAATCTATACTTTCAGTAAAAAGAAAATGCAACTAAAGGAGGAGAAGGATATTAGAGAGCTAGCGCTTATCAAGTGATGGTAGTAAAGCTAGTAGAAGGAAAGAAGGAAGAAGGAGAGGGAGAGGGAGGAGTAGAGGTGGTTATAGGGAGATCTAGTTGGGGTTACAGCAGGGACATAACCATTGATTTTTAAGGTAGGTTCTGAGTTTTTGTTTGAACAGAATAGGAGTTGGAATAGAAGTAAGTTCAGTAGGAAGTTGATTCCAGTGTTTACCAAGGGCGTTAGAGAAGAGGGAGTCACCAGCAAGGTTGTTGGATTTAGTTAAAGTTACTAGTAGTTTACTGGAGGAACGAAGTGAGTTCAGGTTAGAGTAGGGGTTCAGAAGTTTGGAAAGTGCAGGAGTGTTATTAGGTTGATAGAGAGCTCTTTGGACAAAGGAGAGTTGGGAAAGAAGCAACATATTTTCTAATTCAAGCCAGTGAAGTTGCTGAAGGTTCAGGCAGTGGTGAGTTCTAAATTGATTGCCAGTCACAAATCTAGCAATACTATTATATGTGTTAGCCAATTTTGAGAGATTGTTTTTTTGTTGCAATACCTGATGTCAAATGTCATCCCTTTTCTGATAATATTTGATGGGTTTATGAATGCTGACTAGTGTTTAAATATAGATGGCAGTTTGTGACTTATGGTTATGCCAGAACTTTGTATTTTTGTGACTTGTTTTCACAGGCATTTGCCAACATTATTGGTCATTAACATGGAACTATTTTTGCCTTAATACTGAAAGTCAAAATACTTAATTAAGACTGTAAGATTGTTTGTATAATTACCATATATAGGTGTGCCCATTCAAAAAAAGATGCTGGGTACAAAAACACCCAAATTAACATAAAACCGGGGGTGATAATATCCTATGATCAAAGGTTGTCTTTCTCCTACAATTTAGTCAGGTTATAGGTACTTTTTTCTATAACAGATGCCACAGTTGACACAACTAACATATAGTCAATTTTGTACCAGAGTAGGGGCAGATTAAGGGTGTGTACTCTTGTACTTAGGTGTGGCTTATTTCATTATATAATAGGCATCCAACATTGGGCCATCTCGGAGAATTTTGATTATATATTTCCTAAATGAACAAGAAAGAATTATTTTTACATTTTTATTACATCCCATTCATTTTTGGTACAAAAAATTAGGTGTCCTAATTTGTTTCTGATTAAACCAATAGGGGTTTAAATTGTAGGTTACAAATGCCAAATATATAGTTATGTGGTTTGCATTGATGTTGGTTTAATATGCGTCTACTCCAGGAGTATCTATAATACATCTTAGATATAACAAATAAGACTATTATAATTGGGGGCTTTCTATTTTGTTCTCTATCACCAAATTTAGTTTATTAATTTATTTATTTA
This sequence comes from Protopterus annectens, assembly GCF_019279795.1. NCBI lineage: Eukaryota > Metazoa > Chordata > Ceratodontiformes > Protopteridae > Protopterus > Protopterus annectens. The sequence continues at coordinate 1,377,222,969 of NC_056739.1, forward strand.
TTTATTTTATTTTACATTTGTTAACCGGGAAAAAATCCGACTGGATACAATGTCCTTTTTCAGCGGAGGCCCGGGGAGAAAAGCTCCAACATTATACAAAAATACAGACATTTCCAAAATTATAATAATACAGAGAGAGAAACAGTCAAATATCAAACAAACAATCAGGTTGCAAAATATATATATGTTATTGGAATTAAACTGACCTGATAATTGAGATTGAGTGAATTTCATTCAAAATTTAAGAATCTGAAGACATTGAGAGTGATTTTGCTACTAGGTTGGACAATAATAAGACCTAACAAATTCCCTTACGGTGGCATTTGCAATAAGCAGTTGTCAGGACAACAACTGGAGTTTGAGTGGTTCCACTGATTGTAAGGATATTTGGGAATTACAATATAATACTTATTAAAGATTTGGACACACATATCCTTACGGTGGTTGGTCATTAGATATAAACATATTATACTAAACTGGACTCCACTTATTGTAAGGATATCAAAATCAATAATTTTTTTACTAGGGTTGGTTGGTTGAGCCTAACCACATGGTGCAGATTGCACCAAGAAAAATAAATAATTGAAAAAATATAACAACAATCTGGTCGGGTTTAATGACAATAAACATAAAAAATTTTACAAATATTCTCAGATACATCCAAAACATATATTAATATACATTCCATTTGTATTATTAGTGCAATTTGGACATCATCATGCAAAACATGGATTTAAATGACATTTTAAAAGGCCTGTCTGCAGATAAGGACAATTTAGAAGTTTTTGGGCTCAATTTGGGCCATACACCTATGAATGAGAGCAATAATATTTCGAAGGACAAATGTACACAAGTCTTTACCAAGTTACAACGACAAATGAAAGCTTTTAGAACTAATATTTGGCATTTGAAATCATTTAAAGCTTACAAAATTAAGGACATAACCCCAAGAGGGCTCCGTATTAAGTTACAACCTCTTGTTTCTAATATAGACCAAGAATTAAGGCAAGATTGGGCTATGGCACAACACCAGGCATCAATGCTACTTATAGACTGCCTTATCAAGTATTATGAAAGAAATATTGAGACCCTTACTCCAGAACTACAGAAAACCTGTTCTGAAGTTGAAATTTTTTCTGAGACTAGTCATTACCAAGAGCAGTTAACACAATTATCTAAAGAATTAGAGAATATTGAAACAGATCTTAAGAAAAGGAAACTACATAAATTTAATCGGGACTTAGGGGATTACGAAGAAGGCATACCTTTTGTTACCACTAAGAATGTGAGATTTAATGATGGTACATACAAACCTTCTAGGGGTAGGAAGCGACCTAGACCCATTTTAAAAAAAACAAGACAATAGAAATCAAGTCACTACGGATGATGACTATTCATCCACTACGGAAGGAGATGTTTCCTCCAACCAGGCGTCCCCAGTGGCTAAAAGAAAACAGTCCATCCCTTTAGGAGTCAGAAACGTAGAGGAGGCAGGAAGCACAAGCACCAGTACAGAAAGAGGTACAACCAGTCTACAGACCCTTCTCAAACAAATCACAACGCAATAAATAATGTCCTAAACATTTCATCAGTTATATTAACAGAATTTCAATACAATGTACTTAATAAAGGACTAAATTTTGTACCCACAGCACCAGTGTCTGAACATTCATTTGTAGAAGATATTAATAACTTTTGTAGAAACCTTAACCTAAAGTTATTTTTTTCAGACACCACTAATTCTCAAAGATCTACAGGTTTCAAATCTGGCAAATCTTCATTTATGCCTCCAATGGATAAATATGTATCCACATTCAAGGAATGTGTATTGAGGGATTTACATTTTTCAAAAAACATGGACAGTTTTCGGAATAACTTGAATCAACAAGAACGTGAAGCGTTAAGGCAACTACAACAAAACAAAAATATTGTGATTACTAATGCAGATAAGGGTGGGGGCATTGTTGTTATGGACTATATCAAATACAAGGCAGAGGCCATGAAACAACTATCTGACACTAGATTTTATATTAAGATAATAGATCCAACTTCCAATTTCAAATCAGAAATAGATTCATTTCTTGATTTAGCGGAAGAAGAAGAAATCATTACATCACAAGTGGCCAACCAACTCAAAGTTCATGAACCCACGCCCCAATATCTTTATTTAATACCCAAGACACATAAGGATTTAAACAACCCTCCTGGGAGACCAATAGTGTCAGGTCATGGGTCTTTAACTGAGCCCTTATCTGCTTTTCTAACCGAATATCTTAAACCACTATTGTCCAAGGTAAGATCCCGGATTCAAGACACCACACAATTCCTGAACATTATTGAAGATTCCCAATTGGAGGAAAATTGGCTTTTGTGCACGTTAGATGTAACATCACTATATACAAGCATCCCACATCAAGCTGGCACTCGGGCTGTAACATATTGGCTAACTGAATCAAAATTATATCCAGCAGGATTTAACAATTTTCTTATTCAGCTAACCAAGTTTGTTTTACAAAAAAACATCTTCTATTTCGAAGGGATTCCCTATTGGCAAATTAAGGGCACAGCAATGGGAGCTTCCTTTGCTCCCATTTATGCCGATCTTTTCATGGGATATTTTGAATTGCATTTCATTTATGACAGTGAGCGAAACATCTATTTGGAATATATGGACATATGGCGGAGGTATTTAGATGACTGCTGGTTGGTGTGGCGGGGTAGTAAGGATGTTCTTACCAAGTTCGTGGCATATCTCAACAAAAATCCATGGGATATAGAATTTACGATTAATATTGGATATACAGAAATTGTGTTCTTGGATGTTTTAGTTAACAGACTTGCGGATCATACTTTATAGACAACAATATATCGAAAGTTTCCGCAGTATAACACGATTCTGCACGCAACAAGTTCTCATCCCCGCCACATCATTACCAACATTCCTAAATCACAATATATGCGCCTCAAAAGGATCTGTTCATCTAATACAGAATATTCCAAAAGAACAACTGAATTAACTGCCAGATTTGTCGACAGAGGATATAACATAAATCGACTCAATCAAACAGCTGCACAAATTGACAAAAAAAGTCGTGATGATTTGCTTAAATATAATAGATCTACAGAAGGGCTTCAGTTAGCCACACAACCGATTAGGCTGGTCACTACATATGGTAATAACACCAAATGGTTCAGACAAATTGTTGACAAGCATTGGGGTACATTACAGTCCAACTCATTTCTTCGAGATATTCTCCCTGGAAGTTGTTCATTTTCCTATCGGAGAGGACGGCCTATCCAGTCCAATTTTGCACATTACAAACACTACATTCCTGGTATCAAACATCAGACAACATTGTTTGGAGACGCACTTGTTGGTTGTTACCCATGTGGACACTGCAGTTTATGCCAACATATCTGGAAAACTAAAGAATTTACCAGCAAAAATACATCCAAAATTTTTAATATTAAAACCTTTGGCAACTGCAGTTCTGATTGAGTGATATATTTGGCGCAATGCTCGTGTTCTGCTTTCTATTTAGGCCAGATGTCTAGGCCTATGAGGATTAGAATCAGCGAACATCTTAGTTCCATTAGAAATAGGCGGATAACCAATGCCTTATACAAACACACTAGACAACATACAACAGCTTCATTTCAGTTCATCATTATTGACAGAATACAATTACATAGAAACTTCAAAATGGGATGGCATAGCAAACTTAATAACATGGAACAAAGATGGATCACTACACTTGGGGCCCTCTTTAAACCTGGACTTAATGAATATCATGTACATGAAGGATAAATGCTAGGTATGCTACATCCATACCAGAACCATATTGAGTTAATCCGTTATTGAATCCCAGATATATCAAACAAATTCTCCATTTTTTTACAATAATCCAAACACTAATTCCTGGTATCCAACCACTCTTCAGAATAGATACATAAGTGTCAGTCAGGACATATACCTAATATTCCCAAGCTAATACAAACAATAATATGCTTTTTCAAAATCTAATCTACATCAAGCATATCATTATTAGCTGCTTGTAAATAGATTTCCCAAAGTTAATGACTATAATTTAAATGTTTATTGATTTATCAATATTTGTATTATACATTATTGTATAAATATGTCATTTTTGGTGAATCTATTTGTTTAAGATGGTCGTAATATGACTAGTTAGTAGCAAGAATCACTAAATGAATAAGGATTATACCACTTTAAGAAGTGAGTATAAATTAAGTAGCTAGATGCATCATGGTTTGAATTTACATTTCTTGGATAAGTCACATTGAGAAAGGCAGTGATAGCCGAAACCGGTTTGTGCACCTTAATTAGGTTGTTTATACAATCCTAATAAAATTATTTTTATCTGTTGCCTTTGAGTGCTGGTCCCTTCATTTTGTTTTCCATTCTTCTCACAAGCTGCATGTTAGCAATCTTGCATGGCTCTCCTCACGCCATTGTGGAAGTTGGTCAAGAACAACGCAATGCCCGCCTCAGTTAGGTGAATGCCATCCCTTCTGAACAGGTGAACATCTTCTGCGGTGATGCAGTTATGGCAGATTGTCGATCCACCGACCCTGTGCATCAAGCCATGCATGAATGCATTCTGTAAACGTCTGAACAGCAGACAGTCTTACCTTACCTGAAATAAAGCATGGGTGGACACTGACAACGGGGCACAGAAAGGGCACATTTAAAGAGAAAAAGCAGGGTAAGAACCACCGCTCCACTAATATGCCAAGGACAGGCATGAGGCTCCAGATGTTGGTTATCTGTAGTGTCCCATAGCTGTGCTGGATTCCCACTCAGACTGTTGATACCACTATGGTCTCATGACCTCCTTCAGTGTCAGCAGTCTGCCTTACCTCTACCTTTTCTCTTTACATATGCCCATTCAGCAATGGACCTAAGGGATGAGGGACTGAAGTAACTCACTAATTGCTGTCCTGACCGTCATACATTTACTACCCTCACCTACATACATTGACAACACCTGAAGGGAGGGAGACTGAGTGGAGAGCTACATCAGGGCAACATGTCAAAAGACCAAGACTGACCCAGGCTCTCTCTTTTTGCATGTGTCCTTTCCCAGAGGGAAACATTACATCACAGTGGCACACCCAAGCCCATGCTTACCTAGGACAGCAGCACTATGGGACTGAGCTGAAGAGTCTCCAAGTTCCCAACTGCGATCCAGGTGGATCACAAGATCCATGTTGGCTGGGTATGCCCCCCACGATGCACCCACCAACCTAAGAGCAGTTGGCAAAAAAGAGTGAAGAGGGATCTTCCTGGCATTGGTGCTGAAGGGCTTGGCTGCTAACTGACATGGGGGCACAGAAAGGGCACATGTACACTGAAAAAACAGGTGAGGCACTCTGCTTTACCTCTGCCTTTTCCATTTACATGTGTCCTTTTGGCAATGGCCATTAGGAGGGGAAGGGAGGAGCTAATGTAAACCCTGTTGCCCTGACCTACATACATTGACTACACCTGATGGCATCTTCACTGAGGGGTGTGATGTCGGGTGAATGCAAAGCTGAAAAACAATGGTATAGAACAATATAATGTTACTCACCTGCACAGAGGCAGCTGCAAAGCAACACAACATGCAGTATGTAGTGATAGTTTGAGACATTCAACTGTTTCACCATATGTGGTTCAGTTACATTAATTCACAAAGATATGAACTACAATAATAAAATGAATACTTGCATCTGTATGTTACATGTAAAATACAGATATATATATATATATATGTATATATATATATAGAGAGGGAGAGAGAGAGGGGAGAGAGAGAGAGAGAGGGAGGGAGAGAGAGAGGGAGGGAGAGAGAGAGGGAGGGAGAGAGAGAGGGAGGGAGAGAGAGAGGAGGGAGAGAGAGAGAGAGGGAGAGAGAGAGAGAGAGGAGAGAGAGGGAGGAGAGAGAGAGAGAGAGAGAGAGAGAGAGAGAGAGAGAGAGAGAGGGAGGGAGAGAGAGATATATATTTTTAGAATGAAATTCTGTAACTCAGGTCAGGTAGGTATACCTATTGGTATCACTGTATCCTAAACACCTTAGGACAAGATACTTCTTCCTAACAGTACAACATGTTTTAGCTGTAGAAACTAATATTTATGTGAGGAATCTAAACTCATACAAAAACACAATCTGGCTTGTGCATTCATCAATGTGATAACGAGTTGTACTTGTGTGAACAAAAGTGACAGCTCCTGATAGTTTTACCTGAAAAGTGATGAGTCAGTGCTATACTGTAACTGAGTTATTGTTAATGTGATAATGACCTGCCTTTCATTACTGCAAATGTATGCACGCTCAGACACAGGTGATAATTGCTGCATATAACCTGTTGAGTAGGCAATCATTATATTACCTTGTGTAGCTGTTATGTAAAACAGACTCATTATCATTGTTAAGGAGAAGACCCGAGTAATTCAGTAAAATAGTATAACACTTAGCCCTTCCTCCCACCTAAGTTGCACAAATTACTGACAAAGCCCAGAAAAATTCCCAAAATATAACATAGCTCCATGCTGGTAGTAGTCAGCAAGTAATAACCTTTATCTCAGTCAGACAACTATGGAGTATAATCAGAAATGCGATAAGCCTAGACATAATCTCAACCTTATGTGGCTGATCTGTAAGTAAGAAATACAGCCAATAGCCATTCATTAAAGAGATTTAATATAGTTTGGTAAGAGAAACACATGTATATCATATTCATATCATGATACAAGTTATTTACAAAAATAAATCTTTATAGTGTATATATATATATATATATATATATATATATATATAAAATATTTAATTAATGATGGAACCACAGTGCTAAGTTGTACTAAAAGGAATTAATGAGCGAGTCTGTTTACCAGCAGGCCTGTCAACAGTAGGGTCCCACAAGGGTCAGTGGTGGGCCCTTGGTTAGCATATAGTTCTCGTAGGTGCAGGTCAAAATGGAGGGGCTGTGACTACTACACTACTTTCATTCTTTTTTGTTGGCTTGTCAGCACTTGACATTATGAGTGCCAATATTTCAATAGGGAGCCATTTATTTTATCCTCTAATTAGTTACTTGTTATTCAAGTTTCCTGTACCTTGAGTGTTAGCTGTGGCTGCATCATTAGATCATATACTAAGTTTATTATTGCTTTAGTGTTTTTTATAACTTTGTATAATAGTTATGTAATTATTGCAGTTAGTTGCAGAACACACACCAGTTAGTCAAAATAAGGTAGGATCATTGCCAAATAAAATTATTTCAAAATAGCAGAGGACGTATGGGTAAATGACTGTTTAGCATCTCATCAAACCACAAAGAACAAAAACGCTGTTAAAGCAAAGCAGTGCAACCGAACTGGCTGGCTCCGTCAAACAACCAGACTCAATGCTCTCAAGACCCCATTATACAATAGCTGAACACCTGACTTGCTAAGCTTGTTCAGATAGTGAGCGAGACTAGAACAATAAAGACCGAGTTGAACTTTGGGTTTCAAGCAAGAAAGCTTGTAACAAAGAACCAATACCGGCTGATATATGTCACTGTAAAAAAGTTGATTTGGGATACTTTTCTTCACTGACTTGTATCAGGACAACATCTGCTAACCGACCCAGTGTAATACAACTAGGAAAAGGTAAAGGTATATCAGAAACTAAGTATAACTGTGTCCACAACACATTATAGGGACAAACAGTCAAAACATTTCACCAAGAGTTGTTTGTGAAATCAGAGAAACTAAGGAGGGGTCTTGCGTTAGTAGTAGCTAGGACAACACACTGGTTCTACCTTCCTCAGCTGCCCATGTAAACACACTGGTTCTACCTTCCTCAGCTGCCCATATACATCCAGTGTGTGGGATCCTTTTCTCTTCTACTACACTTGACAAGGGGGAAAGCGCAAGGTCTGATTAAGGTAAACTGCAACCATACTGGGTACGAAGGTAAAACAGGCACAGACCGCTAACCTTGCCTTCAATATGCGAAAGGGTGGATTGCAAATAAGTCTGCAATTCTGACATCCAATGCAATGGACCCTATAAAGGCCATCTTCTAGTCACATAGATGACAAGTGCAGCAAGTGCTACTACACACCACGAGACCCTTCGTACAAATAAATTTGAAATTAAATTAAAATACCGTCCCAACCAACCTTAGTTGCTAGTGCCTCTGTCAAGTAGATCCACTGGAGTGATCCCCGGGGTGAATTTTCTATTTCCCATCCACTCAAAACTTCTCTTGAAGACGGCCAGTGAGGTGCTCTGCTTGACATGTATGGGAAGTTTATTCCATAGCATGGGCAGTCTTTGGGTTATGAACCTGTCCCTCCAGCATGTTCTTTCTCCAATTCACATGCCTGTATCACACTCCCTCATTAAAGCTTGCCCCGTACGAATTGCATAGTTAATACTTCTATTAAAGATTTTCCATACAGACCCACACACCACCTTTAATGTATCTTGTTGCTTTTCAGAAAAAAATTGGGCTGTGACAAGAAAAATGCAATTCCACTACACCTTTAGTGCAACTTGGACATCCCCTGTATAGAAACAGCAACAGATAATACAAAACTAAAACCACAGCAGGTAATCTACTAAAGAACACACAAACAATTAACCTGTAATTTAAAGTGAAAAAAAAATCTAGTATTGCTAAGCGTCTCACCTACCAATGATGCCAGGCTGTTCAACCACCAGGTGGTACCAAAGTCGTCACACACAGTGATATGGCACTGTATCTTACGGTACACAGCTTTTGACCAAAACACTAAGAAAGCTGTGTCAACATGACTAAAACCTAGTACGACACACACTAGCAAACACTTTGCTACCATATGAACGTTTCTAGTGCGGCTTTTTTTCACCATCCATACACCAAGTATATGTTTTATTCATTACATAGCCCAATATGGCTCTATATAGCATACTCTGCCAAGTGAATTTTTACAATCATGCTTGTCAGTAAAACAAAACTGACAGCTCCCACAGTAATAGAAACAGAAAAACGAAACTCACCTTTTTTTGTATTACACAAGCCCAAAGCAACTTTTTTGCACAAAAAACTCTAAAATTAGAGAGAGACCAATACAGGCTGCTACACTAATAATGAAAATTGACAGCTGGCAAGCAAAGTAATGCCGTTGGTTTCCAACCCTTTTAATAACTCCCTTCAAGTTCACATCTAATCCACTCCTAAAACTGGATCAATTTTTGACAATGACTTATGGTCATTAACTCATGTTGTCTGCTACCTGCTGTTCTCTGGTTCGTTCATAGGTAGATACTAGGTAGGCTATCTGCCCTAGGGCATTTATAAGCCTAGCCAGGGTGTATTTGGCTTCCGCCTCCCTATTAGATTAGCCTACTGTACCTCTGTAAAGTAGGTCACAGAAGGTACCCTTTTAAGATTAGTTTACTGTGCCTCTGTCTAGCAGGGACACAGAAGAGATCCCAGGGGTGAATTTGCGATTTCACATCCACGCATCCAGATTTCGCTTGAAGAGGGTCAGCGAGGGGCTATGTCTAACATGAATTGGGATTCTATTCCAGAGTGAGGGGAGCCTCTGGGAAATGAATCTGTCCCTCCCAGCATGTCCTATTTATTTTTGTGCAGAGGTTTAGGTCCCTGGAGCGTGTAGCTCTAAGGGACTTGGATTTTTTGAGGTGGAGCATGTCCATTAATTCTGGGTTTGACATGGCTTTGTACGTCAGGCATAGATCGCCTCTGAGTCAGTGGTAAGCAACTGAGTAGAGCTGGAGTTTCTTTAGTCGAGCTGCATAGGACATCTGTTTGTAGCCCATGATCCTCTTGGTGAGGTACTTTTGGGGTCTCTCCAGTTGCTGCAGGTGTCGGGTAAGGTACATCCCAAAAGGGGCATTGTATTCAATTATGGGCCTGATGAGTGATTAGTAGAGGGGCACAATGACCTCTCTTGATCTAGATGCGAACCCTTTCGTGATAAGGTGGGCTATATAGAAGGTCTTTCTAACCACTTTGGCAACGTGATTATCAAAGGAGAGATTACTATCTACGTTGGTCCCCAAATCTCTAATTACTTCTTCCATACTTAATGGATTACCACCTATGTGGTAATTTGTGGGCACCTTGTTTTTCCCAAAGGGGATGACTATGCACTTTTTAGCATTTAGCTTGAGGCCATGGCTCTGGCACCAAGCATCCGTCTCTGTGAGACCCTTTTGGAGGATGCTTGCGTCAGCTGGAGATTCGATTATGGCCCCCAGTTTGCAGTCATCTGTGAACTTTGTCAGCCATAATCCCCCCGTGTTAGCCTGAACCTCAGAGAAGTATATACCGAACAAGAGAGGTCCCAGAACTGAGCCCTGTGGGACGCCACTTGTAACTGGTTTGGATTCGGACATGGTACCTGCGATTCTGACCATGTGGGTTCTATCTCTGAGCCAGTTTGCAACCCATCTTGTGATATAGGGGTTGATATTTAAGCTGGTAAGCTTATTTATGATGCCCGAGTGGGGTATTGTGTCGAAGGCTTTTGCGAGGTCCAGGTAGGCTGTGTGGACTACCTTGCCCTCATCTATGACTTTGGTAACTGTTTCAAAGAAATCAACTAGGTTTAAAAGGCAAGATCTGCCCTTAAAGCTGAATTGGGTAGGGTCCAGAGTCTGGAGGCTCCCAATGTCTTTGTTTATGAGTTCCATAATAATATGCTCCATAGCTTTACAGACCAAACTAGTCAGGCTTATGGGGCGATAGTTTCCGGGGTCCATTGTGGCACCACCTTTGTGGAGTGGGACCAATGTAGCTGTACGCCATTCTTTGGGAAAATATCCTGTAGTAAGGCTAAGTCTGAACAGTGACTTAATGTGAGGGTTCAGTTCTTCTTGGGCTCATGTAAGACACAGCCTGGGACACCGTCCGGTCCCATAGATGCTGTGTTTTTTGCTTTGGAGAGGGCAGCTTTCATCTGTGATGTCAGGGAGGATACATTCAGTTGGGATAGGCATTTGCTTCTTTGGGGGGGAGAAGTTTGCACTGAATCTGTCTGCCAGGATGTTGGCTATGTCTGTAGGTTCGGTATATTTTGTACAGTTATGCAACAATTCAGAGCATATCTGGGAGTTTCCACCCATGTTCCTGACACAACTAAAGAAGGCCTTGTGATTATCTTTAGTGTCTAGGGAAATTTTTCTTTCAAAGCGGCCTTTGATGATTTTATGAGGGATTGAAGTTTCTTGCTAATACTGATCAGAGATGCCTTCCCTTTTTGGGATTTTGCTCTGTCATGTAGTAGCTTCCTCCTTCTGTTGTATAGCTTATTTATGGCCGGGGTCCACCAGACCGGTCTCCTGTTTTTGGAGGAGTGAGTCTTGGTTTTATTTGGGATAGCACGATCCATGCATTCCTGCAGGTGCTCATAGAATGCATTTGTAAAGGACTCTGCGGATTGGGCTGTATTATCCTCTGACCCAGGGGCTTTGAAGGAGTCCACCTCAGTCTTGAGAAGTGCAAAGTTGGCTTTTGAGAAATTCTTTACAATGATTTCCTTGGCTGGGGGTGGGGACAGGATATGGATGTCCAGGGAAATTTGTTTATGGTCTGATCCTACCAATGAGGGGTTTACCTCTGTTGTGGAACAGAGTCCCCATGTTGGTGATGACCAGGTCCAATATGTTGTTCCCTCTTGTGGGAGTGGTGACCAGTTGTTCCATTGCGTTAGAGTTTATAAATTCAAGTAACCATTGGGTGAGGGTGTTTGGGCTTGAGTAGTTTTCCCAGTCAATGCTTGGGTAGTTGAAGTCACCCAATAACATAGTGTTTGGAGAGACCTTCATATTCTCCAGTGTTCTCAGGAATGCCAAGTGGGGTTCCTGTAATAGGGAGGGTGTTCTGTAGCAGGCTACAAACTGAAAGGCAGTTTTGCCCGCTGTTAGACATGGATGGTTTTCGATGCTTCGTGCAGTGCCACTAACCTGGAGGTGTAGGTATCTGATGAATATAAATACTCCCCCTCCTTTTGTGCTTCGGTCCGAGTTTTGGGGCCAAAACGCATGGAATGAGTTATAACCTGGTAGTGCTGGGGTGCCCTCAAGAGCCTTGAACCAGGTTTCTGTTACTGCACAGACATCGATTTTCTCCATACTGAGGAGAGCCTCGACTGCGTGCATCTTGAGGTTTAGACTTCTGGCATTGAGTAGCATTACCTTTAGTTTTTTTATCCTTGGGTTGTCTATGGAGGTGGGTTTGTCCTTTGAGCCTTGCCTAAAAAAGGCACTATGGGGGTGGCAAGAGCCTTGGCCAGTATACAAAAGCCTAAGGGTGACAGGTGCAAGCTGTCCCTAGCGAAGCAATGTGGCTTGTCGAGCATGTCATCCCAGGCTGACAGACACTGGATCCCCTTTGAATGACATCAATACTTTAGCCAATTGTTGAAACTGATCATTTTGTCTTTATACTGTGGCATCATTCTTGGTGAGGGCAAGATGCTACTCAAGGTCAGGGTCATACCAGCCTGGGCTACATGGTCAGACAGCTCCTCTATGTCTCTCCATGTAGTCCAGGGAGGTACGTCTCAGGTCATTCACACCAGCATGGACAATGACGAAGTCATACTTGTACTTGCTTTGGAGTGACCTGAGTGCTTGTGTTATTTGACGGATCCTGGCACCCGACAGGCAGCTTACAGTGACCTTCTCCTTGTTCAGTCTGGTGAGCGGGATGTCAGTGTGCCGGACAATAGAGTCCCCTATAACAAGTGTATTTGGTATGTTGTTTGGCCTTAAGGGCTGTGACTGTGAGGCACACTGATTTTGTGAGATATGTGATTCATGGGTATTATTGAGGGGTGGCTGTTGCTTGGATATCTGCTTAGGAGGTCTTTGCTGTTTAAGCAGATTTTTATTTAGAGCCTCCGAGTATGTTTTTGTGTGTTTATGTGTTGGGTATGCAGATGCAATAGGTCTGTGTGAGACTGGATTTGTGGTGTGGGTGGTTACCTTTTCCTCTCCTGATTGACTGTGCCAGTCTTGGGTTGAGAGAGCTCTGCCTCCAGTTTGGCTGTGTAACTGCATCTCTCACATGTATTAGAGTTTGTTGGAAGGAGGAGAGGGTTGTCTGTGTACATAAGGCAATTGTAACATTGCCTCAAAATTCCCAGATTCACCAGCTGGACTGGAGAGTAACCTTGAAACTGACCCTTGGACATACCAGATTAGTATAGGGAACTGGGTTTTTACTGATCAGATTAGGGAAGGGAACTGATTTTTCACTTCATCAGGAATGACCAATCGGGAGCCTAATACTTATGAGAAGTCAAAGAGGATGTAGTGCTTTAGTTAGTGTTTCCTTATAAGAGCTGAGCAAGTGCAGGGCTTTAGAAAGAGAATAGAGTGATTACTTTGAGAGTTTGAACAGTTCTAAGGGGAAAAGTGAAGAGCAGACTTTGTGGAGCCTGGAATAGTTTAAACCTGTTTAGGCAGCGCTGCCCTACGCTGCTCAGTGCACAAAAAGAGAGTTGTAGGGTTTTAAGAGAGAGAGATCAAGGAGTTTAGAATTGACCCAAAATGGCCAATAAAACTACAGCTTCTAGGAAGTAACCACTCCTCCAGGGACAGGCAGGCTGTTCAGTGTTAACCACTCCCACTGGTGAACACAGAGACTTCCCTTTAGCCCAAGCAAGCACTGGCCTTCTAGAAACTTCCAAACAGTTCAGAACTGCAAATCTGTAACTGAACTTTCGTAACTTTCAGAAAGTGGGAAAAAAGCAAGATTTTCTTTTTTTTCTTTTTGTTGTAGTTTAAAGGTAGCAGAGATACACAAGCAGCAACATAATCACAACAGTGCAATAAATGACCCCACACTTGAGTGCTAGGCCAAAATCAGGTAAAATGCAGTTTTTAGAGAAAAAAAAAAAACGATTTTAAATTAAGTGCAACACAGGAAATGCAGTAAACAGGCTCTAGATGTGTTCCAAGTACTGTTACTGTTACAGATATAAACTTTAGCAAGCCGGAAAAAAAGCAGTAAAACTTAACAAAAAATCAGAAGAAAATACTTAAAATCACAAAAGTGGCTCCTTTTCTTCTCTCAGCGTTTTCTCTCCTTGGTAGGTGCTTCAGCAACAACTAGCAAGCCTGAAAAGACGCCAAAACCACGAGGCAGCTGGGTTTTAAGAGAGACAGATCAAGGAGTTTAGAATTGACCCAAAATGGCCAATAAATCTACAGCTTCTAGGTAGTAACCACTCCTCCAGGGACAGGCAGGCTTGTTCAGTGTTAACCACTCCCACTGGTGAATACAGAGACTTCCCTTTAGCCCAAGCAAGCACTGGCCTTCTAGAAACTTCCAAACAGCTCAGAACAGCAAATCTGTAACTGAACTCTCTTAACTTTCAGAAAGTGGGGAAAAAAGCAAGATTTTTTTTTTTCTTTTTGTTGTAGTTTAAAGATAGCAGAGATACACAAGCAGCAAAATAATCACAACAGTGCAATAAATGACCCCACACTTGAGTGCTAGGCCAAAATAAGGTAAAATGCAGTTTTTAGAGAAAAAAATGATTTTAAATTATGGGCAACACAGGAAATGCAGTAAACAGGCTCTAGATGTGTTCCAAGTACTGTTACTGTTACAGATATAAACTTTAGCAAGCCGGAAAATGCCAAAAAAAATAGGCAGCAAAGCAGTAAAACCTAACAAAAAATCAGAAGAAAACACAAAATTGGCTCCTTTTCTTCTCTCAGCATTTTTTCCCCTTGGTAGGTGCTTCAGCAACAACTACCAAGCCTGAAAAGACCTGGTAGTACTGATAGTTTTCTCCTCAGGATTTTTTCCTACTTCCCATTTGTAAAAAGACTTAAACCTTGCCTAGGATTTAAATAGGAATTGCTGGAGAGACAGGTATGTATCCCAGAGACTACCCCGTCTATGAGACTGCAATGCAGAGAGGAAAGGATAAAGTCCCCAAACACCACTGTACCATTACATTGCACTGACTATAGTCTTTGGTCAAAAGACTCTGACCGAATGTGCCATCCTTCTGAGCATTTGCTATTCCAAATGTCAAACATACCATCTGATATATATATATATATATATATATATATATATATATATGTGTGTGTGTGTGTATCTACTTCAGTAGACTGAAATACCATAATACCAAAACTCAAAAAGATGAGACGAAAACATTGCAAATACAGATCTATGAATTTTAACAAGGCTGAAAGTTTGAAACAAAGAATCAAGTAATGTGCATGCCCAGAAGTAATCATAGAATTTGACTGGACATCATGCTAAACTCAGAAAGACATCTTTATGAGTTTCGGTGTTATGGTATTTCGATCTACTAAATTAGATCCATGTGTGTATATATATATATATATATATATATATATATATCTACACACACATTATATATATATATATATATATATTTATATATATATATATATTTTAATTACTTTGTGAATTTTATTTCCTATAACCATCAAGCCTTGCCTCCACAATATGCTCATTCAATTCCTCTATAAGCTGTAGCATCAGAGAATGTTAGGGAGGATGAGATCTGGAGAACGTGTCATCTTTTGGAAGCCTTGAAGATTTTGGATACTCTTAAAACCCTTCTGCTGTTAGCTAGCAAGCGCTCTGCAGTACACAATATATTAAGCTCCAAGGCAAGTGAATGGGTCTGCACACCCACTATACTGACGCACTCTTTGAAAGAGCCTTAGCTCCTGTGCACATAGACTACACATCTAGGCCATCATCAGATGATGCTCTTGTCATGGGATGAGATCAAAATCCTCTCCAAGAATGGATGACCCTGTGTCGGACCATTTACTTCCACTTTTTCACAGCTGCCTCCTGTAGCTTTTATAGCACTAAACCAATCCTGGTCATCTGGAGCAGAGTCAGGACTCCACCACTCTATTTTGCTACATCACAGAGTCAGCTCAAGCTTACTTAACATTTTCTTTTAAAAATGTATGAGTAGACTGAAAACCTGGACAGGGATATGAACAAGGTTCAAGCAATATATGAAAACAGCATTCTGTTCATGTAAGGACCTTGAAGAGGGTCTGATTGCTAAAGTAGGGTAAATGGTTCTTTCAAAAATACACAAACCAGCAGAACTAGAATTCTTTATTACTTCTATCAGAAACAAGTCAGGGCCTTTGGCTGGCTGTACCCTCCCCTTTTCAGCTTCCTGTTGCAATTTCATCCCCCTCCCAATACACTTCAAAAGATATTACCTCAGTGGACATCATACTTCATGGAAAGAGGCTAATAGAGATCCTTTTTCTTAGTTTTGTGTGCTTGCCATTTTAATCTGCAAACTTAAGGATAGCACCCTCACTTTCCTTTCACATGGATATGCTCTTCGACAGATTTAATAAACTAAGCACTGCTAATGCTTTTTTTCACACTTGCTTTAGCCCACCAACCTGTTACACCTTAGTAAAGGAGTTTTTATATTACAGACTAAGAATAGCCTCTATATAGTTGCTGTCAGTCTCCAATGGCAGAACTAACCTTATGCAAACATTGTTATACAAGTGTGCTAATTTATTCACCTGGTTGTAATTCATAAAACATGTGTATACCTTATTTATGCAATAAATTATCAACTTATTACAAAAACTTTTGCTCCTGTGGTCCTTGCCTTTTTCTAATCTATGCAGATTATTTTCTTTTTTCCTCTAGTTCCATCATGAACCTAAATTTTCCTTAGACTAAATTTCATAGTGGTGGAAATGCTCTCTCATCTCTTCTGCATCAGTTTGTAGAACACTCATATTCTATATTCAAAGTACTAACAACTTTAACAGGACTCGGCACAACTACTAAAAGAACAAATTTATATATAAATGCTTTAACAAGGTTCTGAAATATCCCCAGAATTAACCACTAGAATTTAAGAAATGGCGCACCATAGTCATAAACACAGGAGTTGTGTTGTGATGGTTGTATATAGTAATAATGTACCGTGCACCATGAAATGTGTAATGGAGTTGAATCATGCACAGAGGAGTCCATAGCAGAAGTGCCTTCGACACAGATTGTACATGAGTGTGCACACTACAGCTATCGTTCTGTAACAGGCATAACACTATGTACATCAATAGCGATAACTACTATTATACAAAGTTCTTAATAGTGTACATAAAATGGATACTAACACTGGCAAGAAACATGATATATTTGTGACCCTGTACATACGTACATTGAAGTACACAACCAAGTGAATTAAAAATAGATATCTGCATGGTAGATACACTCACAAAAATATCCAATAGCTTTCATGTTCCTGACTGATATGCAAGTTCAATTTAAATCCGCACACAAGGAACCCTGCTACAAATGTATTACAATAGATGTGTGGCTCCTCTTTGCCGAAACATCTTTTATTTAATTGCAGCCTCATATACAGAGTCATTAAATCAGACAAGAACATCTTGATTAAACTATTTGGGAGAGATTAAGCCACTGCATCGTTCTGGCACATCCAACTAGTAACCAAATAAAGAGGCCAAACAAAACAAGTTCCCGTACAGCTACACAAGAGAGTCGGAACGAAAAAAAAAAAGACACAAGGACAAGATAGATGACTTACTACAAACAACCTTATTAAAAACAACCACAAATCTCAGTTTTGACAGTCCAAAAGATATACATACATTCTAAGACATATTACTGTTGTCACACACCGGCAATGCAACTGTGAACAACCTAAAAATGTCAGTTACTGCTTCCATTTCTTTTACCTTTACTCTCCATAAAATAAGTTTTGCAATTGCAGAAAAAAAATATAACTCAAGAAATTATACAACAAAATAACCAAAACTAAATAATCAAATTTGCAAGCAACACTGCGCACTCAACTGTCTAGGTCCAGGATTTGCGAGCCTCACTAAACCAAGACTATGACCATGCAAACTCCTCCCAAACCCTCCACAACCCCAGTTTCAGCTATGCAGTTCTGTGGCAGACAAGAACCGCTCGCACACAGCACTTCAGAGCACATTTATGAAACAGAAGATAAGCCTATAATACAATTGTGCAGCATTACTTACCTAATAATGTCTGGCACGAAAAGAAAATCGTAGCAAACCAATTAGGTCGTAGTCCCAATTCTGTAGGCTGAAATACTTCACCGGGGAAAGCAGGTATTTGGCGCAACAAGAAACAGAGGGATCCAGCAGCAATACAAGTTAAGTCTTGCAATGTTAATCAAAAAAGAAGGGAATTTCTGTTGCTGGAACCCTCTATTTATTGATAAAAAAAACAACAGAAATAGCTCTTGGGGTGGAGGTGTTATGCAAGTGGTGGCTTGGATTTCCGTACTCTGATTGGTTGCCACCACTTGCTTCAGGAAATGCAGACAGAATAGGCTTGGTGTCAGCAGAGGAGAACACAGTACATTCTAAACGTATTTACTCAAAATATTTCAATACAAACATATGCTTACTGCGATGTGAAACCCAAGTTGAGAAGGCAACTGACAAAGTTAAATTACTTTCTCAACTTAGTTTTCACATTAAAGGACCGAAATAGGACCGGAAATAAGTTGCGTCTGTGGAAGGCACTCGGGGGGGGGGGGGGGGTAATGTCATGAAATTACAAACGTCTCATAGCGTGCTCGGATGTAACCACAGAGGCACTATGGGACGTTAGTCGGGGTTAATGAGTTAACCAAACATGCCTTCGAATGACAGAACCTGTAACTGTGGCTCTGCAAGAAGCCTCTAGTGAATCAAAACCACATTGCAAAGTATGCTTTCCCACTTGTTCAGCTGCATGCAATAAATCCTGCATTTCCTTGTTTTCAGGACATTCAGAGCTTGTCAGCATTTTCTGTTTTAGCAGAGACATTAGGTATTGTTGATATTTAAGCATGTGAAACTGGCAGTTTAAAGCCCTTACAGCTAAAGAAGCAGAGGTGTAAACTTTTTTCCCCCATTTGTCCAGTGCTCTAGAATCCCTATCAGAGGGAACAGGTTTTTTTGCAGTGGAAGCCTTGACCCCTTTGGGACCCTGAGAAATTGTTTCTGGATCAGCAGCAGGGTTTTTATAAAGAAATTTATGTGAATCTGTAACCCTGTAGTACCTATCTGGCTTAACTGGTGCAGTGGGTAAAGAATCAGGAGACAAACTGGATTCAGAAAATACATAAACAATATCTAGCACAGGAGGGATAACAAGAGGTCTGTGCTGAGGCAATAAAAGAAAATCTGTGAGCCTTTTCTTGGATTCTGAATAATCCTGGCTCTCCCAATGGAAAAGCTCCCTCATGGCATGCAGGGTTTCCCCAAGAGTAGTCCTCAGGAGGAGAGGCTGAAGGGTTAGATTCTTCAGCATCAGAGTCCTCATAGGGAGGAAGAGAATATCCCTGTTCTGAAGAGGAATAAGAAGAAATAGAAACCTGGTCAGAGGGGTCAGTGTCTTGCCTAGGCCTTTTATCAGGAGGGGGATGGGAACCCCTGATCAAAGTAATAAGGTCCTCGGCCATTTTAAGCATCTGCTTCCTAGGCATGGATGACTGTCCAGGAGAATGCTGTACTTGTTTCTTTGTCTTTAAAGGTGTTTTAGACTTTGCCTTGGCTGCTGAAGTGGTCTTGATAGTAAGCTGTGTAGGTCTGAAAACACCCTCAGAAGCCGATGCCTGCTCAGCGGCTCCAGACCCATCTGAGGGAGTACTTTCCCTAGGCCCAATACCTTGAGTTTCCAGAGGCCTAGTTGTCTCCACGTGGGAGTCGGAGGTGGCCTGTGGCTCTGAGGTAGCAGGTGTCAGAGGCTGCGAAAACGCCTCACTGAAAACCGGCGACTAGCCTAGAAGAGGCTTTGTCTGTTTTGGGCCTCGGATGCCTGTCCTTTTCTTTGTCCTTGCGCTTTTTATGAACTCCGGTCGTCGGTTGTTCCAACGGCATTATATAGTTAAACCTTCGGCCAAAGTAATGTAAAGCAAAATCGAACAGACGCTTAATAGTGCGTTGGTTGAATCTAGCACAAAACCGACAACTTGCAACATCGTGGTCAGGGCCTAGGCAAGGAATACAGTAAGAATGAAAATCCTTATGAGGTATTTGCTTCTCACAAGAAATACAACTGTTAACTTTTACTGACATCGGTCTGGAGCTAGAAAAAGTTCCCCCAACGGGGTACTTGGCTTTATTGAAGACTTTGGATCTGAAATTCAATTTCGAAAATCTCAGGAGTCGGCCGACCGGCACTTGCGAACTGCTTTTGCTTCGGGCACCGCACGGCAAGAAAGACTGAAGAAAATGGTGTCGGCTGCATCTTTTATACCCCTGGCGCACTGACGTCACGGAAGAGGCGAGAGCAACCGACGCCTGACCAGGACTTTGGAATTCAGGTTGACTGCAGGTAGCCTGCCAGCAGGATAACCCGTGTAATGACTGCAACAGTGAATCACGATGAACATCTGCAATGACAGCAGGGTCTGCAGGGGGGGTCTTTTAAGAACAGTGTATCCTGATGAACTTTGCAAACTATCTGGACATTTGGAAGCTGGGGGCTGAGAGGCAAGGGTCTGGGATGTAGCCAGAAAAGCATCATGAAAGGCTGGAAGCAGGAGAAGGACTGGAGATGGAGAGGGCTGGTCCATCTGCAATAATTCAAAGTGTCTCTTGTTTCAGGCACATCTGAGGCCTGCCACTTAAAATGTTCATCAGGGAAATGGTGTCCCCAAAAGAGAATCCTTCTCCTGAAGATTCAGGATTAAGAGTCCTCCTCCTCAGGGGTAATAAAGTCCTTGGGGGGATTCTATCTGGGAGCAATAGGTAAGTGATTCATCACAGGAGGTGCTCTTCTGAATCCTCTAAGGCCTGAACAGGTGTAGGGGCTGGTAGAGGTGCCTGAGACTGGAGGGCCTGAAAGGATTTTGGGAAAAAACTTCTCATCAAGGAGCTAGTTCAGCTTCTCTATGTTCCCTAGGTTTTAATTTTTTCCACTTTAGAGGAGAAGGATGTGTTGACTTAGAGGCAGACACCTGGGAAGATGGAAAGGCCAGAGTAGGCCCCTCCAATGTCCTGAGCAGGGGTTCACCCTTGCCATCAGGTTCTGATGGCCAATCAACTTCAGAGGATGTTCTGCGTTTCCACTGAACCAGCTTCCACTATGGTTCCTGGTTCCAACTGTGAAACAGGCGTCCGATGAGACCCTGGGCTAACATCCACCTTGAGAGTCTCACCGGACTCCTGAGGTGTAGCATTGGCATCAGGCCCAACTTTCTTGGCCTTCTTTCGAGGCGGCTCGTCGGCGTACCTACCTCACCCTCCATGCCCAATGCTAGATGCCGAAGCCTCTGATCTTCTAAATAAAGCTTTAAGGCAGACGGCTGTGAAACATTTTAGGTAGAAAAGACTTGCAAAAATCGCAAGACATATGGTCTTGGCCTTCACCTAAACAGAATAAGCATTTATTATGCCTGTTCTTATGTGGAATTTGTCTTCCACAAGCACACTTCTCCTTCCTAGCCAACATGTATGTTTGAAAAGCAATAAGGAGGAGCTAAAAAACCCAAAGGGGTACTTATCTGTACTGGATGGCTGAAACAAATGAATGGCTTTCTGAAGTTGGTGATCGAGGTTCGTAAATCACTGCGGCAGAAAAGTTCTGAATGAGGTACGTACAGATGTCACTTTTATAGCAGACGCCGGTTTATGGCCCTGATAAGCAATGTAGCAAATACCACTGCTCCTAAGACTTTGGTATACTGGCCGGATGTCCAGTGCTGCAAGGCAACCTCCATACTGTTATGAATACTGCAGCAATTGGAAGGGTGGCCTAATGGTTAAGGTGTTTGCTTTGCAAACACAAGGTGCAGAGTTTGAGTCTCACAAGGGACAATTGGCTAGGCTTAAAATGGCTCGCAAAGGCAGTTAGCTTAGTACTAACCTATGAGAATAGGACATCTGACATTGTAATACACAAAACTGAAGTCTGGATAAATGCAGATGTAATGAACACAGATGTACTAAGCACTGTTTAAATCTAATGTTACCAGGAAACTTAAATGAGGAAGAAAAGGTAACGTGAAGGGATGGTGACAAAGTTCAAAAATACTTTCAAAAATCAGGTTTACAAAAGATCGACCCTGAACTGGTCTCCAAGCATCATCTTTCTTTGGCACTAAAACCATCCTTGATTAAAAAAATAAAAAATAAAATTCACTCCCTGAGACAGCATGTGTTGAACAGGGGAGAAATTGACGGGTTTGGTCTTGTTGAGGAATTACCTCCTGGAAAGGAGAGATTTTCTCTTACTGCCATCTGTAACCATGATGAATGATCTTCAGAAATAATTTGTCAAACTATCTACTGCCAAAGAAAAAAGTGGAGATTCTGATCTTCTGGAAGGGAAAAGGGAATGCCGGGGGCGATGGTGGGAGACAAGGTAACAAGTCATTTGACTTGGACTGTCCTTGGTTTTGGGGTGTTCCCGAATTTTTTTTGGAAACCCCATCACTTCTTAAACATGTGCTTAATTGCATTTTGTTGAGACCGTTTATTTTGTTTTTTGATGAAACTGGATGAACAGTTACAAAATCCCTTAGAAAATTTGGAAAAGGGCTGAAAAAGCTTAAAGAGATTCCCTATATCAATTTATGCCTTTTATCTCACTTATTGATAACCTCTGCAGCAGAGGAACCAAAAACACTCTCTCTCATAAGTCCATAGGTTTATAGGTTAGTACTAGGCTAACTGCCCTTGCGAGCCATTTTAAGCCTAGCCAATTATCCCTTGTGATACTCAAACCCTGCACCTTGTTTGTAAGGCAAACACCTTAACCATTAGACCACCCCCCCCAGGCCACCCCCCCAAAGGAGAATTTTAAATCTTATTATTCACATCTGGAAGCTTTTGAGAAAGCAGCCAAGCAAATATCTTCCAAACAGTACTAGTGACCATACCCCTAGAAAAAGCATCAGAGTAATACACACTGTAAACAATGAGTAGTGACCTGTAAAATGGAAGAAACTAAATTTAAAAGCAGATTTTTCCTCAAGAAGAAACTGCAGACAAACATTCCTCATATTTTCACAATTAGAATAGTTTAACAAATGAGCTTGACAAATCAAAATTCTGAACGACAAAGCTGTAGAAGCATACATTTCCCCCCATAGTTATCAAGAATCTTCCCATCCTTGAAAGGATAAGAAAGATTGGAATTAACCAAATGTTTAGCAGCAGTAGGATTAACTAAAGCTATAGCTGCTGGGTCAGGTTTGGGATGAGTGTATAGAACAAATGACTGAGGAACTTTATACATTATATATGCCTTTTAAGGGGCAGCAGGCAGACTATCAAGAAAACTGCAGGCAGCGCACACATCTTTCAAAGCTGACAGAACTGGAGAAATGGGTGCAGGTTCTGGGAATTGCTTCTGTAAGTTTGTAGCATTTGAGAAAAAGAAGTTATGTACTCACCATAACGTTCGATGTATGTAGTCCACCTCGTCTCACATTCTTACCCGTGGATTCGGAGTCGAATGTCGACTCCGTCGCGGCCATACTTTAGCTCACAGTCTTTCAATTGGCTGGGCTAAGACGGTATCCCATGCTGCACTGCTCTCTATCCCCAGATCTAGTTTGCTGCGAGCGCCAGCACTCACTCTCCATGCATAACACCCAAGGAAGGAAGAACAAACCAAGAATGAAGGGAACTCTGAAACAGGCCTAACCTCCAGATCCTCCAGGACGGAGGAAGGTGGGGGGGTAAGTAAGAATGTGAAGCGTGATGGACTACATACATCGAACGTTATGGTGAGTACATAACTTCTTGATGTTATGTAGTCCAATCTCGCCTACATTCTTACCTGTGGGACAGCGTCCCCAGCACCTAAATCCTGGGAGGCTCAGTGGAAAATACTCCTGAGCACTGTGGAACCAAAGGAAGACCTGCCTCTAGATACCACATCTAAACTTGTAATAAGTAACAAAGGTGTGAAGAGATGCCCAAGTAGCCGCAGCACAAATATCATCCATAGACAATCTGGCCTGAAGAGCTGTAGATGTACAGACCGGGTAGACTGAGCCTTCACTCGGAACGGTAAATCTCTACCCCCTGAAGTAGAGATGAAAGAAATACAACTGCAAATCCACCTGGACAACGTGACTTTGGAAACAGGAGACCCAATTCTGTTTTCTGAAAATGAAAAACAACTGATCAGATTTTCTGAGGTCCTTCGTTCTGTGCAAATAAAATCGTAATTGTCTGTGCACATCCAACTGATGAAATTTGAATTCTGCCTTGTTCGAGAACTGAGGAAAAAACACTGGTAATTCAACTGATTGGTTACGGTTACTAACCAACGCTACTTTGGGAAGAAAGGAAGGATTTGGTCTAAAAGAAACAGTGTCCTTATGAAAAATCAAATAAGGTGGTTTAATTGATAAAGCTTGAAGCTCCGAAACACATCTGGCTGATGTGATGGCTACCAAAAAGACAGTCTTCCAAGTTAAGAATTTTAAATCACAAGTGGCGGCAGGCTCAAAGGGGGGTGAAGTAAGACCCTGTAGAACAAAGTTCAAGTCCCAAGGCATAACAGGTTCAGAGACAGGAGGGCGAAGCAACAAAATGCCTTTCAGGAAAGCTTTACAGAGTCTGTGTGCCATTAGACTAGGTTTGTCTGCATTGTGAAAGGTAGACATCACCAACTGGACTTTAATGGTTGCGGCAGCTGATCCCTGGTTGAAAAGCATAGAAAGGAACTCCAAAACTGACGAGACTGGAGCTGTGTAAGGGTCAATCTGTTTGACATGTGCCAGATGGAAAATCTCTTCCATTTGCTGTAATAAATCTTCCAGGTCGAAGGCTTATGAGAGGAATATAGAATATGAACCACCTCCGGCTGGTGAAGCCTAACTAATGACGAAGTGGAGTAGCCAAGCTGTCAACCGGAGGGATGGAGCTGCCCTGACATGTGAGTCAGTAAGTCTGGTTGCGGGTCCAGAATCCAAGGAGTGTCCATGAGATAGTGATGGAGAAAGGGGAACCAAATTTGACAAGGGCAGTGTGGAGCAATCAGAATCATTTTGCTTCCCAAGGATTGCGCTTTCTGAATAACCTTTGACAGCAAAGGAACCGGAGGGGAAGGCATATAGTAGACCGGTGGGCCAATCGTGGACTAGAGCGTCCCTGGGTGACTCCCCCTGAGGGGGGGATAAGGGTGAAATAGCGGCTGCATTTGGCATTGAGGGGGCTGGCAAAAAGGTCGCAGCAGGGCTGACCCTACCTGTGGAAAATCTGCTCCACAACTTGACAATTCAGGGACCACTTGTGAGGCATCAAAATAGCCCTGCTTAGCCTGTCTGCAATCACACTGGACTTCCCCGGAATGTGTGTTGCTACCAGAAAACATTGGGAAGACACTGTCCACTGCCACACTCGCATAGCCTCTCTGCAAAGGGGGTACGACTTGGTTCCTCCCTGTTTGTTCAGATACCATCCCACAGAAATATTGTCTGAGTGAATTGCAATAGTCACGAGAGGAAGAAAGCTCTGAAGTGCTTAGCACTGCTCATCTCTAGGACATTAATATGCAGATGCATCGCGTGCTCTTGCCACGTGCCTTGGACTGTCCTGCCTAGATAATGCCCCCCCACCCCATCTGGGAGGCATCCGTGGCCAAAGTGGCAACAGAAGGCGAAGGAATGAAGGGCTTTCCCTCATTGAGGTTGTCGGTGTGAAGCCACCAGCTGAGATTCTGTTTGCACCTGTCTGAGTGGAATAGGGTAAGAAAGTGGAAGACGTTGAAGAGACCACTGGGGGAAGAGTAGCCACTGAAGGAGCCTCATATGTAACCTTGTCAGTGGGACTAATATAATCGTAGCAGCCATCGTCCCCAACAATTGAAGGACCGATCTTGCCTTCACTCTTCTCAGAGGGAGCAAGGCGTAAATCTGTTGCTGTAAGACTGATTCTTTCCTGTGGTAGAAACGCCTGCATGAGGATTGGTGTCTAATTAGGCGCCTATAAGAGTGACACGCTGTGAGGGCAACAAGGCAGATTTTTCCCAGTTCAAGGTGATGCCAAACTGTTGACATAGGTTGATAGTAGCGTCTCTGGTCTAAAGTAGCAGATGCCTGGTAGTGGCAGTAAGGAGCCAGTCGTTCAGGTATGGAAACACTTAGAATCCCTGATGTCTCAAGTGAGCAGTCAGCACTGCCATGCATTTGGTAAACACCCTGGGGGCTGTGGTGAGACCAAAGGGCAGGGCTCGAAACAAAGTGACTCGCTCCCAGCTGGAAGCGTAGGTGACTTCTGGATGCCCTGTCCATCTTTATGTGGTAGTAAGCATCCTTGAGGTCGATGGAGCACATCCACACTTCTTTTCCCAACAATGGGAGAATAGATTGCAATGTGACCATTCGGAACTTGGACTTTTGCACATGGGTGTTCAATTGGCTGAGATCTAAGATGGGTCTCGGGTCCCCTGTCCTTTTTGGCACCAAAAAGAATCTGGAGTAAGTTCCTAATCCGATCTGGTCTGAGGGGACATGTTGGATGGCTCCTTTTTCTAGCAGCTTTGAAACCTCTGAAGCTGCGAAATCCCTTTGACTGGGTGGAACATTCGGGATTTTCTTGATTGGAGGGGGAGTTGACGAGAAGGGAATGACATATCCTCTGGAAATTATTCGTAGAACCCATTGGTACTGGGTGATATCTTGCCAGGCCTCCGGGTATAGTGAGATACGACCCCCAACTGGCTCCAGAAATGCACAGCCGGGCCTCCCATCAGGAGCGGCGGTAGGGAGAAACATGAAAGGAATTGCGGTCTCCCGAGTTACAAGGGCCTCCTCTGCCCCTAGGGCGACTTCTACCTGAATAACCACCCCCTCCCCTGCCTCTGGAGGGGGGCTCACCTTGTGCATCGGGAAAAAACCTCTTTTGATTTCTTGAACCACATCTTTCCACCCCTCTGGGCCTTGGGATAAGGCCTAGAGGGAAGGGAAAATGGACTCCTATGGCAGAGTTTTTCCCTCTTGCTCGCACCTAGTGAGTGCGTCTTTCACCTTGGTTCCGAACAGAGAGGAACAATCAAACAAAGCGTCGGTGAATGTAGACTTAAAGGCCTCCGCATAATGACAAACTGGCATCCAGGCATGTCTCCTAAGAGTGACTCCTTAACTTGCTGCCCTAGTCACTCCCTCGGCTGCGTGAGAGATCAGCCTCATGGAGGAGTTTGCAATAGAATTGAGGGTAGACATCTGAGTGTTGACCTTCTGAGCCACTACCTCAGAAACGTTACCCATTACAGTATCTCCAAGCTCCTTTAGATCTCTCTGGAGCCATGTAAAGTGTGTAAGTAATTCAGTGACCGCAAAGTAAAGGCCGCTGAAGAAAACGTACGCTTCCCGTACCAGTCCCATAGTCCTAGACTCCTTGTTAGGGGGATGGACGATGGAAGAAGTCTCAGCCAATTCCTTCTTGGTGGCCGCTGCCACCACTATGGCATCCACAGGGACTCCCTTGAATAGAAATTCCTTATCAGGAGGGGCAGATAAAAATGTATTGGTTCTCCTGAGAACTGGTTCCACAGAATCAGGGGTTTCCCACACCCTTCGACAAACCAGATCCAGAAGCTCGAAGGATGGAGACACCCAGGAGGCGGAGGGCTGAGCACCAAAGGCCTTCAGGAACACCAACTCCTCTTCAGAGGGGGCCTTAGATGGCGAGTCACCTCTTTGCTTTAAAATCTCTAGGATGTCAGAGAAAAACATCCCCAGAGGATGACTTAGGGGACCCCTCCGATTCCTCGAGGTCGGTGCCTGATGTGATAGACTCATCTTGGGAATCTATATGCTTCCTCTTGCACGTTCTCTTTCTGGGTGGCTCCTCAGGCAAAAACTCTTGAGGGGCCCTCAGAAATATGGGGACCACTCGTGGGGGTACACTGAGGCCTTGGGGCTCCGCTGTCAAGAGATAGAGGGCGATCAGAGACCTGTACCGGTGCTGTAGGGGACAGAGTGACAACCGTATGATGCCGCTGACGACCTGGCCAGCGTGCTCCGCATGGCCTCGAAAGCTGGTCCTCCCAGGTCCGAAAATCGACCAGCTTCCGAAGCAGAGACAGGAGTCAGGCTTCCCTGCGTCAAAGCACCGAGAGGGAGACTAGGAGCCGAGAGATGTCCCGAAGCCTCCCCCTCGGGTCCGACTGAGGAATCCTGAGTCCTGAACCCCATGGATGGCGCCGACGGGGTCGGAACTGACGTCGTAACTGATAAGCGAGGAGGGGCTGTCGGAACAGACCTAGGGAATCACACAGAGCAGAGCACTCCGGCTCCGAAAGCTGAGATGCACTGGGAGGAGGAAGTATCGATGTAGGGACCCGCTCCGGAGCCGACTGGGTCGGAGCCGAAAACAATTTTGCCAGTACCGGTGACAGAAGAAGTCTCTGCACCACTATCGACGTCCACATCCAATAAGGTCCTGGAAGATTTGGAGGACAGGGAAGGAGATAGAGATCTCCTCTCTGAAGGAGACCTGCGTGGAGGAGATACCGGCCTAATGCTAGGCGACCGGCTCCAAACAGGCTCCAAGAAATCGGAGCTGAAGCAGGTTCCATAGACACTGACACTTCCTGCGGCCCAGAGGACAATGGAGCCGAGGATGTCATTGAAGATTTTGCTGTTTTCTCTGGCGGCTCCGAAGATACTGATGGAGCCGGGGATCGCTTTTTAGCCTTGGAAGATTTAGCTTTTGATGGAGAAGACAAAGCTTAAAGCACTCTCCAAACCCCTCCTCGAAGGAGGGCTTCAGAAGTCCCTTCAAAATCAATTTGTTCTTCCTTTCCTGAAGGACACGTGGGCTAAAAAGCATGACAAAATCTAACATGATTCCTGGAGGTGAATCGCTCCCACACAGTACACACAGAGTGTCCGTCGGTGATGGACATCTTATAACTACACTTTATGCACTTCTTAAAGCCAGAGGGCTTATGCTCCTTTGTATCTTTGGACATAGTTGCCACAAAAAGACCTCAACTAAAATGGTCCTAGACACAAGTACAAGAGGGAGGACTAATTCCTCTAATTTAAACGGTTTTAGCCCAGGGAAAAAGCACACAAGGAAAGCAAGGGGACAGACTAGGTCCTCTAAATGAAACGGGCCTAGCCCATTGGAAACAGCTAGTGGGATACCACAAGAACAGGCTAAGAAAACACAACTTTTCCAAAACACAGTTCAAAATACACACACAAATAGCTATGAAAATAGCTTTTTTGCAAAAAACTTCTCTGCTATAAAGAAGAAAGGGTATTTAGCCACAGCCAAGAACGAGACCATGTCCGAGCTACACGAGCGGCAAATGAGATCTGGGGACAGAGCAGTGCAGCATGGGATACCATCTGAGCCCAGCCAATTGAAAGACTTCGAGCTAAAGTATGGCCGAGTTGGAGCGGACATTCAGCTCCGAACCCACGGGTAAGAATGCAAGCGAGATTGGACTACATAACATCCCCTATTTTCCCACTGAAAAACATTGGCACATTCTAGAAACTATCAGAGAAGGAGAAACCCCCAGAAGGAGAATCAGAAAAGGACAGTTGTGTACAGTTACCATAAATGTAGATGTTAGAGTGCATTCACTGTTGCAGTCATCACATTTGGGTTACCTGCTTGCAGCAGCCCTCAGTCAGCCTGATTAACAAAGTCTTGGGCCCTGTGTTGGTTGCTGTCCCCTCTTCCATCACGTCAGATCGTCGGGTATAAACATGCAGCCAACGCCATTACATCAGTTTCTCATGCCCCAGATGTCAGGTGTCCCCCTAAGAAGAAGCAATTAAATTAAATCTATAAATATACAAGATTATACCTCCAACAAAAAAGCAAATACACCAAAAAGCTTTTGAGCATAGTAAAGGAGAGTAGAGGTATAGCCAAAAGAAGTAAGGGGGCTGGAGGGAGGGTAAGCAGGACTGCAACAGTGAATACACTAACATATACATTTATGGCAAATGTACACAACTGTATTATGTTCTTCGTGTTTCACTGTTGCAGTCATCACATTTGGGTAGATTCCTAAGGCTAAGGATGGGAGGAGGAATTTAGATAACGTTAGGACCAGCTATAAAGGCCCTGCAAGACTGCAGTGGCAAAGCCAGCTCTGGAGCTGGAGAAAATTTGCAGATGGTAATGCTTGGTGAAATTATGTATAGAACTCCAGGTAGCAGCTTCTAGGATGTCCCTGGTAGGGATGCCTCTGAGAAGGGCTGTAGAGGTAGATGCAGCCCTGGTTGAGTGGGGTCTGCTCCCCTGGGGGATAGGTTTTCCATGGTGGTTGTAGCAGAAATGAATGCAATGGCCTATCCATTTGGAAATGGTTTGCTTTGAAATAGCCTTCCCCTCGGCCCCAACTCCCACACCAGCAGTTGTTCAGATTTCCTTTGAGGTTTTGTCATGTCCAAGTAAAATCTAAGTTGTCTGTACACATCTAAGTGCAGTATCCGTTCCCCTTTATTCTGTGGATTAGGAAAGAAGGTTGGCAAATGAACGGACTGATTAAAGGCCACACTGGATACCACCTTGGGCATGAGAGAGGGATTGATCCGGAGGGACACCCTGTCCGCATGAAAGATGAAAGGCTCCACTGCCATAAGGGCCTGTAATTCAGATACCCTTCTTGCTGAAGTGATTGCTAAAAGGAAAGCTGTTTTCCAAGAAAATAATTTTAAGTCTGCAGTAGCAGCTGGCGCGAAAGAAGGAAGAATGAGAGTTTCTCCAATACAAAGTTAAGGTCCCAGGCTGCAGTTGGAGCTCTCTTGGGTGGTCGTAAATTTTTGGACCCTCTGAGGAACTGCCTGAGCAGTGGATGAGAGAAGAGGTTCTGTGTTATAATGAGCTGAAATGGCTGAGGTGTGAATTTTGATGGAGGAGAAAGACAGACCCTTGTGAAGCATCTCAGTTAAGTATTGTAAAATCTGAGATAAATTGGGCACTGCTGTGCTCATCCCTTGAAATTGGTTCCAGGCAGAGAATCTTTTCCATTTTTGAGCATAAGATTTTCTAGGACTAGGCCTCCTTGCCTCTCAAATTATATCCATCACTGTTTACTGAGGGATGGTAAAGGAGAGATTAGGTAATTAGCCAGTCTGCTAGGTTCAGTGTTTGAAGCTGAGGGTGCAGAATCTGGTTCTCCTGAGACAATAGGTTAGGAGTCTGAGGCAGGTGCCATGGGGCCAACAGTGACACACTGCGCAAGAAGGGGTACCAGTGTTGGCGTGGCCAGTCTGGTGCAATCAAAATCGCCCTTGGTTTGTCTTGTTTGACCTTTAGTAGTACTTTGGAGAGCAGAAGCAGAGGAGGAAAGGTATAAAATGGTAGGTTTTTCCAGTTGAAGGACAGAGCATCCACTTTCAAGCTTGTTTGTGGGGTGTCCTTGTGCAAAATTTGCCCAATTGATAGTTCTGGGTGGAGGCAAACAGGTCTATATCTAGGCTCCCCCATTTGCTTGTCAACATGTTGAAAATTTAGAAGTTATGTACTCACCATAACGTTCCATCTGAGTAGGTAGTTCATTTGTCTGCAACCTGTGGGTTACGGATCCGATATCGGATCCGAGCCGGCAACTTGTTTCAAGCTAATGGATCCGAGCTCCTAGCTCCTCCCTTCACCCATAATCCCCTGCTAACCCTCCATGACCTCAGATCGAGTTTGCCTCCATATATATCCAACAAAGGATATCTAAAAAAAACTAATAGATCCAAAGAAGGTCAGGGGGAAGGAGGGGGGGATGGTTGCAGACAAATGAACTACCTACTCAGATGGACAGTTATGGTGAGTACATAACTTCTAAATCTGAAGTAGGATTGTTCATTTGTCAGCAACCTGTGGGACAGAGTCCCCAGCTACCTGCACCCTGGGTGGCCATCATGGAAGGATATTACGAAGCACCGCAGAGCCAAAGGATGCTCTCCCTCTAGAAAGCAGGTCTAGCTTGTAGTGGTTGATAAAGGTATGAGATGAAGCCCAAGTGGCTGCAGAACAAATATCATCCAAAGGAACTCTAGACTTGAAAGCCGCAGAAGTAGAAATGGAGCGAGTGGAATGAACACAAACTCCTTCTGGTGCGAGTCTACCCGAGGCTTGATGAGCTAGTAGGATACATTGGGAAATCCAGCGAGATAAAGATACTTTAGAGATAGCTTTCCCCAAGTTAAATTTGGCAAAGGAAACGAACAGCTGGTCGGATTGTCTATGGCCAGCCGTCCTATGAGTATAAAAACGAAGCTGCCTATGAACATCCAATGAGTGCAGCTTGTATTCACCCTTATTTTGATATTTAGGGAAGAAAACCGGTAAATTTATGGATTGGTTTATGTTGGTTTCTGATGCTATCTTGGGAAGAAAGGAGGGATTGATCCTGAGGTACACTCTATCAGGGTGAAAAATCAGGTATGGAGGCTTCACAGAAAGAGCCTGAAGTTCCGACACTCTTTTCGCTGAAGTAATGGCTACAAGGAATGCTGTTTTCCATGACAAGAATTTGAGAACCACTGAAGCAGCGGGTTCAAAGGGTGGAGCAGTCAAGGCTTGAAGAACTAAAGTAAGATCCCATGGGGGTACGGCTTCTTTTACAGGAGGTCTAAGTAAAAAGGTACCCTTGAGAAAGGTTTTACACAATTTGGCTGACATCAAGGGTCCTGTATCATGTCCCACATGATAATGAGAAATGGCTGCCAATTGCACTTTGACAGTTGAACAACTAGCGCCTTCTTGAAAGAGTTCAGTCAGGAAATCTAAAATGGATAGAAGAGGAGCCGTAAAGGGATCTAGATTGCGGTGCTCCGCCCAGATGGAAAAACGTTTCCATTTGCTGTGATGCACTTTCCTGGTGGAGGGCTTATGTGCTGCCACGAGGATGGCTTTGACTGGTGAAGAGATACCGGGAGTCCTAACTAGGAGTGGAACTGGAGCAACCAAGCTGTCAGTTTCAGATTGTCCAGGTTTGGAGTTGGCAAGTCCAATGGATGGGAGATGAGATCTGGAATGGGATCTAGAATCCAAGGGTGATTCACAAGGTGAGACCACAGGTAAGGGAACCAAATTTGTCGAGGCCAGAATGGGGCAATGAGAATCATCTTGCTCCCCAACCGCGAGGCTTTCTGTAAGAGTTGTATCAATGGAAGAGGAGGATAGGCATAGAGTAGACCGGGTGGCCAAGCATGCACCAAAGCATCTCTTGGAGATTCCCCTGGTGGGGGGATTAGAGCAAAGAAATTGTCGCATTTGGCGTTCGAGGGAGATGCAAAAAGATCGCAGCAGGGTTGCCCCCATGTTGTGAATATCTGCTTCGCTACTAGAGGATTGAGAGACCACTCGTAAGGGGTAAGAAGGGTGCGGCTGAGCTTGTCCGCTAGGATGTTGGTCCTCCCTGGAATGTGCGTTGCAATCAGAAAGTGGTTGGTGGAGATCGCCCATTCCCACACTCTCATGGCTTCGCGGCAAAGAGGATAAGATCTGGTTCCCCCCTGTTTGTTGATATACCAGACCACTGACATGTTGTCCGAGTGAATTGCAATCGTTCCTGCGGGGAGAAAGCTCTGAAGTGCTTGCAACGCCAACAGCACCGCTCTCATCTCCAGAACAT
This sequence comes from Protopterus annectens, assembly GCF_019279795.1. Classification (NCBI taxonomy): domain Eukaryota; kingdom Metazoa; phylum Chordata; order Ceratodontiformes; family Protopteridae; genus Protopterus; species Protopterus annectens. Next base: position 1,377,256,571 of record NC_056739.1, read on the forward strand.
TGATATGCAGGGAGGTCTCTGTATCGTTCCACGTGCCTTGAACTGTCCTGCCTGAGTAATGCCCCCCCCACCTGAGGCGGGAAGCGTCCGTGGTTACAGTGGCGATAGGGGGAAGAGGTGCAGAAGGGACGGCCCGTATGGAAGTTCGATGCTTGGAGCAACCATAGTAGCGCCCTTCTGCAAGCCTTGCTGATAGCAATGGGATGGTGGAGAGGAAGGGATAGGAAGGACCATTGCACTAACAGAGTCCATTGCAGGACTCGCATGTTCAAACGGGCGCATGGAAGGAGTGTAATCGCTGCTGCCATGGAGCCTAGTGCCCTCAGGATCAATTCCGCTGGTGAAGCCTCTGAATGAAGGATAGCCCGCACATGAAGTTGTAGATTTTGGATTCTCTCGGCAGTTAGGAAGGCTTGCAAATCTCTGGTGTTTATTCTGGCACCTATGAATTCTATGATCTGTGTTGGAGCCAGTAGAGATTTGCCGACATTGATAGTAATTCCTAGTTGTGGGGCTAGATGGAGAAAGAAGTCTCTGGCCGAGCAAAGTAGATGCCTTGTTGGTGCGGGTCAGGAGCCAGTCGTCCAGGTACGGGAAGACCTGAATTCCCTGGAGTCTCAGGTGGGCCGCAATCACTGCTAACACTTTGGTGAACACCCTGGGGGCTGTGGTGAGGCCAAAGGGAAGGACCCTGAACTGGTAGTGACTGGCTCCCAGCCGGAAGCGAAGGAACCTCCTGGATCGTTTGTCCATTAAGATGTGGTAATACGCATCCTTGAGGTCTATAGAGCACATCCAATCATTCTCCCTCAAAAGGGGGAGGATAGATTGAAGTGTGACCATTCGGAATTTTTCCTTGGTTACTGACAGGTTCAAGCGGGAAAGGTCTAGGATGGGTCTCAGGTCCCCCGTCTTTTTTGGCACCAAAAAGAACCCGGAGTAGAACCCTAATCCGAGCTGGTCTTGGGGGACGGGCTGGATGGCTCTTTTTCTTAGCAGCTGCTGAATTTCTGCGGCTGCGGCCTCCCTGTGATCGGGTGGTACATCGGGGAGGTTCTTGGATTGGGGGACATGGAGAATTGGTATTTTGTACCCTCTGGATATGATGCGAAGCACCCAGCGGTCTGTTGTGATGGACTCCCATGCCGCTAGATGTTTCGAAAAACGCCCCCGACTGCCTCCAGAGTGGAGCAGCCGGGCAACCCCTCAGTGCTGCTGTGCGGGCCGCTCAGAGAAAGGTTCTCTGGACCCGAAATTTCTCGGAGCCCCTCTGCCCCTGGGGCGACGTCCTCCCTGTCCACCTCTGCCACGGTAGGACTGGTTGTCCGGAGCTGGTTGGGAATGTTGTGATTTCCGGAACCACATCTTCTTCTGACCCTTTTGGTTCCTTGAAAAGGACCGCTGGGGAGCAGAGAAGCGGACTCCGACGGCAGACATCTTCCCGTCCTTCTCACTCTGGACAAGCATCTCGCAAACTGTTTTGCCAAAAAGGGCAGAACCATCAAAGGGGGCATTCGCGAAGGACGCTTTAAAGGGCTCTGTAAAGTCGCAATGACGGAGCCAGGCCTGACGTCTCATGACTAGGCCTGCTCCGCTGGCCCTAGCGGCTCCCTCTGTGGCGTGGGACAACAGCCGCATAGAGGTGTTTGAAATAGATCTCAGAGTGGCCATTCAGGTGGAGTACAAATGTTTATCCTCCTCAGACATGGACTCAGGGGGGGATGCAGCGTATTCTTTGATAAGATCCCGCTGCATCCTGATGACATGTGCCATATAGTTCAGAGACCTTACTGAGAAGGTCGCTGAACTAAAGACTTGCTTCCCTAAGCGATCCATCAAACGGGAATCTTTGCTCGGTGGATGGACTGAGGGACTCTCCTGAGCCAATTCCTTCTTTGTGGCTGCTGCCGTCAACATGGCATCTACAGGGGGGCCCTTACTCCAATGTGACCGGTCTGAGGGGGGGGGCTAAGAATCCTATCCGGTCGCTTCGGTATTGGCTCCACGGTGTCCGGATCCTTCCATGCCCTGGTGGTAACAAGGTCCACCAGGGGATCGGCTGGAGGGGACACCCAGGAGGTAGACGGGCCTGCCTCGAATGCCTCCAGAAACACGGACTCGTCAGAGGAAGACTTGGGGGCAGACCACCCACCTCTGATTCTCAGCATCTCCATGATGTCTCCAAAGGAGACATCCTCAGGGGGTGATCTTGGGGAGCCTTCCCCTTCCTCCAAGTCCGTGTCCTCGGTTAAGGACTCAGGTGAGTCCACGTGCCTCCTTTTGCACTTTTGCTTGCGGGGAACTTCCTCTGGGGGACTGCCCGAGGAGGCCTCGCCAGCAACATCTTGTTCCAATGGAACTGTCTGTGACACCGAAGCAGGCTGTCCCTTTGGCCGGGTGATGGAAGCCTGGCCCAGCAGAGAGGGAGTGCAGGGAGGAGTCGATGCAAGGACCGGGGGTCCGGATGCTCTCAACAGAGCCCTCTCCACAACATCGAATGCCGAGGGAGAGCCACTCTCCAATGGATCCGAAAGTCGGCTCCCACTCGGATCCGATGAAGGGATCGGAGCCGGCGCTGAGACCGTTGGATCCGAGGGACCAGTGTGCTCCGACCTGGACGGAGCCGAAGGCACACTGAATCCCCCGGAACCGAAGCTCGGACCACGGCTCCGAGAGGTCGGATCCGACTGACTCGAGGGTAGGGTCGGATCCGAAGTACCAAGTACGGTCGGCGCTGACGCCCCCCACGGCTCCAAGGCTGCTCGGCTCAGAGCGCTCCGAACCCGGGTAGCGGGTTGGAGAAGGAGCAATTGGGTGGAAAAAGGTGTCGAGCTCCCCCCCTAAGGGGAGGCAAGAGCACTCCCATCTGCAGCTGGGCCTGGATGAACCTTCGCATCATCCGGTCCAAGTCTGCATCTGATAAACTGAAAGTGGATCTCGAAGAGGCCACCGAGGCAGGCCTGGAGTGCCGCCTCGATGACCTCGACGGAGATCGGGTCTCCTCCTCCTCGGGCCCAGGGAGAAAGAAGGGGATCGGAGCCGAGGAGGAGACCTAGAAGCAATGGAGGGAGAAGCCAGCTTAGCTGGCGGGGCCGAAACGGAGGTCTCGGCCCGCCGCTTGTGGTGCTTCTCCCTCCTGGCCTCCCTGTCCTCCGACACTTTAGCGGGAGTTTGAGTCCCAGTCAGAGGCAGGGGGGCAGGAGTGGCACCACCACAGACTGTGATGGAGCCACGGGAGTAGCAGAGGTAGCGGAGGCCGAAGCTGAATCCGGGGGTAGAAGTCCTGCCAGGACCAGCTTCAACCTCCGTTCTTTCAGTGCCCTGGGGTTGAACGCTGCACAGATGGTACAGCCCGAGGTGAGGTGTTCAACCCCAAGGCACCGAACGCACCGAGTGTGGCCATCAGCCGGGGAGAGCTTATGGCCACACTCGGTACATTTAGAAAATATGGCTTTTGGGGCCTCAGCCATTCAAAAAGGAAAAGAAAAAAAAACAACTACACACAGGCCCCAAAAGACACTCAACAAACACTCACACACTAGCGACCAGCGAAGGGAGGGTATTAATTAAACAAAAAATAGGGAACTTAACTCAGACACACTTTACAAATGTTAAACAAAAACAGAAATTTCTGACGAAAAAAATTAACTTTTTTATCACTTATCTGCGGAGCTCAAGAAAAGGATCCAGCCATCACAAGAGCGGCAAACTAGATCTGAGGTCATGGAGGGTTAGCAGGGGATTATGGGTGAAGGGAGGAGCTAGGAGCTCGGATCCATTAGCTTGAAACAAGTTGCCGGCTCGGATCCGATATTGGATCCATAACCCACAGGTTGCTGACAAATGAACAATTCTACTTCAGATTCTTTGTTCCAGTTTCCACTTGTGTGGGTCCATGAGGTTTCTGCTTAGTTCGTCTGCCAGTGTATTTAGTTTTCTGGCAGGAATTGAGCTTGTAAATGCACTTGGTAGCTCAGGGCTGTGTTCCACAATGCCATGGCTAGTCTGCAGAGGGGGTAAGAATGTGTACCCCCCTGCTTGCTTATGTACCACATACAACAGTGGTGTTGTCCGTCTTTACCATTAATTGTCCTGGAAGAATGTGGTCCTTGAAGGCTGTCAGAGCATTCTGTGCAGCTAACATTTCTTTTTGATTGATATGCAGGTGCATTTAACTTGTGTTCCATTTGCCCTGAATGCACTTCCCTACCAGGTGAGCCCCCCCCCCCCTCCCATGCATAGTCTGATGTGTCTGTTAGGGTTTGGGTGGCAGGGAGTATTGTGAATGGTAGTCCCTTGTTTTGGTGGAAGGCCTTTGCCCACCAAAGGAACTCTAGGTGCAGGCAAGGTATGATGGGAATCATTGCTTCCTGATCCTTAGAATGTTGACACTGTAGGCTTTTTATATACCATTGTAGTTTCCGCATATGCAGTCTTGCATAAGGAATTAGAAGAATGCAGGAGGCCACAAACCTCAAGGCTTGTAGTATTTTGCCTTGCAGATAGCAGGGTTTTTGTGGCCACTTGTTTGAAGTAGGTTGTCAAATGAATTTGTTTCTCTGGCATGAGGAAAGCTATCTAGGAAGTTGTAGTCAAGCTTGCTCCCAGGAATATAATTTGTTGACAGGGTACCAGGTGTGATTTCTTTTTATTTATGGTGTACCCCAGACAAGTTAGCAACCTTTGTACAAAGGCCAGATGATTCAAAAGTATGTCCTGGTTTTCTGCCTGAATTAGACAATCATCCAGGTATGGGTATATTTGAATATTTCTGTGCCTGCAAAATGCAGTGATTGGAGCTAGGCACTTTGTGAATACCCGGGGCGCAATAGATAAGCCAAAGGGCAGTGCAGAGAACTGATAGTGCATGTAGCCTGCTTTGAAGCGTAGGTATCTTCTGCAAGATTCCCTGATTGGGATGTGCAGGTATGCTTCCTTTAAATCTAGTGTTGCCAACCAGGTGTTTTTGCCTACCATAGGGAGCAACTGGTGAAAAGTTAGCATCTTGAATTTTGGAATCACCAAAAAGGTGTTTAGAGTAGACAGGTCCAGGATAGGACGCCATGAATGGTCTTTTCTGGGTACGAGGAAAAGTCTACAGTAGAAACCTTGTCCCTTTTCCTCTTCTGGTACCAACTGAATAGCCTCCATGCTTAAGACAGTACTTGCTTTCAGGTCTCTGCCCACTGATTTGGGGGTAGATCTGGCCACCTGCTTGGTGTTGGTAACATGTGGAAGTGAAATCTGTATCCCTGGGACACTATATTTAAAACCCATTTGTCCTGGGTAATAAGTTCCCAGTTCTTTGCATGAAGAGCAATCTTTCCCCCCTAAAGGGGCAGTCAGTTGAGAAGTGCTTGGAAGTTTTAAAAAGAAGTCACTGAGACAGTTTACCATAGGGGGGAGTTTTATTACTCCCAGATTTGGAAGTGGAGCCCTCCCCCCCCACTGCTTAGTCCTGTGCGTACCCTGAGACTGAAGCCTGGGATCTCTGCTGGATCTGGGTTTGGACAGAAGGAGGTCTGGAAGAGGCAGGAAAGGACCAATTCTTGGAAGGCCAATGCCTACTAAACCTTGGAGGTTGTACTTGTAAAAAATATTTTAACAGTTTGCATAGATTTAGCTTTTTCCTCCATCTTTTTAAGAACTTCCTCTGCCTTGTTGCCAAACAGGCGGTCCTGGTTTAAGGGAGCATCCAGTAATTTTGCTCTATCATGATCTGGCAAGGATTGCTCCTTAAGCCAAGCAAGCCTTCTAAGTACAGACTCACTTACAGCAGCCCTGCAAGATGCCTCTAGGGAATCAAAACAACACTGCAGCGTATGTTTTCCAACTTGTTCATCTGAATGCAGTAAATCCTGTAAATCCTTATTTGCAGCACAATCAGGAATCATAATTTTCTGTTTAAGCAATTCAATAATATGCTGCTGATACTTTAACATATGAAACTGGCAGTTTAAGGCCCTAATGGCCAAAGTTGCAGAAGTGTACACCTTCTTAACCCATCTATCCAGCACCCTGGAGTCTCTATCAGAGGGGGTAGGATTTTTGGCAGTAGTAGCTTTAATGCCCTTGGCTCCCTGTGAAATGGTCTCAGGATCCGTAGTAGGATTTTTAAAAAGGAACTTGTGAGAGTCAGAGACCCTGTAATATCCATCAGGATTTCTGGGAGCAGGAGGTAGAGAGTCAGGGGCCAAGCTAGGTTCCAAAAAGGTATCATCAACAATGTCCAGTACAGGAGGTAAGGCTAAAGGCCTGTACTGGGGCAGGAATAAGAAATCCCTAGGCCTCTTTTCAGAATCAGAGAAATCCTGACTTTCCCAACAAAAATGCTCCCTGAGAGTATGCAAGGTTTTACCAAAAGAGAAATCCTCTGGTGGGGAAGCAAAGGGAATAGAGTTCTCAGCATCAGAATCCTCATAGGTAGATAAGGGTAAATCCTGGTCATCAGAGGAAATAGAAAATTCAGAATCCTGGTCAGAAGTATCATAAGCAAACTCAGTACTAGGTCTCTTAGAGGGGGAAGTCTGGCTTCCCCAGTTTAAAGTAATAAGGTCTTCAGCCATTCAGGCATAGAGGCCTGACCATGCGGTCTGGGCGTCAGTTTTCTAGTCATGGTTTGAGTTTTAGGCCTTGAAGAAGAAGATGGCATGGGTTTAATATGCAAGTCAGTAGGCCTGAATACACCCTCAGAAGCCGATGCCTGCACAGTGACTCTGGACCCATCCAAGGTAGAGACATCCGCAGGTTCCACAGTTGAAGCATCTCGTGGCATACCCATCTCCGAATGGGTCTCAGTAGAGGCCTGCGATTCTGAAGTAACGGGTATCAGGGGCTGCAAAAGCTCCTCACTGAGTACTGGCGAACTGGCGACTGGCTTAAGAGAAGCATAGTCGGCAGCTTTGGACCTAGGCGACCTGTCTCGGTCTTTATCTTTGTGTTTTTTCAGAATGTTGGTAGTCTGATGGCTTACCGAAGACATAGCAGGATAATTGAACCGAGAACCAAAATATTTAGAAGCGAAAATATACCGACAGATAGTTCATGGTTTAAATAAGGCAGAAAACTGACAGCGAGGTACATGGTGGTCAGGGTCTAGGCAAGGAATACAGTATGAATGAAAATCTTTATGAGGTATTTGCTTTCCACAAGTAATGCAATTTACTTTTTCTGATATCGGTTTAGAGCAAGAAAAATTTTCCCCAACGGGGTACTTAACTTTTAGTTGAAGACTTCGGTTCTGAAACTCGAAAACGAAAATTTCAAGAGTCAGCCGATCGGTACTTGCGAACTGCTTCTGCTTCGGGCACCGCACAGCAAGAAAGACTGCTCTAATGGCATTGGCTGCATGTTTTATATCCCTGACGTCACAGAAGAAGGGACAACAACCGATGCAGGACCCAAGACTTTGTTAATCAGGCCGACTGAGGGCTACTGCAAGCAGATAACCCAAATGTGATGACTGCAACAGTGAAACACGAAGAACATCTGAGCTCTCCCTCAGAGTTTGAAGCAATAAATAGGAGAAAACCATGCATCTATCCTTTCATCTTCCTGTCCAGGTTCAGTATCTTGAATCTCTTAAGGAAAAGAGGCATTTCCTCTTTCTTTAAACAGGTTTAGTTTTCTCTTTCTTTTTGACAGGCAAATTGGGGCCAATAGTGTCATTCATAGCAAGCAGCACGTTCCCCTGGGTTAGGCACCGGATTCTGACCAAACAAGTCTTCCCTGTTCCTTCTCTTATGACTGACAAAAGTGGCTCTGCCTTGTCTACTACAGGGACTCCACCAGTCACAAAAGATGTTGCTAACCCCTGGTCTATACTGGCTGTAACTGCTACACCAAAGGGATCCAGGGTAAATGAGTGGTCTGAGGAACCAGCTTGGCCACAGCACTTGCTCACCTGTAACTGTGGCAAATCACTAGCCAGCTATGGTGGCAGAAGTGGTTAACTTTTTCCTTTTGTGTCTGGAAGAAAGACTGAGCGTGAGACCAGTAGACTTTCACGATCAAGCCGAAATTGTTCCTCTTTCACAGGTTAAACAAGCAGCATTAAGCTAGTAAAAACGTAAGTCACTTTTTTACATAAAAACACTGTAAAAAGCAAAAGTACACTTGGCAAACCCCACAAAATAAAATAAATACAATTTCTCCACAGAAAAAAAAGCTTTTAACAGAAAGGAAAAAAGTGTCCTCTCATTTAAATGTACAGTTAACTCTCATGATGGTCTGTTAAAACACAAACTCCAAGATCAAAAATAACTTTCCTAAGCCAAAAAAATACAATAAAAATACATCAATACATTTTTTTTTACCCAAAGGGAACTTGGCTTGCCTAGCAAAAAAAAAAAAAAAAAAAAAAACCACAAACAAGCAGACTGTCAATCCTTGAAAGCCTGCAGAGGAGTGCTCTAACTGGAAAGCTCAGAAGGGCTTGCCACCCAAATCTTTCTTTTTAGTCAGATCAGCTCGAGCTGACTAATGGTTTGGGTGCATGGAAGGTGCGTGAAGCTCTGGAAGCTGGTGGCTGTTACATCCCCAGCAGGATATAATCCATATAGCTAAGGCTACTGCAGCAATTATGAATATGATGAACATCTTTTCCTTATTGTTTTTCCCCAAACACCCTTTTCCTATCTTGCTTTTTACTTTTTCTTTCAACAGAGACAAGGAGTAATGCTGCTTTTATAATGGAAACACTGACACCAGAGCAGCAGCATTCTGAAACACACTAACTTTGATTGCATGAAACAGTCCCAATTCATGACCAATGTCCCTATGCAGAACCCCTAATATTGCTTTAGGACAAAAAGGATGGACACTACTGAACTGCTTTCCAATTTTAAAGATCAGAAATGGTAAAGGCAAGTTTACCCTGGTAGTCCCACAGAATGCACACTCATTTCTATTTGCTGTACAATTACATCTCTAGCACAATGAAAAAGTTTCACATGGACACACTGATCACAGCTTTAGTTATCAATGCTAATTTGGGTTAACATATTTCTTTCTTTGCAACAAATTCAGTCCATGTTCTGCATACTTTTACACGTTTATTAAGTATATTTATGCAGCAAACAATTCCCTTCCAATCAGACAGCTAACAAAAAGCACTTTTGTAGCCAACTTAAGGTTTGCTTTAATCACAGTGGTCACTTTACACAAACTATAAAATATGTCAACAGTTTAAACAGTATAAGGAGAATTATTAATTACATGGCATGGTCAGCACTTCTGGTATTCATTGGTCTAACCCTCATTACTAATACATTTTAATTAAGTACTTTTTGAATGACATGAATAATTAACATATGCCATCAGCTCTTTACGCTGCACATGTCTAAATTGCATTTAATGTAAACAAGATGTACTCAAATTTTTTTAGGATTTCTCCTCAACTGCACATTAACCATCTGTTCTATTTTTTCCCCTCTATAACAGTCATTCCATACTACCCATCATCTGCTGTGAACACCTGTGTAATAAACTAGGCTCCAAGCATTCAGGGTAATAATAATCACCTCCACTTTAAATCCCATGTCACAATCTTGACTACATAAAGAAATATTCAAATATCTTAAGATAGCACCCCCTCCCAAACACATCCTACTGTTATTCACATTTGACTTTATTGCAGTAAAACATCAAATGAAATGCTACATAAGTGCAAGTGGCATCAAAACAAAACTATTTTTCAGCCACAGAAGCCACACTTCAACAACTTTAAGAAAACACAACTGTAAATAAGGCTAGAACAGACTATGCAAAATTATTTCAAGCTTGCCCATCCTACCATCTGAACACAAACACAAGTAGTCTACTAAAGTAATAAGCAGCATACAAAGATCCTCAACATCCTTTCAAAATCAACTGTTTAAGTGCTATTACATACATTGAGCTTTAAGCCTAAAGCTAAGCCAAAAGAATGAAATCTTGCATGTTGATTTTGGATAAAATGAACTCTTCTGTATTTCATATTAATATTTATTGCTTTATATGAATACTGTACTTTAAGCCCAAGCATTCAAGTTTACACACAGAATTTATACAATTATATACCGTTTCACAAAGGCAGTGTACACTTATTACAATCTACAAAATTTAAAAATTCTAAATATCAAAAGGTGCAGTTGAAACAAGTACAAACATAGCAACCAGTATATGTAACCAAGAGTTGCATCTTGAATAATTATTTTTTACTCATGAAAGTATCTGAAAATAGTGGGAGCAATTGTGCTTTATGGTACTCAGAAAACTACCAAGTGGCATGCTCAAATATTTTTTCAGTGCTTTGCAATAAACCTGAAAACTGTAACAATGTCTGTAAAAGTGGGAAGTTCAAAGAAATATATTCCAACTAACTTCAAAACTTAAATGCAAATAATCGTAAATTAATGCACCCTTAAAATTTAGTCCAGCTAAGCTCGGGTGCAAAGCTATGGTAGTATGGTTTTTCATTCCAAAAGGCTGGTAACATATTGCCTTCACCATACTATAGAATGTTAGTGAAAGCAACATTCAAATACATACAATGCCATACAACGAATAGAAAGGCATGCAAAGTATTTAATTCTTATAAATACTCACTCATCAGGCCACAATGCAACCACACTATGAACATAAAGGCTTAAGCAAGCATTGAAAGTAAAGGAAATGTGTAATGGGTAACTGAAAGTCGCCCACTTTTCTTGAATATTTATTATATATAAAAAAAAAAAAAAAAAAAAAAAAAAAAGGCATTTACTAAGATTTTAGTAAGGTACACAGTTTGAACTAGACTCTTGGAATGTGGCATCCCTGGTATTTCAAAATACTGAAAACGGTCAGGATTTCAGATGACCAGATTTTATTTGCTTAATCCAGATGCAAAAATTTGTTTTTCCTTGCAAAAAGGTGACCTAAAACTCTTCTTGAGATACAAAAGGTTAGTCATCCTGTTTTGAAGCAGAAAAATATAGTGTATGACTATAAGAAATGTGTTCTTATTCACAACTGTTTAAATACAACTTTAGGAAATGTAACTTGAAATCTGGAAACCTGAATGAAACCTTACAGTACAAATATAAAATCTGGAAATGTGAATGAAACCCCACAATACAAACACTGAAAACTGAAACTATGACCAACTATGAAAAAGCTGCTACAGCTGTCTGGGGGAATTAAGACAACACAAGAATGTTGCATACATATACTAAATGTGATGCTGCAAAAGTTGTCAAAATGATAGATTTTTTTTTTTTACCTTCCAGTTTAAAAACTTTAATTCTAAATAAAAAAAAACCTCTATACACAGCCACTGATCTGACCAAACCAAAAAATATTCAGCGGTAAACATAACCTGAAAGAGCTTGTATTTATTGACAGTTTGTAGGATTTACAACTCTTCCAGGTTTCCTTCCTTGGAAAAGTATAATTTACAGTTTGCTTCTCCTGGAAAATGAAAGGTCCACTTTATTACATAAAATATATTACACAGTGTAAAACTGGAGCCTTTAGTGATTAGTCCTGCTCCATAGGTTCTTCTGTTGCGTCATCACTGTTTTCCATACAGATTTCCTGGGGCACTTGTGGCATTCCACTAGTGCAAGAACCTAATTCTTCAGTCTCACTGCTGTCTACACCACTACTTGTTACAAAATCACCATCTTCATTAATAGTGTTGGTTTCTGAATGCAAATCCTTCTCCAGATGAGACTTGTCAGACTGATCCATCTGGGTATGGTCATCTGATTTTTCTATATGTGCTGTTGCAGCCTCGCTCACATCTTTCCTTTTTAATGATGGCGTCTCTACCTGTGTACTGGATGGCTCTAGAATTAAGCAAATCACATATATAAATCTTTACTTTATACGCAACTTGAAAAAAAGAACAGGAAAGCTACAAGAAAAAAAAATGGAATACAGTAATGCAGAATAAACATAACACTAGCACTTTCTAACCTTACCCATAGCAGTCTGGGGTGCAGTCTGGCACCAAGATACTGGCACTTAGCCAGTGCTTCATGTCACTTTTTTGAAATCCAAGTGCCCAACTCCACTGCTTTTCAGGGGTAAAAATACTTTCTTTCTCTGCACCCTCGGGTGAGTTCCAACCCAAAAGATATCAGACTAGCTTTTGAAATGCAAGTACTTCAACTTATGAAAATGCAGAAAATGTATTGACAGAAAGAGGACTTTAGACAGCATAAACACTTGCACCCTTGTAAAGAAAAATACAAACAACTTTATCCACACCTGTATTTTATCTGTCAGATTCTCATAAAGTAGCTTAGAGTTTGTTTCTAAGAACACTGCTGGGTCAATAGTCCCCAAATATCTACAGTTTAATACCATCTCGGCCTTTACCCCGCCCCAAAGTAAAGCTCTAACAATTTTCAACAGGGGAGGAATTTAAGTTATGTACTAACCTTAACTATGCAACTGTGCTGTCCATTTTCATTTTTCCTCAATTAATGGGTTTTGGATCTGACTGCCACACTTTTTGCAGTCTAGGATCAGACTCTTGAGCTCTCCCCTTTACCTACAATGCCCCTAATCACTGCTTTACCTCAGACAGAGTTTGCTGCCTCTGAGCTATGCTTGAAAAATGTAACATAACCTTAACACTGACAGAAAAGGATGTAACAGAAAGAACAGTTGTGTACCTACCCATAAATGTAGATGTTAGAGTGTATTCAGTGTTGCAGTCATTACACTTGGGTTATCCTGCTGGCAGGCTACCCGCAGTCAGCCTGAATTCCAAAGTCCTGGTCCGGCGTCGGTTGCTGTCGCCTCTTCCCTGATGTCAGTGCGCCAGGGGTATATAAGATGCAGCCGACACCATTTTCTTCAGTTTTTCTTGCCCCAGATGTCAGGTGCCCCCATGAAGGTAGGCAATACATATTGCTTATAAAAACATACACTAAAATAAACCAATACCTTCATCTACAAGCAAACACACCACATAGGTTGTATAGGATAGAGAAGTATAGATAAGTCCCAGCAAAGAAAAGGGGGATGGAGGGAGGAGAACCTTGACTGCAACAGTGAATACACTTGAACATTTACATTTATGGTAGGTACACAACTGTACTATGTTCATCATGTTTCACTGTTGCAGTCATTACACTTGGGTTGAATCCCAAAGCTGAGGTAGGGCGGCTGGGTGTAAATAGGATTCGGAGTGGCTATGTTCTCCCCTTGAGTACCTTGTTCCCCATTGGCCCTTTTTTTTCAATTATAAAGGAATTCCCAATACTATTCTAGCATGTCCAAAGGTCAGTTGTCAATCTCCTCTCCGGTCCAGCTGGTGAATCTGGGAATCTTGAGGCAATGTTACAAATGCCTCATGTACACAAACAACCCTCTCCTCCTCCCAACAAATTCCAACACATGTGAGAGATGCAACCATATAGCCAAACTGGAGGCTAAGCTCTCTCAACTCAGTACTGGCGTAACCAGTCAGGAGGAAAAGGAAACCACACTCACTACAATTCCAGTTCACATAGACCTACCACGACAGCAAACCAAACACAAACACACAAAAACATACTCGGAGGCTCTAAATAAAAATCTGCCTAAGCAGCAGAGACCTCCAAAGCAGACACCCAAGCAACCGCACACCCAAAACAAAACACGTGCAACACATAGCTCACAAAGCCAGTGTGCCGAACAGTCACAGCCCTTAAGGCTAAACAACACACCTGATACACTTGTAATAGGTGACTATCGTCAGGCACACTGACGTCCCGCTCACCAGGCTGAACAAGGAGAAGGTCACACTGAGCTGCCTGTCGGGCGCTAGGATCCGCCACATAACACAAGCACTCAGGTCACTCCAAGGCAAGTACAAATATGACTCAGTCATTGTCCATGCTGGTGTGAATGACCCGGGACGTACCTCCCTGGACTACATGAAAAGAGAAAGAGGAGCTCTCTGAGCATGTAGCCCAGGCCGGTATGACCCTGACCTCGAGTAGCATCTTACCCTCACCAAGAATGATGCCACAATATGAAGACAAGATGATCAATTTCAACAATTGGCTTAAGTATTGGTGTCATTCAAAGGGGATCCAATGCCTGTCAGCCTGGGATGACATGCTCGACAAGCCATGATGCTTCGCTAGGGACGGCTTGCACCTATCACCCCTGGGCTTTCAGATATTGGCAAAGGCTCTTGCTACCCCCATAGTGCCTTTTTTAGGCAAGGCTCAAAAGACAAACCCACCTCCATAGGTATCACAAGGGATAAGAAACTAAGAGTAGTGCTACTCAGCGCCAGAAGTCTAAACCTCAAGATGCATGCACTCGAAACTCTCCTTAGCATGGAGAACATCCATATCTGTGCAGTAACAGAAACCTAGTTCAAGGCTCCCGAGAGCACCTCAGCACTACCAGGTTTATACCTCATACCATGCTTTTCGGCCCCAAAACTTGGACCGAACCACAAAAGGAGGGGGGAGTATCAATATTCGTCAAAGATACCAACACCTCCAGGTTGGTGGCACAGCACGAAGCATCAGAGACTATCCATGTGCAACTAACAGTGGGTAAAACTGCCTTCCAGTTTATAGCCTGCTACAGACCACCCTCCCAAACCCAGGAACTCCACTCGGCCTTCCTGAGAACACTGGAAAATATGAAGGTCTCTCCAAACACCATTATATTGGGCGACTTCAGCTACCCAAACAGACTGGGAGCATTACTCTAGCTCCAACACCCTAGCCCAAAGGTTCCTAGAATTTATAAACTCAAATGCTATGGAACAACTTGTTACCACTCCCACAAGAGGGGAAAACATACTGGACCGGATCATCACTAACATGGGGACTCTATGCTCCAGACCAGAAGTGTATCCCTCAATGGTAAGATCAGACCATAAACTAATCTCACTGGATATTCACATCCCGACCCCACCCCCTGTCCAGAAAACCACAGTGAAAAACTTCTCTAAAGCAAATTTCACACTCCTCAAAACCGAGGTAGAATCCTTCAAAGCTCCCGGGCCTGTGGAAAATACGGCCAAGACCGCAGAATCTATGAACACCTTCAGGAATGCATGGATCATGCAATACCAAATAAAACCAAGACCCAATCCTCCAAAGGCAGACGTCCTGTCTGGTGGACCCCAGCCATAAACAAACTATACAACAGAAGGAGGAAGCTACTACATGGAGCAAAATCCCAAAAAAGGAAGGCATCTCTGATCAGTATTAGCAAAAAACTACGGGCACTCATAAAATCGTCTAAGGCCAGCTTTGAGAGAAAAATTGCACAGGACACTAAGGATAATCACAAGACTTTCTTTAGTTATGTTAGGAACCTGGGTGGGAATTCCCAGATATGCTCAGAATTAGTCCAAAATGACAAAAAATACACCGAACCCACAGACATTGCCAACATCCTAGCTGACAGGTTCAGTGCAAACTCCCCCCCCCCCCCCCCCCCACCAAAAGGGCAAATATCTATCCCAGCAGAGTGCTGCCCCCCTGACATCTCAGATGCTCAGGTAAGAGCCGCCCTCTCCAAAGCAAAAAACACAGCATCAATGGGACCAGACGGTGTCCCGGGCTGCGTCCTACATGAACTCCAAGAAGAGCTAAACCCAAACATAAAACTACTGTTCGATCTCAGCCTTACTATAGGATATGTACCCAAAGAGTGGCGTACAGCAACGGTGGTCCCTCTCCACAAAAGGTGGTGCCTCAACGGATCCTGGAAACTATCGCCCCATAAGCCTGACTAGCTTGGTCTGCAAAGCTATGGAAAGGATCATCATGGACCTTATAAATAAAGATATTGGGGACCTACAGACACTGGATCCTACCCAGTTCGGCTTTGTTAAGGGCAGATCCTGCCTCGTAAACCTGGTTGATTTCTTTGAAACAGTCACCAAGGCCACTGACGAGGGGAAGGTGATCCACACAGTCTACCCCGGACCTCGCAAAAGCCTTCGATACAATACCCCACTCGGGCATTATAGATAAGCTCACCAGCTTAAATATAAACCCCTATGTCACTAGATGGGTTGCAAACTGGCTCAAGGACAGAACCCACATGGTTAGAATTGCTGGAGCCATGTCAGACTCCAAACCAGTTACAAGTGGCGTCCCACAAGGCTCAGTCCTGGGACCTCTCTTGTTCGGTATATATTTCTCAGAGGTACAGGCCAACACGGAAGGACTGTGGCTGACCAAGTTCGCAGATGACTGCAAACTGGGTGCCATAATCGACTCTCCAGCCGATACAAGCATCCTCCAAAAGGGCCTCATAGAAACAGACAACTGGTGCCAGAGCCATGGCCTCAAGCTAAACGCCAAAAAGTGTATAGTCATCCCCTTTGGCAAAAACAAAGTGCCCACAAATTACCACATAAGTGGTAATCCATTAAGTACGGAAGTAGTAATTAGGGACCTGGGGACCCAAGTTGATAGCAATCTCTCATTTGACAACCACGTGGCCAAAGTGGTTAGAAAAACATTTTATATAGCCCACCTAATCATGAAGGGATTCACATCTAGATCAGGGGAGGTCATCGTGCCTCTTTACTCATCCCTCATCAGGCCCATAATTGAGTACAGTGCCACTTTTGGGATGTACCTTACCAGACACCTGCAGCAACTGGAAAGACCCCAAAAGTACCTCACCAAAAGGATCAAAGGGCTCAAACAGATGCCATATGCTGCCTGGTTAAAGAAACTCCAGCTCTACTCAGTGGCATACTGCCTGCTCAGAGGCGATCTATGCCTGACGTATAAAGCCATGTCCAACCCGGAATTAATGGACATGCTGCACCTCAGAAAAGCCAAATCCCATCGAGCTACACGATCGAGAGACTTGAACCTCAGCACTGAAATAAATAGGACATGCTGGAAGGACAGATTCATAACCCAGAGGCTCCCTTCACTCTGGAATAAAATCCCAGTCCAGGTTAGGCAGAGTCCCTCATTGACTCTCTTCAAGAGGAATCTTGATGAGTGGATGGGGGATCGTAGGTTTACCCCGGGTATCACTTCTGTGTCACTGTTAGACAGAGGCACAGTACACTAACCTCGAAAAAGGGCATAGCAAAATTAATTTAAAATGGGTGGCGAAAGCCAAACACACTCTGGCTAGCCTTATAAATGCCCTAGGGCAGATAGCCTAGTATGAACCTATGAGGCCATGCAGAACTGCAGTGGCAAAGCCTGCTCTGGATTTAGAGTAAAGAGGTAAGTGATAATGCTTGGTAAAAGTGTGCATTGAACTCCAAGTTGCAGCCTCCAAAATTTTCTTGGTTGGTACTCCTCCGAGGAAGGCTGCTGAAGTGGCTGCTGCCCTGGTAGAATGTGGCCTAATATTCTTAGGCACTGATTTGCCATGCTGTGCATAGCAGAAACGAATGCAGTGTCCTATCCACTTTGAAAGAGTCTGCTTTGAAATAGCCTTTCCCTGTGATCCTGCAGCATATGCTACAAACAGTTGCTCAGTTTTTCTGAAAGCTTTTTTGTCCAAGTAGAAGCGTAGCTGCCTGTGTATGTCCAAAGAGTGCAGAAGTCTCTCCCCTTTATTCTGAGGATTTGGATAAAATGTTGGCAAATAAATGGTTTGGTTAAGAGCCACACTGGATACTAACTTTGGCATAAATGTTGGGTTTGTCCTTAAGAGAAACCCTGTCTGGATGAAAAATTATAAAAGGTTCCACTGCCATTAATGCCTGTAACTCTGAGACTCTTCTTGCTGAAGTTATTGCTAGGAGCAGAGCAGATAAGAATTTTATATCAGTTGTAATGGCTGGCTCAAAAGGAGGCAGTGTGAGCTTTTCCAAGACAAAGTTGAGGTCCCATGTAGGTATTGGTGCTCTCCTTGGGGGGTCTTATGTTTTTTGCCCCTCGGAGGTATTGTCTTAGCAGTGGATGTGAGAAAATATGAGGTTCTGTATTGTAATGAGCTGAAATGGCAGAGGCATGGATTTTAATTGATGAGAAGGATAGGCCTTTGTCCAGCATCTCGGTTAGGTATTGTAAAATCTGAGGAATATTTGGAACAAGTGGTTCAAGTCCTTGTGCCTGGTTCCAAGCACAGAATCTTTTCCATTTTTCTGCATACGATTTGGCTTCCATAATGATATCCTTAACAGCTTTAGAGAGAGGTGTGTTCTGAGTGGCTATATTATTTGCCATGAAGCCAGATTTAAGGTTCTGAGTTGGCTGTGCAGGATCTGATTGTTTTGTTGAGTCAAAAGATGAGGAATTTGTAAAGTTCAGGCTAGGCCTTGTGACAAGCTCTTTAGGATTGGGTACCAGTGCTGGCGTGGCCAGTCTGGGGAAATCGGAATCATTTTTGGCTTCTCTTGTCTGACTTTCAGGAGTACCTTGGGGAGGAAAGGCAGTGGTGGAAAGGCATAAACTGTTAGGGTTTTCCAGCTGAATGATAGAGCATCCACTTTCCATGCTTGTGAGTGATAAGTCCTTGTGCAGAATCTCTGTAGTTGGCAGTTGTGAGGGGAGGCAAAAAGATTTATGTCTGGGCATCCCCATTTCCTTGTTATCATGCTGAAGACCTGTGGATCTAGTTTCCCCTCGTGAGGGTCCATGAGGTTTCTGTTTAGGTCGTCTGCCAGAGTATTTTTCTTTCCTGGCAGGAATTGTGCCTGCAGATGTACTTGATAGGTCAGTGCTGTGTTCCACAAAGTCATGGCTTGCCTGCAGAGGGGGTAGGAATGTGTGCCCCCTTGCTTATGTACCACATAACTGTAGTATTGTCCATCTTTAGCAATAGCTGTCCTGGATGTAGCAGATCCTTGAAGACTGTCGGGGCATTCTGTACAGCTAGCATCTCTTTTTGATTGATATGAAGATACATCTGGTCCGTGGGCCACGTGCCCTGAATACATTTTCCTGCCAAGTGTGCCCCCAGGCATAATCCGATGCATCTGTTAGTGTCTGCCTGGCTGTGGGTAAAGTGAAAGGCTGTCCCTTGTTGTGGTGACAGGCTAGTGCCCACCATCGAAACTCCTGTTGCAGGCAGGGGATAAGAGTTATTATTATTGTTTCCAGGCTGTGGCAATGTTGAGTCCGAACACTTTTTAGATACCATTGTAGCTTCCTCATATGCAGTCTTGCATATGGAATTAGCAGGATGCCAGGAAGCCCAAAGCCTGCAGAATTTTTCTTGCAGGTAACTGGGTCTTTGTTGCCATCATTTGAAAGTAATGAGTCAGATGCCTTTGCTTGTCTGGTGTGAGATAAGCCATCTGGGCAGTTGTATTTAAGCTTGCACCCAGGAATATTATCTCTTGAGAGGGCACTAGTTATGATTTCTTTTCGTTTACTGTGTACCCTAGGCAAATTAGTAATCTTTTTAAAAATGCCAGATGCTTTAGTAGAATGTCCTTTCTCTCTGCTTGAATAAGGCAGTCGTCCAAGTAGGGATATATTTGAATTCCTTTTTGTCTGCAAAATGCAATTACTGGTGCCAGGCATTTTGTGAAGACCCTGGGCGCAGCAGATAAGCCAAAGGGCAGTGCAAAGAATTGGTAATGCATTGAGTCAGCGATGAATATGAGGTATCTTCTGCAAGATTGTCTAATTGGGACATGCAGGTATGCCTCTGAGGTCCAAAGTAACTAGCCAAGCCTTCTTGCCCAGCATGGGTAGAAGTTGCTGCAGTGTCAACATTTTGAATTTTGGAACATCCAGGAAAGTATTTAGAATAGACAGGTCCAGAATTTGTCTCCAGGCTTTGTCCTTTCTGGGTACCGGAAAAAGTCTTGAGTAAAATCCTTGCCCCTACTCTTGCTGTGGTACTTTTTGAATAGCCCTCATGTCCATGAGAGCAGAAATTTGTTTTTGTGCCTCTGCCCATTGATTGTGTGGCAGGTCTGGCATACCTTTTGACCTTGGTAGGGTGTGGAAGTGGAACCTGTAACCCTGAGAAACAATATTCAGAACCCATTTGTCCTGGGTGATCATGTGCCAGTTTTGTGAGAAAAGTGCTAGTTTTCCCCCCAAGGGTGCTGCCAAAAGGCAAGTGCTTGGTATCTGTAGAGGAAAGTCATTGGGACGGTTTCCTATAAGGTTGTGATTTGTCTTCTCCACCTTTGGGGGCTGAAGCACCCCATTGTTTAGGTCTGTATGAGCCTTGGGGCTGAGATCTGCCTCTTGGGCATCTGTATCTGCCTCTTTGTGGCCTGACACTGGAAAGGACCATTTTTTAGAAGGCCAGTTCCTGCTAAATCTAGGTAGCTGAACCTGTAAGAAATCTTTACTGTCTGCATTGATTTTGCTTTATCCTCCATTTTCTTTAACACCTCTTCTGCCTTAACACCAAACAAAGTATCATGCTGTAATGGAGCATCCAATAATTTTGCTTTAACATGATCAGGTAAAGTATGTTCTTTTAACCAAGCATGCCTTCGAATGACAGAACCTGTAACTGCAGCTCTGCAAGATGCCTCTAATGAATCAAAACCACATTGCAAAGTATGCTTTCCCACTTGTTCAGCTGCATGCAATAAAATCCTGCATTTCCTTGTTTTCAGGACATTCAGAGCTAGTAAGCATTTTCTGTTTTAGCAAAGACATTAAGTATTGTTGATATTTAAGCATGTGAAACTGGCAGTTTAAATTCCTTACAGCTAAAGTAGCAGAGGTGTAAACTTTCTTCCCCCATCTGTCCAGTGCTCTAGAATCCCTATCAGAGGGAACAGGGTTAAATTTATGAGAATCTGGAACCTTGTAGTACCTATCTGGCTTAACTGGTGCAGGGGGTAAAGAATCAGGAGTCAAACTGGATTCAGAAAAAACATCAACAATATCTTGTACAGGGGGGATAGCAAGAGGCCTGTGCTGAGGCAATAAAAGAAAGTCTGAGCCTTTTCTTGGATTCTGAATAATCCTGGCTCTCCCAATGGAAATGTTCGCTCATGGTGTGCAGGGTTTCCCCAAAAAACAGTAGCCCTCAGGAGGAGAGGCTGAAGGGATAGCTTCTTCAGCATCAGAGTCCTCATAGGGAGGAAGAGAATATCCCTGTTCTGAAGAGGAATCAGAAGAAATAGAAACCTGGTCAGAGGAATCATAATCAGTGTCTTGCCTAGGCCTTTTATCAGGAGGGGGATGGGAACCCCTGATCAAAGTAATTAGGTCCTCGGCCATTTTGAGCATCTGTTTCTTTGGCATGGATAACTGTCCAGGAGAATGCTGCGCTTGTTTCTTTGTCTTTAAAAGTATTTTAGACTCTGCCTTGGCTGCTGAAGTGGTCTTGATAGTAAGCTGTTTAAGTCTGAAAACACCCTCAGAAGCCAGTGCCTGCTCAGCGGCTCCGGACCCATCTGAGGGAATTGTTTCCGTACGCCCAATACCTTGAGTTTCCAGAGGCCTAGCTGTCTCCATGTGGGAGTCAGAGGCGGCCTGCTGCTCTGAGGTAGCGGGTGTCAGGGGCTGCGAAAGCGCCTCACTGAAAACCAGCGACTGGCATAGAAGAGGCTTGATCATCGGTTTTGGACCTCGGATGCCTGTCTCTTTCTTTGTCCTTGTGCTTTTTATGGACTCTGGTCATCGGTTGTTCCAACGGCATTATATAGTTAAACCTTCGGCCAAAGTAATGTAAAGCAAAGTCGAGCAGAAGCTTAATAGTGCGTTGGTTGAATCTAGCACAAAACCGACAACTAGCAACGTCATGGTCAGGACCTAGGCAAGGAATACAGTAAGAATGAAAATCCTTATGAGGTATTTGCTTCCCACAAGAAATACAATTGTTAACTTTTACTGACATCGGTCTGGAGCAAGAAAAAGTTTCCCCAACAGGGAACTTAGCTTTATTGAAGACTTCGGATCTGAAATTCAATTTCGGAAATCACAGGAGTCGGCCGACCTGCACTTGTGAACTGCTTTTGCTTCAGGCACCGCGCGGCAAGAAAGACTGAAGAAAATGGCGTCAGCTGCATCTTGTATACCCCTGGCGCACTGACGTTAAGGAAGACGCGACAGCAACCAATGCCGAACCAGGACTTTGGAATTCATGCCGACTGCGGGTGGCCTGCCAACAGGGTAACCCAAGTGTAATGACTGCAACAGTGAAACACGATGAACATCAAAGGTTCCTGGCAAACACCATCAGGTCATTCCCAAAGACAAGGCAGGGGGAAGGTAGGAGGAAAGTTGAGGAAGAATGAAAATGGATAACACAGATGCATAGTTATGCAAAGTACATAACTTAATTATCTGATCCTGTCATTTTCATTCATTCTTCAACGATTGGGACAGAGTCCCCATCTACAGTAACCCTGGGTAGCCCTCATGGAACGATGTCCCGGAGTACTACAGAGCCAAATGCAGCTCTACTCCTGGAGATGATGTCCAATTTATAAGCCACAAAGGTATGAGCTTTAGACTAAGTGGCAGCTCCACAAATATCAATGGAAGCTCTAGACCAAAAAGCAGATTATGCAGCCACTGACCTAGTTGAATAAGCTGTTGATCGTCTTGGCAAGGTCCAACCTTTTAAGGACACAAGAAATACAGCTAATCCATTTGGCTATTGTAGTTTTTGAGACAGGCCTACCCAACTTGTTTTTGGCAAAGAAAATGAATAATTGATCAGTCTTCCTAATTTCCTTAATTCTGTGAAGACAGAAACAAAGCTGTCTACGTACATCTAAAGAATAAAGCACGTTTTCTCCTTTATTCGCAAATTTAGGGAAGAAAACTGGCAAATTGACAACTTCATTGATGTTCGCTTCTGATGCAACTTTGGGTAGGAAAGATGGATTTGTATGCAAGGCAACTCTGTCCTTATGGAAGTTCAAGTAAGGCAGCTTTGAAGAGTGCTTGAAATTTAGAGACTTGCCTTGACCAAAGTTATGGCTACTAAAAAAACTGAAAAACTGTTTTCCAAGAAAGAAACCCCAAGGTCCATTTTTGCGGAGGGTTCAAACTACTGTATCAGACTCTGTAAAACTAATTTAAGATCCCAAGGTGGTACAGGGTCCTCAATAGGTGCCCTAAGTAAAAAAATGTACCCTTAAGAAATGCCTTACACAGATCAAATGATGCCAAAAGCAAAGTATGATCTCCAAAGTGAAAATCTGAAATAGCAGCCAGGTGAACTAATAGTTGAGAAACTGGCCCCACCTTGAAAAAGAAATGTTAGAAATTCTAAAACGGCAGGGATTGGAGCAAAGAAAGGTTCCAAATCTCTCTGCTGAGCCCACAAGGAAAATCTCTTCAATTTATTTTTATAAATCTTTCTTGTAGGGGGTTTCTGAGATGAAAACAAAATTCTTCAAACAGAACAGGAAAGGCTGGATTGTTTAGCCATCAATGGATTTGGAGAAATCATGCAGTCAGTTCGAGGCATGGTATGTCTGGATGAGTTAGGCCTGATGGGTGACAGAAGATCTGGACTGGGGTCCAGTGTCCATGGAGAGCATTAGATGAGACCATAGGAAGAGAAATCAAATATGCCAATGCCAAAAAGGGCCAATGAGGATTATTTTGTAGTTCAACCTGAAAGCTTTCTGAAGAAACTTGGGAATTGTGGATAGGGGAGGATAAGTATACAGAAGACTGGAGGGCCAAATATGGACTACAGCATCTCTCGGTGACTGTCGCTGCTGGGGGGGGGGGGGGGATTAAGGCAAATAACCTGCTGCACTTGTTGAGGGGAGAGGCAAACGGGTCACAGCATGGTTAACCTCAACCTGCTGCACTTGTTGAGGGGAGAGGCAAACGGGTCACAGCATGGTTAACCTCAGTGGCAGAGTTTGCCACTGACTGACAGAGACACTAGTGAGGCATCAGAAATGTTCTTCTACATTTGATTTCCCTGGAATGTGCATCGCTAAAAGAAAGCGGTTGGATGAGATCGCCCATTGCCAAACTCTCAACACTTCTCGGCAAAGAGGGTAAGATCTGGTTCCCTGTTTGTTGATGTACCAAACCACTGACAATGTCCATTTGAAAAGCAACTGCCTCCAGAGGGGCACAGTTCTGAAGGCCTACAACACTATAATAGAACCACTCTCATCTCCAGGACATTTATATGCAATTCGGTCTCCACTGGGGTCTACATGCCTTGAACAGTCCGTCTAAAGAAATGCCCCCCCCCCCCACCAACTTGGAAGAGTCCATGGTGAAATTGCAATGGGTGGAGGAAGGATAAAGAACAGACTATGGCAAATCGCATTGCATTGGATCCATCATACTAACGAGTCCTTGCATATCCAGGACAGTTTTACTGGAAATTGTAAAGGTTGGTATAGAATGGACCACTGCACTTGTAAAGGCTACTGAAGGATTATCATGTGAAAATGAGCTGTTGGTATAAATGTGATTGTAGTAGCCATCAATCCCAGAGCTCTTAAAATCAGTCTGGCTGGAGGGAAATGATGAGGGAGAATCTGACTGACATGTAACCTTAAAGTAAGAATTCTGCTCTGTGGTAAGAATGCTTGAAGAATCACTGTGTCTAGGCGAGCCCCTATAAACTCCAACACTTGTACTGACTGAAGTTTGGATTTTGGAAGATTTATGGTGATACCTAGAGAGCGAGTCAACTGAAGAAGATAGTCTCTCGTTGTTATCAATAGATGGTTGATGCGGTGACAATCCAGTCTAAATAAGGAAACACCCTGAATCCATGCAGTCTTAGATGAGCTGCAACCACTTCCATACATGAACACTTTGGGGGCTGTGGTAAGGCCAAAGGGCAGGGCTCAGAATGGATGATGACATATACAGGTCTCAGTGGGACTTGTGGGGTTTCCAATGTTTCTCATTCAATTTGCAGTGTCTTTAAATGCTAACTTTTTGAGTCACTTAATTTTTCTGTTTCTTAGTATGCAAGCCACTAGCAGAAGGTTCCCCATGGGTATACCTCACCTGTACCAAGCTTTCAATTTTCATCTCACCCTATGTAGCCTTTTAAGCCCCTGCGCCAAAGGTCATAGTCCCACTCACTTGCACATCGGTTTGTGAGAAGAATCTTGGTGCTCCTCTTTTAGAAAGAAAAAAAAATGCTCTGGGAGTGAATCTTTAGCCTTCTGCATGCTTCTCTGGTGATGTCATGGACTTTACAGAGCTTCTACTTCAAAAATTTCAACAGCCGAAAGAGATAAATACTCTACTTAAGCAATACAAGATTAAGAGCAAAACAAAGGTCTCAAGCTAGGTGCTTTCATTCTGTCAGTCATTTTATTTGTCAGTCTACATGATGTCTTCATGGAGAACAGCAAGGAGAAAATAAAGAGAGTAGGTATTTTTGCCATTTTAAGCCATATGGACAGCAAATGTGAAAGAAGGGCTCAGTTCATTGGGAATGTCCACAAACAGTGCAATCCACACCAAAGAGCAGGCATCCATTTTTGGCCATTTCTTTAGGATAATAATGTGGATTATAACAGTGATTCCCTACAATTAATTTCAACAAGTAAGCTCTCACCATGCCTGCATTATCTATAAACAGGACGCTACATGGACTCTGTAGCTCAGTTCTCCCACTTGGCATCTTCTCCTGGAAGCTCCCATGCTTTTATTTTGAGTGGACACCATAAAGCTGCATAATGACTACATAAACAAGCTCATTCCTCAAGCCCTCCAGTTCATTCCTAGCCCCATGCTCACGCCAAGCATTCTCATATAAATCAAAGAAAAATTTTTCCTGTGTTCTTTCATTACAGGCTGGCTAACAGATCCTCCTGTTAATGGTAGAGAGTCCACCCTGCCCCCCCCCCCAAGGTATCCACAAAATAATAAAAGTTGATCACAGGGGTTCTCATGTAAGCATAGAGGCTGTTTGCGAACTCATTAGCATCCTGGAAATGAGAGCTTTCCTAACGAGGCCCTCACCCCAACACTGGAGACGGACATGGGGACCCATGCAACCACAGGGCATTGTACACCGTCCCTGTGCATGTGTGTGCGTCCTCTCATACGAGGGCTACTGTCACTGGCTTGATATTACCAAGCCCATATTCACAATCTTGGAAATATCAGCAAGCCTCTGCTGACCAGAACCACCACTCCTACCCCAGAGGATAGTCAAGCTGGCTTTAGCCACTCAGTCCCATTCCCTACTGCCCAGCTGTTATAGCACTAAAGTCACTGTTTGGACTTGGGTTACAGTCTGTGAATCATTCCACTACACCACAAACAGATTAAGAATGCAAAAAACTTGGCAACCCCCCCCCCCCCCCCCAAAGCTAACAAGTAATATACAAGTTTAAATCTATTTGACTTGCCACAGACTCCATTCAGCCAAAGCAGGCTGTTTGAACAACATGTTACTACTCGAACAACACAAACTAAAATTCACAAAAAGTCTGTCCAACAGCCATCATTTCCACAGCTCTGGAAGACCCCTACACACACGCACTGGTCACCTATTTAAGGCAAAAGCAGACCAAGATTTATAACAGGCAGGAGAGGAAGTTGTTTCGGGTTTTTTTTTTTTTTTTTTTTTTTTTTTTGAGTGAACACAGAAGTCCCAACAGTGTGACTGTGATAGGTAAATACGATGAAGACCAGGAATAACAACAGGATTAAAAAAAAACACTACTTTCCAGACACCAGACTTTTCACAACACAGTAAGTGAGATAAACAAAAAGGGTAAATCATCAAGGACTTGGCCTTTCCTTCCTTTTTTGTATAAAAGAAGGTGGGAATGAGTTTCTGCTACAGGGTGGAGGAAAGTGCAGTAGCACTTGGCCATAACAGATTATGTTTGATTTCCTCACTTCTGCAGCAGCCTTTAGGCTTTATGGGTTGTGTCCTGTCTAAGACATACCAACGAGTTCGGCTTCCAAAAGCTCTGGCTCAATTTCACACTTTCACTCGGACTATACAGCCTTAAGGAGGGAAAAAGCAGCAGACCTTCATCACTTTCTTGCTCAAAAGTTAAGTAGCTTCTTACTCATCCTAAACTACAAAACAAGAAATAACCAACAAAGTTATATCCCAGCAAGTAACTATATACAAGAATGGTAGGATGCAGGATGGGTGCAGCTAATGAAGCAGTGAAGAATTTCAACATCTATAGTTACAGATACCAGTGGCACAGCAGACAGCACTGTCACCTCACAGCAAGAAGTTTCCTGGTTTGATTTCTGGCTGGGGTGCCTTCTGTGTGGATTCTGCATGTCCTCCCTGTGTTCTTGTGGGTTTCCTCCAGGTGTTCCAGTTTCCTCCGACATTCCAAAGACATGCAGTAGGTGAACTGGACACTAAACTGGCCACAGGTGAGAGAGTGCATGCGAGCAAGTGGTATGGAAGAACTAAGGTAGGGCTAGCCATCCAGCAGTGTGAACCTTGGCTCTAGATAACTGTCACTGTTGAAGTAACACCCCAGTCTCATGTGAAAAAATGGGAAAAGGGGGTTATGGATGGATGGAAGTTATGGGCAAGTGCAACTTTCAACCATACTATGTTCATCGTTCCCACTGCTGCAGCTGCCTTTAGGCTATAAAGATTCATTACCAAAGCAGATTCAACCTGGGAGGAGGAAGTATACGGATCTAGCGGTACTGGCCCTAGCAAAGCCAGTCCTGGATCTAAAAAAATAACAGTTTGTAATGCCTTGGAAAGGTATGCACAGAGACCCATGCATCTGCCTCTAGAATACCTTGATTCCAACCCTTTCCAATATACTATCAAACAAAACAAGGCACTAGTAGAGTGAGACTTTACTGCCTGGAACTGGATTACCACAGTGGGCATAACAAAAGCCAATGGCAGAGGACAACCATCTGGAAGAAGTCTGTTTTGACACGGATTGTTCTTTCTTTGTTCTCATATAAGAAACAAATAGCGGATTGACTTTCCTAAGGGATTTCAGTTCTATCAAGACAGCACCTGAGCTGCCTATGCACATCCAGAGTATGTAGAATCCTTTCTCCCCAGTTCTGAGGATCTGGATAGAAAACTGGGAGATAGATGGCATGACTCAAACTGAACTATCAATAAAATCCAAGCATGAACAAGGATCTGTTCTTAATGATACCCTATCCTTAAGGAAGGCCAGACAAGACCCACCATGACAGCTGCAACTCAAGACACTTCTTGCAAATGTCAGAGCAGAGAGAATAACATCTTCAGTGTAATAAACCTTAAATTATCTTGATGGGCAGGCTCAAATGGTGACATGGTTAACCTTTCCTAGTACAAAGTAAAGAGCAACCTCTTTATGGGGAGGTTTCAGGTATAAAACTCCTTTCAGAAACATAGAAGAAAGTGGAGGATCATTAGGCAGACATGTTGAAATGGCTGCAAGATGTACCTTAATAGAAACAAGAGGCCAGACATGAGTAACTCTCACAAATATTTGAGTACCAGTAAAACAATCCCCCACAGGGGGGGCTGGTTATTGGTTAGGCACCACCTAGAAAATCTTTTCCATGTGCCAGTACAAGGATTTTCTAGTAGCAGGTTTTCTTGCTTCCTTTAGCACCCGATGCACAAATCCTCTGAAAAGTGGTGCCTAAAAGGAATTAGAATTTAATTATCCAGGTAGATGAAGATGTTTGACACTGATGAGTTGGTCCAGTTTGTGAGAAAGCTATCGGTAAGATGGGAAAACCATTGCTGCCTGAGCCAAAAAGGAGTCACTGTATATTTAGAGACATTCTGAATCTTCAGAATTATCCTGGATATCAGTGGAAAGCATACCTCTCAACCTCTTAGAGCAAGAGATTTGGGGAAAAAAAACAAAAAAAAAAAACAAATGGAGAAACAAAGGCCAAAAATAGAGAAATTTTTAAATATTGCTCTTACAAACTTGGAAAGTTGATAGAATGAAGAATAGTTGTGTAAGAACTTAACCATAACCATAGATCTCATTCTCTTGCATTCATAACAGTAGGGGGAGGTCGCTGCCTGCAGCACCGAACATTCAGCCAGTATACTAAAGTCTTTGGATAAAGGGTACATGCGACGTTGCATGTCAGAGCCATAAACTTACGTTGGCTATACATGTGATGTCTGCATGTACAAATACACATAGGCCAAAACTAGATTCCACCAAAGAGAGTTTTAATACAAAATTATATGGGCAAAGTTACCCATGTATAAAAATACAAAAAACACCCAAAGGGTGATAAAGCAAACCAGTTTCAGCATAAAGCCTTCATGCTGATGAAGGCTTTATGCTGAAACCGGTTTGCTTCATCACCCTTTGGGTGTTTTTTTATATTTTTATACATGGGTAACTTTGTATTAAAACTCTCTTTGGTGTAGGGTTGCCACCTTCGTTCACGGCTAAAACCGGAGCCACGCCACGCCCCTCGCGTCACCAGTAACCCCGCCCCACCCCCTCTCCCGCCAACATACCGCCCATTTTGTGATGTCACGACAGCATCACTCAACGGGAACGCCCTCTTTTTTCGTTCCCGCCGCCTGCTTTTGGCTGATTTGCTATGCTTTTCTGTAAGAAAAGCATAGTAAATCAGCCGATCAACGGGAACGCCCTCTTTTTTTTGCTCCCGCCGCCTGCTTTTGGCTGATTTGCTATGCTTTTCTGTAAGAAAGCATAGTAAATCAGCCGATTTACAAACTCCGATAGTCTGTTTCCTTTTTGAAACAGAATACCGGAGTTTGTACAGTGTTTTCCGGACTACCGGAGAATCAGTTTGATTTCCTGATAGTCCGGAAAAAAACCGAAGGGGTGGCAAGCCTACTTTGGTGGAATCTAGCGCTGGCCTATGTGTTTTTTGGATTTTCAGTCTTTCAATGGGGCCAAGGACATTGCCGTACATGCATGGGATCTGTTCCTGTTTCCAAGATGTCTGCACGTACCAAACTCAGAACTGACTGCCACATACAGCAGTACCTCTGGGAGGCTAGAAGAAAAGAAGTTTTCCAGACCCACACATACCACCAGTCATGGAAGTATCCAAGCTGTAGAGCTATATAGCAGCTCTTGTACCCTTTTAAGGAATACAAACAAAAAAAGACAAACAAGGTAGGGGGGGGGGGGAATGAATACTGCAACATGGAAGATAAGGACCTCTATGGGTATGTTAAGTTCTTACACAACTATTCTGTTCTTCTATTCTCGTGTTGCATTATTCATAACAGTAGAGTACCAAAACTTTAGGTAGGAGCCTGGTAGGTTGGGAAACAGTCTGTGAGACCCTGCAAAACTGACCTGGCAAACCCAGCCCTTGCTCTAGAAATCAAGTCTAACTTGTAATGTTTGGTGAAGGTATGTACAGAAGTGTGCGAACCAAATACTCCACAATAAAACCACTGGTATATTGATGCTGTAGACAATGCTGGTAATCCCCAAAGTAAAGCAAAAAAGTTTATTGTAAGACAATAGAAAGCTGGTAAGCGCTTTCATCCTCAACAAAAGAATCAGACAAATTAAAATCAAACAGAACACATTTTAAAGACTCCCTTTGTGCTCCACATGATAGTAGCCACTCCCCCTAACAAAAATTTAAAAGGGCAATACAAACTGATGTCAATGACAAAATGTTAAATACGTTAGATATAAAAAAATATATAGAAAACATTTAAAAAATATCCACTTCACAATTTTTTAAAAGAGCAATGAATAAATATATAAATAAATATATAAATAGTCATCTGTTTAAAGCTCTCAATTTTAAAAGGGAATTAATGGAGAGGGATTCATTTAAACCTGTCCAGTTGTTCGCATTTAATAACAACTGCCAGTATAATTCTCTCTTTTCTAGTAAGGCAGACCATGCACCTCCCCGGATATCCATCGTGACACCATCAACAACAAAAAAAATTAAAACTGTGGTCACTGTTCTCTGAGGTATGTTTATACAAAGCATTTGTCTCTTTGCCTGTTCTTATTTCATACAAATGTTCATATATTCTATTTTTAAATTTTCTATCAGTTTTTCCAATGTAAAAACAATCACATAGGTTACAGAGGGCACAATAAATAATACGTTCAGAGATACAGTTATACTTATTTTTGATATGAATCTTAGTGTTGATCATAAATACTGTTCCTTTCTTTATAAAGGGACAGTATAGACACATACCACACTTCAACATATGTCCATTCGAAAAAAGATTCACTAGCATGTCCTTGTCTCAAATTTTTTTTTAATGTCTACCTTTTCTAAAAATAACAGTAGGTTGTTCATCAATATGTGTTCTGATACTTCGGTCATGTGTTAGAATTGACCAATTTTTACTCAAAATATGTTTAATATCAGGACCATCAATTGTGTACGTAGAAATGAAGTATTATAATCTTTTCCTGTAAAAACAGAGTTTAGGGGTGCAACCTTCACTGTGTGTGTTACATCCAATGAAACCTCAGATAAAAATATAAAAAATTATCTCTCTCTTATTTACTACCTCTAAAAAGGCATTGTTAACAAGTCTCAACGGGTAGCCCCTCTTTAAAAACATATCTTAAGGTATCACATTCATCTAAAAAATCTGAAAGTGATACCATATGGACAGCCCGTACAAACTGTCCCTTAATAATAGCTTTTTTCTGTTTCTGAGGGTGGATGCTACTATAATGAAGTAGTGAATTTGAATGTGTCCTTTCGATATATTTTAGATATAAACCTACTATTCTAGTAATTCTTAATTCATTTAATATCAAGGAAGGCCATCTCATGCAAGTTAAATGAATATGTAAATCTTAAAAATGAAGTGGTGAAATCTAAATATCTAAAAATCACTAATAAGGGCATAGGGACCATCCCATAAAATAAAAAGGTCGTCCAGGAATCGTGTATAATATTTAACATGCTTGTCAAAGTCAGAAGGAAACAAATATTTCTTCTCCCACTATAAAACCACTATGTTAGCATAAAGACCACCACATGCAGAACCCATAGCTACCCCTTCCTGTTGTAAAAAAATCTCCTTATTAAATAAAATAAAATAAAATTGTTCTTAAGGACCATCTCCATCAACTGAGTATACATTATTACATCAAAATGGTTTATTTTCTTTCCATATAAAAATTCATTAAACCATTCTAACCCCTCCTGGTGGGGAATTACTGAATAAAGATCCTTTACATCAACCGCTACTAACATATAGGAGCCTTCAAAGGGTATGTGATTAATAACTTTTAAGAAGCTCCATGAGTCTTTACATATATGTGACTATTGCTGCACAAATTTCTTTAACTTAGATTTGTATTTTGCCAGGGGTTGTGTAATTGACCCCTTAGAGACAAAGTACAGTTTTGTACCTACCATAAATGTAGATGTTCGAAGATCCACATTGCTGCAGTCCTTACATATGGGTAGTCCGCTGTCCTCGGTCGGCCCGAATACCAAAGTATTAGGCTGACGTCGGTCATGGGCGCTCAGATCTGACATCAGAGCGTCAGGGTATAAAAGCGCATGACCGACGTCATATCCTCAGTCTTTTCTTGCCCCAGATGTCAGAAGGCCCTAAAAAGAAAGGCCACAGCCCAAAAACAGGATACCTCCCAAAAACATGCCCAACAACAACCATCACCCAAACCATAAAACCATGCCAAACTACAGAGGGAAGGAGGGAGGGTAATTGGACTGCAGCAATGTGGATCTTGAACATCTACATTTATGGTAGGTACAAAACTGTACTATGTTCTTCATCTCACATTGCTGCAGTCCTTACATATGGGTAGAATCCCAAAGCAGAGGTAAAGGGAGGATGGCAAAATCATAAAGCATTAGGGGCTGCTAAAATGCCCTGTAATATTGCAGTGGCAAATCCAGCCCTAGACTTAGAATAAAGAGGAAGGTGGTAATGCTTGGAAAAAGTATGTACTGAACTCCAAGTGGCTGCTTCCAAAATATCTTTGTAGCTACCCCTTAGAAAGGCAGTAGAAGTGGCAGTAGCTCTAGTGGAATGAGGTCTGATTCCAGCCGGAACCTCCTTACCATGATGGGAATAACAGAAAGAAATACAAAACCCAATCCATTTAGAAATAGTTTGTTTTGAAACAGGTTTTCCCTGAGAACCCAAAGCAAAAGAAACAAACAACTGCTGAGACTGCCTGAACCCCTTGGTTCTGCTCAAATAATAACGTAACTGCCTGTGAATATCCAAAGTATGCAAAATCTTCTCCCTTTATTTTGGGGTTTGCATAAAAAGTAGGCAAATGAATAGTTTGGTTCAAGGCCACACTAGAAACCACTTTAGGCATAAAGGAAGGATTAGTACGCAAAGATACCCTATCCTTATGAAAAATCAGGAAAGGTTCCACTGCCATAAGGGCCTGTAATTCAGAAACCCTTCTTGCAGAGGTAATGGCCAACAAGAAAGCAGTCTTCCATGATAAATACTTTAACTCGGCAGTAGCTGCAGGCTCAAAAGGTTGTAGAGTAAGCTTTTCCAACACAAAATTGAGATCCCAAGCAGGAGTAGGAGCTCTACGTGGGGGTCTTATGTTCTTTGCCCCTCTAAGAAACTGCTTAAACAAAGGATGGGAAAATAAAGGAGGGTCACAGTCATAGTGAGCAGAAATGGCTGCAGCATGAACCTTTATCGAGGAGAAAGACAAACCCTTGTCCAATAACTCTGTAAGATATTGAAGAGAAACACTTAAATCAGGCTTGGAAACATCAAAGTCCTTCGCTTTGCTCCAAAGAAAAAATCTCCTCCATTTATCAGCGTAAACTTTCCTTGTACTAGGCCTTCTGGCCTCCAAAATAACGTTCAAAACTTGTTGTGGAAGCTGAGACCCTCCAGGGTCTAAAGCAGAATATGCCAGGCTGTGAGATGCAGAGACTGAATCTTGACATTGAGGAAGTGATCGCCCTCCTGAGACAAAAGATGCGGAATCAAAGGCAGAGGCCATGGAGGCTCCCGTACCAAACTCCTCAGTAGTGGGTACCAGTGCTGTCGAGGCCAATCCGCGCTATCAGAATCATGGATGGCTTGTCTATTCTGGCCTTCAGGAGTACCTTGGGAATGAGAGGCAGAGGTGGAAAGGCATAGACATGAAGATTGCTCCAACTGAATGATAGAGCATCCACCTTCCAAGCTGTGGGATGAAACATTTTGTGCAAAACTTTGGCAACTGGTAATTTAGTGGAGAAGCGAACAGATCTATGTCTGGAGTCCCCCATAACACTGTCAACTTTTGAAACACATGAGGATCCAGTTTCCACTCGTGAGGATCCACAATTTGTCTGCTCAACACATCCGCTAAGGAGTTCTGTGCTCCTAGTAGAAACCTTGCCTGAAGATTGAGGTGTAAACTGAGAGCAGTCTTCCACAAAATCATCGCTTGCCTGCAAAGAGGGTACGAATGGGTTCCCCCTTGCTTGTTGATGTACCACATGACAGTAGTGTTGTCTGTTTGAATCAACACCTGTCCTGGGTGAAGTAAATCCTTGAAAGCCATCAATGCAAATTGGACTGCTAACATCTCCTTCAAGTTGATATGCAAATGTTGAAGTCTGACAGGCCACGTGTCTTGCACCCATTTTCCATTGAGGTGTGCTCCCCAAGCCTTGTCCGAGGCATCTGTCGTTAGAATCTGACTCGCCTCTGGTCGGGTCACAGAGAGTCCCTTGTTTAGGTGACATTCCTGAGCCCACCACAAAAATTCTTTCGAATGCAAGGTATTATCTGAATGACAGTGTCTAGATCTTGGCAGTGTTGTGTCCATACATTTTGAGATTCCTTTGAAGCTTCCTCATATGCAGTTTGGCATTGGGAAGCACCAGAATACAAGATGCCATGAACCCCAAGGCTTGAAGGACTGTCCTTGCAGTCAGCCTGGACTGTAGAGACATTTGATGGAAATAAAGAGAAAGGCTTCTTTGTTTGTCCGGGGTCAAACAGGCCATCTGGGAAGCTGTATTCAGTCTCACACCCAGAAAGCACATGTCCTGAGAGGGTACTAGACTGGACTTTGTTTCGTTCACAGAATACCCTAGGCATCTTAACACTACCAACACATACTGTAGATGATGCAGAAGTTCGTCTTTGTGTTGTGCGATAATCAGGCAATCGTCCAAATAAGGATAAATCTGTATTCCTCTTAACCTGAAAAAGGCTATCACTGGAGCCAGAACCTTTGTGAACACTCTGGGCGCAGTAGATGAGCCAAAGGGCAATGCAGAGAACTGATAATGTAAATTTCCAGCCCGAAAACGCAGGTACCTCCTGCAACTGGGCCTGATAGGAACATGAAGAT
This sequence comes from Protopterus annectens, assembly GCF_019279795.1. Lineage (NCBI taxonomy): Eukaryota > Metazoa > Chordata > Ceratodontiformes > Protopteridae > Protopterus > Protopterus annectens. The sequence goes on from NC_056739.1 coordinate 1,377,291,666, forward strand.
AAGCCTCTATGAGATCCAGAGTTACCATCCAGTGATCTTTTCCCAACAGAGGTAAAAGCTGTTGTAACGTCAGCATTTTGAACTTCGGAATGTCCAGATAAGTGTTGAGGATAGATAAATCCAAAATTGGTCTCCACGTGTTCCCTTTCTTTGGTACTAGAAACAGGCGAGAATAAAATCCTAGTCCCACTTCTGACAGAGGAACTGGCTGTATAGCTCCTATTTGAAGAAGTAAAGAAATCTGCTTGTGAGCCTCTATCCTTTGCCGAGGAGGAACGTCTGGCATGCCTTTGAAAGGAGGCAATGTATGGAAATAGAACTTGTAGCCTCGGTTTATAATATCCAATACCCATTTGTCCTGGGTGACTAAAAGCCAGTTTTGCTTGAAGATTGCTAACTTTCCTCCCAAAGGAGCTGCCAGGGAAGAAGAATCTGGCAGCTGAAAATGCAGGTCATTGGGCCTGTTTACGAAAGGACTGGCCCCTGCCCTCACCTGCAGATTGTGCAGGTGAACTCAAAGTTCTAGGCCTGAATGTACTGTGAGCTCTGCCCCTGCCACGTCTAGATCTACCCCTAGACTGAGAATCAGAAGAAGGGTAGGTCCACCCCTTAGTAGGCCAATTTCTACTAAACTTTGGAGGTTGCACCTGCAAAAATCTTTAACAGTCTGCATGGACTTAGCCTTGTCTTCCATTTTCTTCAAAACCGACTCCACAGGGGACCAAACAAAACTTCAGACTGTAAAGGGGCATCCAGAATTCTAGTTTTAACATGCTCGGACAAATTCTGATCCTTAAGCCAGGCGTGCCTACGAAGAACTGAACCAGTGGCAGCCACCCTAGAAGAGGCCTGTACAGCATCAAAACCACACTGCAAAGAATGCTTACCCACCTGTTCAGAGACATGTACTAAATCCTGCAATTCTTTACACTCTATGCCCTCTGCCAAAGCATCCACTTTAGATTTTAGCTGAGAAAGGAGGAAATTCTGATATTTCAACATATGAAACTGGCAATTTAAAGCCCTCATTGCTAAAGTAGAAGAGGTATACACCTTCTTACCCCATCTATCCAAAGCTCTAGCTTCCTTATCTAGAGGAACCGGATTCTTTACAACAGAAGCTCTGACACCCTTAGGCCGCTGACTAATAGTTTCTGGGTCCGCCCTAGGACTCTTATACAGATATTTATGAGCCTCAGGCACCCTGTAATACCTGTCCGGTTTAACTGGCGCAGGAGGCAAAGAATCTGGATTAAGGGAAGCCTGTGAGAAAACATCTTGAACAACATCCAAAACAGGAGGTATAGCCAAGGGTCTATGCTGTGGTAAAGACAAGAATTCCCTAAGCCTCTTCCGTGAATCAGAGAAATCCTGTCCTTCCCACTTAAAATGCTCCCTCATGGAATGCAGAGTTTCTGAAAATGAAAAATCCTCTGGAGGAGAAGCAGAAGGAGTGGAATCCTCTGCATCAGAATCCGAATAAGGGGGAAAATCTTGAATATCTTCAGCAGAAGAGTCTGAGTCATCTGAGGCCTGATCCAAACTTTCCAACTCTGGCTCCACCCTGGGCCTCTTATCAGGAGGGGCATAGAACCTCTAATTAAAGTAATCAAATCTTCTGCCATTTTAAGCATGTGCTTTTAGGCACAGACCCTGAAGTACCTGGAGGGACACCAGAGGAAGGCAAAACAGACCTGCCCTTAGAGGAAGCCTTAGAAATAGTAGCAGAAGGCCTAACCACCTTAGGCATAGAAGGGAGAACAGTAACCTGAGAGGCCCCTTCAGCTTGACCTGACTCCTGTGAGGCCACATCCTGCAAAATCAAAGTTTCCCCCTGAGACTCAACAGAAACTTCAGCCGGATCCACCTGTTCCACTGTAGTTTCTGCAGGACCGGCGTCCGAAACGGACGAATCAACCTGTCTAGGTTTCAAGGATTTGTCTTTGCGCTTCTTCGTGGAAGCGGGTGTCGGAGGATCCGACGGCATATTATAATTACACCGCTTACCAAAGACTAACCTAGCACAATCTAACCTTCTTTTTATAGTGCGCTTATTAAACCTAGCACAAAACAGACACCCGACTACGTCGTGGTCCGGTCCCAAACAAGGAATGCAAAGAGTGATAATCCCTATGCGGTATCTGTTTCCCACAAGAAATACAATTATTCACTTTTTCTGACATCCGGAAATAACTGAGGCAAGAAAAAACAAAAATATTCCCCAACGGGGTACTTAGCCCAACTTGGTTTCGGTCTGAAACTCAGAATATGAAAATTTCAGAACGCCGAACGGCACTTGCAACGCTGCTTCTGCATCGGACCATGCGGCAAAAAAGACTGAGGATATGACGTCGGTCATGCGCTTTTATACCCTGACGCTCTGATGTCAGATCTGAGCGCCCATGACCGACGTCAGCCTAATACTTTGGTATTCGGGCCGACCGAGGACAGCGGACTACCCATATGTAAGGACTGCAGCAATGTGAGATGAAGAACATCTATGGGTTGCATGGGTGGTTGTGATACGTTCTTATATAGTTTCGGGAGACCAAATATTACTGCTAGTTTAGGATACATAACAGTCAAATAATTCAAAATGTCCATATCAATAAAACCATCAATAAACAGGTCCTGTAATTCATTTTTAATGTTTGAATAGGCACCATTTACCTCACTGATGGATGATCTTCTGTATGCTTTTCCTTCCAATATGAGCAACATTTTTCTATTATAGTCATCCAGGTTCATAATAGCAACCCCCCCACCCTTATCGGGTTTCATAATTCTGATTGTGTAAAGCAATCCATTAATTTCTTTTATAAGAATACCTTCTTTGATATTATAACCCTCCCCGTTACAATAGGTGGAAAGTGCACTCCTAATATCTAAATCACATATTTTCTCAAATAGGGTGATCATAGGGTGCAAGGGGGGGGGGTTATATGTGCTAGATATAGATAATGAGCTGGTGGATTGAATAGGGATGGAATTCTGAAATAAAACCTTAACATTTATTTTACGGGTATACAATTTAAGATCCATCAAGGTTTGTGATATGTTACTATGTTGCCATGGGACACAAGTAAACCCTTTAGAAAAAACATCACATTGTTCTTTATTAAATTCAAGGTTTGAAAAATTATAAACCTTAACATCACCCATGCTGTTCGTTAAAATACAGCAAGTGGGTAAAAATGGTCTTCATTTGCACATCAACAATGACCATTATTCAGCATAAAACTTATTTCCTGTTCCACCATTTCCTGTTGCGGAAGTTCCCTCCACCCTTGTGGTTGTTCAAACCCCCCCTCCCTCTGTTCCATTGGTTGTTGCTGTGGGGATGGGCTACATAATTCACCCCCCTCAAGTTCACTTGGGGGGGGGGTGTCTTGTTTTTCAGACGTTCCAAACGTCTTAAAGGGGGGCATTCTTCCTAGTCTAAAAAATATTCATAATCATCTTGGTCTTGTGAAAAATGGGTCTGGGGAACATCCTTAGTATTTACCATCCCATTTTCAGGTACATTATATTTGTTACCTCATTCCTGGGATGGTGGGGGTTTAGGGTATGCAATGCCCTTACTATACTCCATTTTGTCCCTGTTTAACTTTTTCATCTTACGGTATTTTATACTGTTACTCAAATCATCTATACTTTAAAAAAATTCTAAAATGCTCACATCTAAAATCTGCATACTGTCTGTGTGTAGAAATTGAAATTAATTTGTCTGATGAAGTTCTTTTGTTGAGGACAAAAGTGCTTACCAGCTTTTTATTGTCTTACAATAAACTTTTTTGCTTTACTTTGTGGACTACTAGCATTTTCTACAGCATCAATACACCAGTGGTTTTATTGTGGAGTATTTGGTTCGCAAACTTCTGCAGTTTGGTCAGTAGTTTATTTCTGTCTTTTGGTGCTTACTGTTTGTCATGGCAGATGTGGAAGCTACCATCAACTCCAACGAACCTCCTGTTAAAAGTACAGATTTCAGTACTTTACAACGTGCTGTAGCGAATTTAACTAACATTGTTTTGTCTCTATCACAAAGTGGATTCCCTGACTGCCAAGCCCCCAAATTAGATAAAATGCTCTGCAACTACGATGGAAGGAGGAGAAATGGCATCTTCCAACTCACAGATCTCCTTGAACCATCTTTCTAGCTTAAAAACTTGTACTGCTGGAGCATCTGGTCTTAGCAACGTTAATTTGTCTTCTACTTTTATGGCTAATTTAGCTACGAGTCCCACAAGCTCTATCCCTTGTGGGCAACTAACTGCTGACATTTTTTCTGGTACACCAGGCTTGAATACAGTACCACAGTTAAAAGACTGGATTTCTGCCACTATTTCCCTACAAAATGGACAAGTAAACCAAAATGAGACTGGTAATAAAAGCTTATATTTACTTTTAGAAGAGTTTGAATATTTATCGAAGATAAAACATTTACAAATGGACAATGCTTATTTTATAGAATGCCTCAAAGAAAAAATTGTACCTAAAGGGTTACGAATGTGGAGGCATCCTAGTGGCTTAAAATCTGATTCTGATTTTTTTTCTTGAATTAACTGTGTTATTTGATAAACATGACTTTGACTACATGAAATTGATTGTATCTAACAATGAAAAAAATATTAATGAATTAATGGACAGAGCTGCTGAACTGGATACAGCAATTTCTACACACACAGCATGCAGATTTTAGATGTGAGCATTTTAGAATTTTTAAAAGTATAGATGATTTGAGTAACAATATAAAATACCATAAGATAAAGTTAAACAGGGACAAAATGGAGTATAGTAAGGGCATGGCATACCATAAACCCCCACCATCCCAGGAATGGGGTAAGAAATATAATGCATTTGAAAATGGGATGGTAAATACTAAGGATGTTCCCCAGACCCATTTTTCACATGACCAAGATGATGAATATGTTTTAGACTAGGAAGAATAACTCCCTTTAAGACGTTCGGAACGTCTGAAAAACAAGATCCTCCAAGTGAACAACTTGAGGGGGGGTGAATAAAGTAGCCCATCCCCACAACAACAACCAATGGAATAGAGGGAGGGGGGGTTTAACAACCACAAGGGTGGAGGGAACTTCCGCAACAGGAAATGGACGAACAGGAAATAAGTTTTATGCTGAACAATACAGTCATTGATGATGTACAAGTAGTTGATAGTGGAGACCATTTTTTACCCACTTGCTGTATTTTAACTAACAGCATGGGTGATTTTAAGGTCTATAATTTTTCAAACCTTGAATTTAATAAAGAACAATGTCATGTTTTTTCTAAAGGGTTTACTTATGTCCCATGGCAACATAGTAACATATAAACCTTGATGGATCTGAAATTGTATACCCGTAAAATAAATTTTAAGGTTTTATTTCAGAATTCCTTCCCTATTCAACCCACCAGCTCATTATATCTAGCACATATAACCCCCCTTGCACCCTATGATCACCCTATTTGAGAAAATATGTGAATTAGATATTAGGAGTGCACTTTCCACCTATTGTAATGGGGAGGGTTATAATATCCAAGAAGGTATTCTTATAAAAGAAATGAATGGATTGCCTGACACAATCAGAATTATGAAACCCGATAAGGGTGTGGGGGGGGGGGGGTTGCTATTATGAACCTGGATGACTATAATAGAAAACTGTTGTTCATATTGGAAGGAAAAGCATACAGAAGATCATCCATCAGTGAGGTAAATGGTGCCTATTCAAAAATTAAAAATGAATTACAGGACCTATTTATTGATGGTTTTATTGATATGGATGTTTTGAATTATTTGACTGTTATGTATCCTAAAATAGCAGTAATATTTGGTCTCCTGAAACTACATAAGAACATATCACAACCACCCATGCACCCATAGTTGACTCTAAGGGGTCAATTAAGCAACCCCTGGCAAAATACTTACACTTTAAGTTAAAGAAATTTGTGCAGCAAGAGTCACATATGCAAAGACTCATGGAGCTTCTTAAAAGATATTAATCACATACCCTTTGAAGGTTCCTATATGTTAGTAATGGTTGATATAAAGGATCTTTATTCAGTAATTCCCCACCAGGAGGTGTTAGAATGGTTTAATGAATTTTTATATGAAAAGAAAAAACATTTTGATGTAATGTATACCCAGTTGATGGAGACGGTCCTTAAAAACGATTTTATTTTACTTAATAAGGAGATTTTTTTTACAACAGGAAGGGGTAGCTATGGGTTCTGCTTGTGGTGGTCTTTATGCTAACATAGTGGTTTTACAGTGGGAGAAGAAATATTTGTTTCCTTCTGACTTTTACAAGCATGTTAAATATTATACACTATTCCTGGACAACCTTTTTATTTTATGGGATGGTCCCTATGCCCTTATTGGTGATTTTATTAGATATTTAGATTCCACCACTTCATTTTTAAGATTTACATATTCATTTAACTTGCACGAGATAGCCTTCTTTGATATTAAATTAAGGATTACCAGAGCAGTAGGTTTATATCTAAAATATATTGAAAGGACACATTCAAATTCACTACTTCATTATAGTAGCATCCACCCTCAAACAGAAAAAAAGCTATTAAGGGACAGTTTGCATGGGGCTGCCCATATGGTATTACTTTCAGAAGATTTTTTAGATGAATGTGATACCTTAAAAGATATGTTTCTAAAGAGGGGCTACCCATTGAGACTTGTTAATGTCCTTTTAGAGGTAGTAAATGAGAGAAATAAATTTTTATATACCTCTTTTATCTGAGGTTTTCTTGGATGTAACGCACACAGTGAATGCTGCACCCCTAAATTCTGTTTTTACAGGAAAAGATTATGATACTTCATTCATTTCTACATACACGATTGATAGTCCTGATATTAAACATATTTTGAGTAAAAATTGGTCAATTCTAACACATGACCGAAGTATCAGAACACATATTGATGAACAACATACTGTTATTTTTAGAAAAGGTAGAATTTAAAAAAAAATTTCGAGAAAGGACATGCTGTGAATCATTTTTCGAATGGACGTATGTTGAAGTGTGTTATGTGTCGATACTGTCCCTTTATAAAGGAAGGGACAGTATTTATGATCAACAACACTAAGATTCATATCAAAAGTAAGTACAACTAACTCTGAACATATTTATTTTACATTTGTTGACCGGGCTAGTCTAACTGGATATATGTCCATTTTCAGTAGAGGCCTGGGGAGAAAAGCTCCAAGATACATACAAAAAAGGAGAGATAAGCTCCAAGACAGATATAATAAAACAATACAAAAGGCTGCAGCAGTCAAACTTAACATCTGTTGGTAATATAAAGTATAGTACACATAGTAAGCATAACTCAAGTAGTACATGGTAAATATACAAAAAGATGTTACTATTTACATATATTTTAGTTGTCATGACATAGTATTTGGTTTCTTAAGGGCAAGTCTGTACAGGTGAGGACACTGCATTTAGAGTGAGTGAGGGAAAGTTAGTCAGGGTTAGTACCAGGGCATAACCAGTGGGTATGGAGGAAACGTTTTAGCGTCTGTTTAAAAAGAATTAATGAGGCCAGAGAAATGAGTTCAGTGGGTAAAAGATTCCAGTGCTTTCCAACAGCATTAGAGAAGAGGGAGTCTCCTGCCAAGTTGTTGGTTTTGCAAGTACTGATGAGTATTTTGTTTGAGGAGCTTAAGTTCCTGAGATTGTTGTAGGGGGGTAATAATGCTAGTGAGTATTGGAGTGTTGGTGGGTTGGTATAGGGTTTTATGGGCTATAGTAAGCTGGTGAAAAAGAATTTGGTTTGGAAGTTCAAGCCAACCCAGTTGCTTTAGATTAAAATAATGTTGTGTTCTAAAAAGAGAGGCAGTTGCAAATCTTGCAATATTATTGTAGGAGACTGCCAGTTTATTTAGGCTGTTCTTAGAAAGGTTAGTATAGATAGGAGAAGCATAAAGTAGAGTGGAGATTAAGTGGGTTCTGGCTATAGCGATCCTGGCCACTGGAGTAAGAAAGGGTTTAATTCTATAGAGGGATCCTAATTTTTTGTTGATTTTTTTTTTAACTGTGCTGTTTATATGAATATCGAAGTTAAGGATGCTATCTACTGTTATACCTAGAAGTTTGGTGGTAGGTTCAGGAGATATGAAAGTGCCATTATTAGATGTAAGAGAGAAATTTATTAGGGTGGACTTTCGGGTTGGTGTGAACAGTAAAACTTTAGTTTTTTGGGGGTTTAGGAGGCAGCAGTTTAAAAACCATTGTTCTACAGTATTGAATGCATTTTGGGTAAGGGACTGTAGTTCAGTTGGAGAAGTGGCTGAACAGATTATTGTAGAGTCGTCGGCATATTGAATGCAGGTGGTTTGAGGAATTGCAGAGTGAAGGTCATTGATAAAGATTGAAAATAGGAGTGGGCCTAATATAGAGCCCTGAGGAAAGCCAAGAGAAATGGGAAGGAGGTTAGATAAATTATTGTCCCATAGCACAGCTTGCTGTCTAATGTCCAAGTAAGATTTGAACCAATTTACCACTAGGGGATCAAGTGAAAAGGATTTCAGTATATTTATGAGGAGCTGGTGATTGACCATATCAAAAACTTTGGATAAATCAATAAAGACTGCAGAGGAAAGAGTATTGTTCCGGTTTTTGTTAATGCAGTCTGTGAAGGACAGGAGGGCAGTGGTGGTACTGTGGAATGGTTTGAATCCATGTTGACAGTTGGCAAGTTATTTTAGAGTAGATGGTTAAGTAGTTGCTTATGGATACATTTCTCCATTATTTTTGCTATGGGAGATAGTAGGGCTATAGAACAGTAGTTAGAAAAGTCATAGGAGTTCCCGCCTTTATGTAGTGGGATGATACAAGAAATCTTCCAGATAGGTGGGATGGTACCTTCATTTATGGTACGGTTAATAAGAATGGAGATGGGATAGGCTAATGCTTTAGCCCCTTTTTGCAGGTATTCTGCTGGGAGTTGGTCGGCTGAGGGGGTGGTAGGTTTTAGTTTTTGGAGAAGGGAGCAGATAAAGGAAGTGGAGACTGGTTGTAACTGAAAAGGTGGAGGTGGGTTTGCCATGGTTGCAGGCAGTTTTGAGGTATCTGGAGAAAGCTGACTAGCAAGAGTTTGAATGGCTTGTGTGAAGAAGGAGTTAAAGGCATTAGCAGTATAAATGGGATTTTCATGGCTAGTGCCTTGTGGGTTAGGTGTGCTGCATTGTCCTGGGTATAGTAGTTTGTTGATGCTATTCCAAAACTTGTGTTTTTTTGGTAAGTTTGCTGTATCTGGTAATAATAGTCTTTTTTGTCCAAGAGGATGGCTTTTTGTCAGATTTCTTAGCTGTCTAAAGGTTTGGTGATCTGTAGGATCCTTAGTATTACGCCATTTGGCCCAAGATTTGTTTCTCTGATGGATTTTTTGCCTAGTGGTGTTTGAGAGCCAGGGGGCAGGCTTAGTTTTATTTCTAACTGTGAGAGTTGGGGCATGGTGGTCAAGGATGGCTAAGAATGTGGAATTAAAGTATTCTACAGCTTTGTTAAGTGGAAGTGATTTAAGTGGAGACCAATTACAGTGTCTAAGTTCTGTTTGGAAGAGTTCAGGGTTAAAACACTTTTTGGTACGTATTGTCCTAAAAGTGTTAGGAAAAGTTGGTTGGTTTTATACCTGATTAAATAAGTTAGTAAGTGGTCACTTAGGTCATCTGGGAGGGTACCTACTCTGTATGTAAGGTGAGGAGTATTAGTCAAAATCCAGTCTAAGGTACTTTATTAGTTTTATTAATTCTAGTAGGGGAGTTAATATATTGTGAAAAGCCATATAGGTTAATGTGGGCAGTAGGATGTACATTACTACAAGCATTCCAAGCTATATTAAAGTCTCCCAGGACTATAGTTTCTTGTGGGATATTAATAGAGAGCCAGTTAAGGATATTTTCAATGGTATTAATGTTATTTCCTGGGGGAAAGTAGATACAAATGAGGTATATGGATTTACATGAGTTAACCTGCAATTTAGAAATGAGAATTTCAGCATTACTGTCAGAAGGTGGTTTAAGGTTTACAATGGCGATTTGTAGCTCTGCTTTGTAAAGGATTGCTACCCCACCTCCTTTTTTGGCTGTGCGGTCTAGTCTAAGAATATTATAGCCAGGAGGGGTGACTTCGTTGTCTTTGGTTGTAGGCTTTAGCCATGTTTCAGATAAACATAGGATGTCAAATAGGTGGACATCTAGGAGGGCATGGAGGTGGCCGATTTTATTGCTGATGCTGCGTATGTTAAGATGAGCTATATGGAGAGAATTAGAAGGTTTTGTAGGGGCCTGGGTTCTACTATTGTTAGAGTTGGAATTGTGATAGGAAGTATGGTGTTTGGGCCGGGGTTGGGATGGATGTCCCCATCTAGTAAGGAGTGGAGGTATATTTTATTAATGGGGTATCGAGGCTTGTAGTAATAGTCAAGTAACTTTCTAATATTTAGAATGGTATACCTAATGTGTGCTAGTCTATGATATTTGGCTTGTAGGTAGCAGGGTTTATATGTGGTGTTTATGAAATTTTGGGAGGTAGGGAGTGTAGGTGTTAAAGTATGTTTGGAGGGGAAGGATATGGAGACATATAATGTTTGATCGTAGGAGGTAAGCAGATAAGCAATGGTAAGAGGAGGGAAGAGTGATAATAAGAGTAGTATTTGTATTTGGAGTGGGGTGGTTAAAATAGCCATTGTATTAGATTATACAGTGGATGAAGAATGGAGGTAAAGAAGTTATCAGCAGGTTAGAAGATAAATTAGTCAGTGAGATTATGTAAGTGGGAGGGAAGGGAGGTAGGGTAATAAATTGGTAGTGTGTTGTGATTAATGAGGGTTGGGAGTGGTAATTAGATCTGCTGGATTGGTTCTGATTTGATGGGGGTGTGGTTTTAAAGAAATAAATTTAGGACCACTGGGGGCGGGTGAGAATTGGGGGCAGGGTAGGGGAGCGGAGTGAGCCCGCAGGGCAAACGGAGCAGGTAGAGACCAGTGAGTTAAACAGGCAAGGAGAAACAATCAGTGGATTGCTGACTGATAGGGTAAGTTAGGCTGGAGTAGTTGAAGGATAGATGAGAAGTGTAGTGGAAGAATTCCAAGGAGGGTAAAGGGAGAATACAGCAAGACAAGAGATGCAAGAGAGAGCTATTGTAACAGGGTGAAGACAGTAGTCATGAGAATGGGTTATTATTGTGTGTAGGGATAGACAAAAGGCTGAAGACTGGACAGGGGTAATTACAAAGTACTATTGACCGAAGAGGACTAGTCAAGAGTTAGGTCGCTCAGTTCAGCAAAGAAATGTTAAAGAGGCAGACAAGGGATGGATTTGACTACAGGGTACGGGGGGGTATGGCTGCTGGCTTACCTGGCTGAAAAGCCTTTATTTACAGACTATACAGACCAAGGATACTACACTTAAACAGCCAGTGTAATAAATACAAACTTTCTTCTTTCTTTTAAATAGCACAGGGAACCCTTATAGGGTGCAGAAACAGTTGCAGAGTTAGGAAGGGTCCTTGCTTGCAGGTAGGTTCTTAACTCAAATTGGAGCGTTGACCAGTTGGATAGCTTGAGAATGGGCAAGATAAAATCAAGACAGAAAAGGTAGAAAGCCCAAGGGCCAAGGAGGTCACAGCAGCCAGGGGGTTATCCTAGTAAATAAAAATTTACTAGGATAATAATAACAAACTTATTTATTGTGCCCTCTGTAACCTATGTGATTGATTTTACATTGGAAAAACTGATAGAAAATTTAAAAATAGAATATATGAACATTTGTATGAAATAAGAACAGGCAAAGAGACAAATGCTTTGTATAAACATACATCCGAGAACAGTGACCACACTTTTAATTTTTTTGTTATTGATGGTGTCACGATGGATATCAGGGGAGGTGCATGGTATGCTTTGCTAGAAAAGGCAGAATTATACAGGCAGTTATTAAATGCGAACTGGCAAGGTTTAAATGAATCCCTCTCCATTAATTCCCTTTTAAAATTGAGAGCTTTAAACAGATGATTATTTATTTATATATTTATGTATATATTTATTCATTGCTCTTTTAAAAAATTGTGAAGTGGATGATATTTTTTTTAAATATTTTCTGTATTTTTTTTACATCTATTAACATGCATTTAACATTTTGTCATTGACATCAGTTTGTATTGCCCTTTTAAATTTGTGTTACTTAGGGGGAGTGGCTACTATCATGTGAAGCACAAAGGGAGTCTTTAAAATGTGTTCTGTGTTTGATTTTAATTTGTCTGATGAAGTTCTTTTGTTGAGGACAAAAGCGCTTACCAACTTTCTACTGTCTTACAATAAACTTTTTTTTTTGCTTTACTTTTGTGGATTACCAGCATTTTCTACAGCATCAATATACCAATGGTTTTACTGTGGAGTATTTGGTTCACACACTTCTGCAGTTTGGTCAGTAGTTTGTCTGTCTGTCTTTTGGTGCTTACTATGTACAGATGACCAGGTGGCTGCTTCCAGAATGGAAGCGTAGTCAATGCCCCTGAAAAAAGCTGCCAGACAGGCAGCTGCTCTAATAGAATGGCCTTTCACATTGGAGTTCAATTATTTTCCATGAAAGGAATAGCAACATGAGAGAGCCTTAGAAATCCATGAGGCAATTGTCTGTTTTGACATTGTCTTGCCCAGAGCTCTAGGGTGAAAGGAGACAAAAAGCTGGTCAGACTTTCTAATGGATTTAGTCTTGTCCATATAATACCTCAGTTGTCTACGAACATCCAGGGAATGCAAAGTCCTTTCTGAGGAGTTCTGAGGCTGAGGGAAAAAGAAAACAGGTAGATTAATGGTCTGATTCAAGGAGAGCTCATTAACCACCTTAGGCATGAAGGAAGGATTGGTCCCGAGGGAGACCCTATCTCTACGGAAGATAAGGCATGGAGGAGTGGACATAAGGACATGTATTTCAGAGACCCTCCTGGCAGAAGTAAGGGCCACCAGCAAACTGATTTCCAAGTACATAACTTAAGAGATGCCGACTGGGGTGGTTCAAAGGGAGGTAATATGAGTTTTTCCAGCACAAAATTAAGATCCCAGGATGGAGAAATAGGCTTTTGAGTTAGTCTGACATGGAGGACCCCTTTTAAGAAGAGTTTTACTTCTAGCCTGGATGCCAAAGGGGGTACTAAGGGAGACCAGTGGAGATGGCTGACAAATGCACTTTTACAGAAGAAAAAGTCAGTCCTTAATGTGGCAGCTCATACAAATAAAGAACCATAGGTACTGGAGCAAGTAATGGGCCCTGTTTGTTACTGAGACACCACCTGGAGAATCTTTTCCATTTAGATAAGTAATTTCTCCTGTACTAGGTTTCCTGGCCTACTGCAGGACACTGAGTACATCCTCTGAATACAGGTGTCTAAAGGGGATCAAAATTCTATCACCCATAAAGTCAGTTTGAGGTTGAGCACCTGAGGGTGCATGCGGGACCCCCTGTCTTGTGTGAGCAGGTCGAATCGGTGAGGTAACCTATGATGACTGCACTTTAATAGAAATAGTAGGGGAAACCAATGCTGTCTTGGCCAAAAGGGGGTCCACCAGCAGGATTTTTGGCTTGTCCCTCAAACTTCAGAAGGACTTTTTGAATCAGTGTGAAGGGGGGGGGGGGTTGGAAGGCATAAAGAAACATCTTCTACCATGAAAAACAGGAGTCCACCTTCCAAGCCTGTGGATCCGGAGTTCTCATGCAAAACAGAGGCACCTGTCTGTGCTGGGAGAATACAAACATATCTGCTTGTGGAATACCCCACCTGTAAATAAGATCCAAAAACATCTCCCTGGGAAGCATCCATTCATGGGAGGGTGCTATGGTTTCTGCTGAGGGAATGTATACAGCTTGCAGATGTATGTGAAGTTTCACCACTAGGGACCAAATCTGAATCGCCAAGGTGCTTAGTGGAGAAGACCTTGTCCCTCCCTGCTTGTTGACATACCACAGAATAGTCATATTGTCTGTGATTATCTTCAAGGTGCCTGACAGCAGAATCTGTTGGAAGGCCTGCACTGCCAAGAGAAGGGCCCTCAGTTCCTTTATATTGATGTGGTCCCTTTTTCTAGGGGTGGACCACTACCCCTGAACTTTGTTCTGACTGTTGTTGCTGTCCAGGATGGCTCTCCAACCCAAATCTGATGCATCTGTGTGGAGGTGTTGTGTAGAAGGGATCTGCAGGGGTACCCCTTGAGTGAGGATAATGTATGAAATCCATCATAACAGTTCCTTTTCAAGCATGGGCGAAGGGGGAGTGTAACATCCAGAGAATGCGTTTGTGTTGGCTCCACAAATTCCTCAAGACCCACTGGAATTTCCTCATACAAAGCCTGGCCAAGGGAAGCATGGCAATCAAGGAAGCCATGTCACCCAGGACTTTCAGAAATTCCCTGGCTGAGATGGCTGGGAGAGGAAGGAGAGATTGGAAGTAGTGGGTGAGGGTTTCCATCTTCTGGCAGTGGATAAAGGCTGACATCATGTCTGTCTTTATCCTGTAGCCAAAGAAGACAAGGTCTTGACTTGGGTGCCATTTGTAATTTTTATAAATTCACTGTGAAACCTAGGCCCTCCAAGATCCTGCACACCATGTCTAAGTGATGGGATAGGAAATGATACTTTTGGTGCAGGATTAAGCGGGTCGTCTAGGTAGGGGTAAATTTGTATGTCCTGCATTCTGCAATGGGCGACAACCAGGGCTAGACACTTTGTGAATACTCTTGGCGCTGTAGAGAGCCCAAATGGCAATGCAGAAAACTGAAAACGTGAAGAACCCACTGAAAAACGTAGGAATTTCTTGTAGATGGGGTGAATGGGGATGTGAAGGTAAGCATCATTCAGATCTAGGGATGCCATAAAGGCTTAGTGAGGGATAAAAAGTAAGAGATGCTGTAAGGTGAGTATCTTGAAGGTAGGCACTTTTGAGATATTGAGTAGGGACAAATCCAGAATTGGTCTCCAAGGACCACCCTTTTCTTGGGACCAGAAACATTCTGGAATAAAATCCCTTGGCTGTCTGATCCCGAGAGACATGTTCTATTGTGCCCAGAGATGCAGCTGATGCAGAATTGGAGGAAAAAGATGAAGCTGATTTGATGGAGGTTGAGGGATCCCCTGGAATGGGGGAACCACCCACCAAATCATGAAGTAACCATTTTGTATGACAGAAAGGACCCAATTCTCTGAAATGATTTTCTGCCAGGAAGGTAGTGAAAGGGTCAGATGGAGGGACAGGGGGCTGGGATCTGGGAATTTGAGTAACAGTGGAGGAGAGCTCTGTCTGAGTCAGGCTGTCTCCGAAAGGAAGTAGAGGTTGAGGTGGTGGAGAGTCTAGGAGTAGTTTGCTTCCTAGGGTGTCTCTGTCCCTCAGACTGGGCTGCAGTAGAGTTGGAGGACTGCCTCCTTGCAAAATTGGTCTTTTGTGGGTAGTTCCTGTGGTATCTAGGAATAGGCAAGACGAGCAAATGTTTCAAATTTTGCAGGTCTTTACCCTTTTCTTTGAGAGATTTAAGGAGCTCAGCTGAAGCTGTGCCAAAAAAAAGGGCATTATTATCCAGAGGTGCAGCAAGTAAGTTGGCCTGTCCTTTCGAGGGTAAAGGCTGGAGTCTCAGCCAGGAATACCTTCTCAGGACAGAGCCAGATGTTGCAGACTTGGATGATGTTTCTACAGCATCATAGCTGCACTTGAAATAATGCCTAGTCACCTGCAAGGCAGTAGAAAAGCAGGGCAGTTATCTGTGCCTTAGCAGGAGAATCTGCTACATCAGACAGAACAGTAGCCCTAGGCAATGAATCTAGGACAAATCTAGCCATGTGGGTTTGATAATTAATAGCTCTAATGGCCAGGGTGGAAGACGTGTAGATTTTCTGTCCATGAACTTGCTATCTTCATCTGCTGGGAACAAAGTAGTAGAGGATAATTGCCTGAAGGATTTGTCTGCTGACAGCAATAATTGCAGGGTCTGTAGGAGTATTCCTGAACAGGAATTGAGCCTGTTGGTGAACCTTGTAAAATCTATCAGGTCGTTTAGAAACTGAAGGCTGAGAGCCTGGCGCGCCTGAGAGGCAGCCTGAAATGCATCCTGGAAAGCTGGAAGCAAAGGTGGAACTGCAGACGGAGAAGGTTGATCCGGAGACGGTTGATCCATCTGCAGAAGTTCAAAATACCTTTTTTGTCTCAGATGCATCCGAAACCTCCCATTTAAAATGCTGTCGCATCAATGTAATGGTATACCCAAAAGAAAACTGTTCCCCAGGAGAGTCAGGACTAAGTCTTCTTTGGGGATAGCAAAGTTTTTGGGGAACTCAATTTGGGAACCAACTCAGGGATTCATCTGAGGAAGAGGGTTCTTCCTCAGACTCTTCCAAGGGCTACACAGGGGGTTGAAATGGCTGTGACACTCAAGACTGAAGGGCCTGGAAGGCTCGGAAGAAGTTCTGTGAAAAGGTTTCCTATTCTGGTGTAGATTCTGTATTTCTGTGCTTTTCGGTTTCTTTTTTTTTTTTTTTTTTTTTTTTTAAGGAAAAAGAGGAGAAATAGTTGCTCTGGGAGCAGATGTTGGTGTGGATGGTAAAGCGGCACTAGGCCCCTCTTACACCATGAGCCATAGTTCCCCCTCACCATCAGGGCCTGATGGCTGAATAACCTCAGCAGACACACACTGGATTTCTGCTGAACTGGCTTCCACCATGGTTCCCAGTTCCAGCAGTAATACAGACGTTCGCGATGAGACCTTGGGCTATCATCTACTTCGAGAGTCTCACCAGACTCCTGAGGTGCAGTATGGGCATCGGGCCTAACTTTTTTGGTCTTCTTCTGAGGCGGCTCCTCAGAGGTACCTACTCCACCCTCCATACCGGATGTCAAACGTCAGAGTCTTTGATTCCCTAAATATTAATTTAAAGCAGCCAGATGGTTTCTCAAAGTTTTGGGGACAAAAGACTGGCAGATGTCACACGATTTGTAGTCGTGCCCTTCCCCTAAGCAAAACAAACACGTGTCATGTGTGTCCTTGTGTGGAATCTGTCTTTCACAAGCACACTTTCCCTTCCTAGCGGACATGTACATCTGGAATACAAGAAAAAAAGGTATAATTAAAAATCCCAAAAGGGTACTCAGCTTGAATGCGAACAGCCGAAGGCAAACGAAAGTACAGTTGTGTACACTTACCATAAATGTAGATGTTTGAGTGTATTCACTGTTGCAGTCATCACACTTGGATTATCTGCCTGCAGGTAGCCCTCAGTCGGTCCGAATACCAGAGACTTAGTATTTCTGCGTCGGTGGCTGTCGCTTCAGTTCTGGCGTCAGGTCGTAAAAACAGTCAGCTGACACCATTACATCAGTTTTGCTTGCCCCAAATGTCAGGAGCGCCTCAAATAGGGAGCAAAGTTACGGTGGGAAAACCACCACCAGTAAAAGTAAATACCAATAACCCAGTAAGGAGTGAGTAACAGACAGAGAAAAGAGAGAGACAAGGGGGCTGGAGGGTGGGAAAAGTATAGTTGTGTACACTTATCATAAATGTAGATGTTCGAGTGTATTCACTGTTGCAGTCATTACATTTGGGAGTAATCTGCTGGCAGCTTGCCCTCAATCGGCCTGATTAACAAAGTCGTGGGTTCTGCGTCGGTTGCTGTCCCTTCTTCCAGGACAACAGGGGTATAAAACATGCAGCCAACGCCATTACATCAGCTTTTCTTGCCCCAGATGTCAGGTGACCTCCAAATTGGGATCAAAATGTATATGTATGTATGTGTATATATATATATATATATATATATATATATATATATATATATATATATATATGTATGTATATATGTAGAATAAAAAACACAACATATCCCTCCAAAAAAAAAACGCAAATACACCAAAACGGCTTTTAAAGATGGTAACAGAAATGAGAGGTATAGTAAGAGAAAAGACAGGGGGGCTGGAGGGAGGGTAACCAGGACTGCAACAGTGAATACACTCTAACATCTACATTTATGGTAAGTGTACACAACTGTTATTCGTGTTTCACTATTGCAGTTATTACATTTGAGTAGACTCCCAAAGCTATGGTTGGGAGGATGGATTTATACAGCATTTGGAGCAGCTATAAAGGCCCTGCAAGACTGTAGTGGCAAAGCCTGCTCTGGATTTAGAGAAGAGAGGTAAATGGTAATGCTTGGTGAACGTAGGCACTGAACTCCAGGTAGCAGCTTCTAGAATGTCTCTGGTAGGAACCCCTCTGAGAAAGGCTGCAGAAGTAGATGCAGCCCTGGTGGAATGAGACTGGATCCCCTTAGGGACAGGTTTACCATGGTGCATATAGCAGAAACGAATACAATGGCTTATCCATTTGGAAATGGTCTGCTTTGAAATAGCCTTTCCCTCTGTCCCTGCAACAAATGCCACCAGTAATTGCTCAGATTTTCTTACAGATTTTATCCTGTTTAAGTAGAATCTTAGTTGTCTGTGCACATCCAATGAATGCAGAATCCGCTCACCCTTGTTCTGTGGATCTGGGAAGAAGGTTGGCAGATGAATGGTCTGATTAAGGACCACACTAGATACCACTTTAGGCATAAAGGATGGATTGGTTCTGAGAGCTACCCTATCCGGGTAAAAGATGATGAAAGGCTCCACTGCCATAAGAGCCTGTAGTTCTGAAATCCTTCTAGCTGAAGTGACTGCTAAAAGAAAAGCGGTTTTCCAAGAAATAAATTTTAGGTCTGCAGTAGCAGCTGGCTCAAAAGGAGGTAGAGTAAGTTTTTCAAAAACAAAATTGAGGTCCCATGCAGGAGTTGGTGCTCTACTGGGAGGTCTTAAATTTTTGGCCCCTCTGAGGTACTGCTTTAGCAGAGGATGAGAAAAGAGGGGAGGCTCTGTGTTGTAATGAGCTGAAATGGCAGAGACATGGATTTTTATGGAAGAAAAAGATAGGCCCCTTGTGAAGCATTTCAGTTAAGTACTGCAGAATCGGAGGAATATTGGGCATTGCTGTGTTTATTCCTTGTGCTTAGTTCCAGGCACGGAATCTTTTCCATTTGTCAGCATAAGATTTTCTAGTACTAGGCCTTCTAGCCTCTAGAATGATATCCATCACAGGTTTGCTGAGAGATGTAACTGATGAAATTAGTTGAGTTGCCATGCTGCAAGATTCAGAGTTTGGAGCTGTGTGCGCAGAATTTGATAGTTCTGCTGAGAGAGTAGGTAGGGAAGTCTGATGCAGGTACCACGGAGGAAGGTGCGACATATTGCATAAGATACCAATGTTGGCGAGGCCAGTCTGGAGCAATGAGAATCATTTTTGGTTTTTCCTGTCTGACTTTTAGTAAGACCTTGGAGAGCAGAGGCAGAGGGGGAAAGGCATAGACTGATTTTTCCAGCTGAAGGATAGAGCATCCACTTTCCAAGCTTTTTTGTAATGAATTCTTGTGCAGAATTTGTCCAACTGATAGATCTTTTTGCCTCTCCCAAAAACTATGTCTGGGCTCCCCCATTTGCATGTCAACATGTTGAAGATTTGTGGAGACAGTTTCCATTCATGTGGGTCCATAAGATTTCTGCTTAAGTCTGCCAGAGTATTTTGCTTTCCTGGCAGGAATAGAGCTTGTAGATGTATTTGATAAGTCAAGGCCATGTTCCACAATGCCATGGCTAGTCTGCAAACGGGGTAGGAATGGGAACCCCCCTGCTTGTTTATGTACCACATGACTGTGGTGTTGTCTGTCTTATCAGTAGTTGTCCTGGATGAAGATAGTCCTTGAAGGCTGTCAGAGCATTCTGTACGGCTAGCATCTCTTTCTGATTGACATGCAGGTGCATTTGATTTGGGCTCCAATTGCCCTGAATGTATCTCCCTGCCAGATGCGCCCCTCAAGCATAATCTGAAGTCTCTGTAGTCAGGGTTTGGGCGGCAGGGGGTTGGATGACAGTCCCTTGTTTTGGTGGCAGGCCTCTGCCCACCATAGAAACTCTAGCTGCAGGCAAGGTATGATAGGAAAGTACAGTTTTGTACCTACCATAAATGTAGATGTTCGAGTGTATACACAGCTGCAGTCATTACACTTGGGTTATCCTGCCGTCAGGTGGTTCCCCAGTTGGCCCGAGTTCCAAAGTCTTGGTCCGGCGTCGGTTGCTGTCGCTTCCTCCCTGACGTCAGTGCGACAGGGGAATACAAGATGCAGCCGATGCCATTTTCTTCAGTTTTTCTTGCCCCAGATGTCAGGTGCCTCTAAATAGGTAGGCAATTCCAATTGCTAATAAAACATACATAGAAAAGCAAAAAACAACTTACAGCTACCAGCAAATACTCCCCATAGGTAGTAAGGGTAGAAGACATAGGTACGTACCAGCCAGAAAGAGGGGAAGGAGGGGGGGGTAACCTGGACTGCAGCAGTGTATACACTCGAACATCTACATTTATGGTAGGTACAAAAAGTACAGTTTTGTACCTACCATAAATGTAGATGTCCGAACTGGATAGCATCTGCAGTCATAAAGTACAGTTTTGTACCTACCATAAATGTAGATGTCCGAACTGGATAGCATCTGCAGTCATAACAACTGGGTTGTCCTGTCGTCAGGCAGCCCTTCAGTCGGCCGGATTCCAAAGTCCGGGTCCGGCTTCGGCTGATGTCGCACTTCACCCGACGTCATCTCTGTTGGTCTTCGGGTATAAAAGCATCAGCCGACGCCATTTTCCTCAGTGTTTCTTGCCCCAGATGCCAGTAGCCCTCTTGAAGGCTAAAATTTGGATAGATGCCAATGTTTCCAAAAGATAGAGGTAAACACAAAAATAAGCATGTATGTACGTATATACAAACAAATACACCATAAAGACTCCCCACCAGCTAGCTATTAGGAGGGTAAACACCCTAGGAGTACCACAGAGGGAAGGAGGGAGGTAATCCTGACTGCAGATGCTATCCAGTTCGGACATCTACATTTATGGTAGGTACAAAACTGTACTATGTCCTTCATGGATGCATCTGCAGTCATAACAACTGGGTAGAATACCATAGCCAACTAGGGAGGAGGATAAAAGTAGATTATGGTGTGTTTAGGATCCCTTGCAGTACAGCAGTGGCAAACCCTGCTCGGGATCTGGAATATAGAGGCAAATTATAATGCTTGGCAAATGTATGCACGGAGGTCCAAGTAGCCGCCTCAATAATGTCTTTGGTTGCCACTCCTCGTAAGAAGGCTGTGGTAGTGGCTGTTGCCCTTGTTGAATGAGGTCTTATGTTCTGTGGAATTGGTTTTCCATGGAAGGAGTAACAGAATCGTATGCAATTTCCTATCCATTTGGAGATTGTCTGTTTGGAAATAGCCTTTCCTTCCCTTCCTGTTGCATAGGCTACAAAAAGTTGGTCAGTCTTTCTGCTATTTTTTGTTCTGTCCAAGTAGTAGCGTAGCTGTCTATGTACATCCAAGGTATGCAGTATTCTTTCTCCTCTGTTTTGTGGGTTGGGAAAGAAGGTAGGTAGGTGGATTGCCTGGTTTAAAGACACTCTGGATACCACCTTAGGCATAAATGTAGGATTAGTCCTCATGGACACTCTATCTTGATGGAAGATTAGGAAGGGTTGTACTGCCATTAGGGCCTGGAGTTCAGAAACCCTCCTGGCTGAGGTTATTGCCAGTAGGAAGGCGGTTTTCCACGATAGATGCTGTAGGTCTGCTGTTGCTGCTGGCTCAAAGGGTGATAGTGTCAACTTTTCTAGCACAAAGTTCAAGTCCCAAGCTGGTAATGGTGGTTTCCTTGGAGGTTTTACATTCTTGATTCCTCTGAGGAACTGTCTGAGTAATGGGTGTGAAAAACAGGTGGATCAAAGCTGTATTCTGCTGATATAGCTGATGCATGTATCTTGATGGAGGAGTAGGACAGGCCTGAATGTAGAAGTTCTGCCAGATACTCCAGAATGTTAGGCATATCTATGTTTGACACATCTTTTCCTCTTTCAGTACTCCAAATGACAAACCTTTTCCATTTTCCTGCATAGTTCCTTCTTGTTGAAGGTCTGCGGGCTTCAAGAATAATGTCTTTAACTCTTTGGGAAAGTTCTGGATTAGCTGCTGCTATGTGATGTTCCATGCAGTCAGTTGCAGCGTTTTAGGTTTGGATGCATGATGCTGTAGTTGTTCTGAGTTAACATCAAAGGCATCAGGGGTATTGGCCACATATTGTTCTGAGACATGCTCCTCAGCAGTGGGTACCAGTGTTGTCTTGGCCAGTTTGGAGCTATTAGGATTATCCTTGGGCGTTCTTCCTTGATTTTTAGTAATACCTTGTGTATCAAGGGAAGAGGTGGGAATGCATATGCTGTTAGGCCTTTCCAGCTGAAGGAGAGCGAATCCACTTTCCATGCTAGTGGGTGGAATGTCCTTGTGCAGAACTTTTTGAGCTGGTGATTGAGAGGGAAGCAAATAGATCTATCTGAGGCATTCCCCATTTCTTTGAGATGGTCTTGAAGATGTCCGGGTGTAGCATCCATTCGTGGGCATCCGATGTGGTTCTGCTTAATATGTCTGCTAGAGTATTTTCTTTTCCCGGTACAAATATTGCCTGTAACTGGATGTTGTAGCTGAGTGCCAGGTTCCACAGCTCCAAAGTCATTCTGCATAGGGGTATGAATGAGTGCCTCCCTGTTTGTTGATGTACCACATGACTGTGGTGTTGTCTGTCCTTATCATCAACTGGCCCTCTGAGAAATGGTCTGAAGTTTTGGATTGCCAGTTTTACTGCCAGCATTTCTTTTAGGTTGATGTGCAGGTGAAGTTGATCCTCGTCCACAATCCTTGCACGCATTTGTCCAGCATGTGGGCCCCATCCTAGGTCTGAAGCGTCTGTTGTGATGGTCTGGCTTGCTTGACATCTGCGAAAGGGTAGCCCTGGGTTTGACTGGCATGCTTGAGCCCACCATAGGAACTCCTGTTTTAAGCATGGAATTAGTGGAATTTCTGTTTCTAGGCTGTGCCTGTGTTGGGACCATAAATTCTTTAGGTACCACTGTAGTTTTCTCATATGTAGTCTGGCAAGTGGAACCAAGATTATGCATGATGCCATGAAGCCCAAGGCCTGCAATACTTTTCTTGCTGTTAACTTGTTCTGTTTTGTTAGTGCCAAGAAGTAAAGAGGAGTTCTCTTTGTTTTTCTGCAGTTAGGAAGCCATTTGTTTTACTGTGTCCAATTCAGCCCAAGAATGTCCTTGTCTGGGATGGGATCAGCCTTGATTTTGTAAATTGACTGTGTATCCCAGTGCTTGTAGCAAGTAAATGACCCTTTGTAAATCTGTTGTCAGCTTGCTTTTGTTGTCCCCTTGTAGCAGGCAGTCGTCCAGGTATGGGTAAATTTGAATTCCCTGTAGTCTGCAGTGGGCGATTACTGATGCCAGGCATTTTGTGAATACTCTGGGCGCAGTAGATAAGCCAAAGGGCAATGCTGAGAATTGATAATGCTCTGATCCTGCAAGAAATCTGAGGTATCTTCTGCAGATTGGTCGAATGGGGACGTGCAGGTATGCCTCCTTGAGATCTAGAGTTACCAGCCAACACTCCTTGCCCAGCATGGGAAGAAGTTGCTGTAGGGTCAGCATTTTGAATTTTGGGACAATGATGTATATATTTAAGGTGGACAGGTCGAGAATAGGTCTCCAACTTTTTTCCTTTCTTGGAACTAGGAATAGTCTTGAGTAGAATCCCTTTCCTTGTTCTGTTGTTGGCACTCTTTCCACAGCTCTCATGTTTGCTAACTGCATTATCTGTTGTAGAGCCTCTGTTTTTGATTTGGAGGTAGATTTGGCATTCCTCTTTTGACTGGTAAAGTGTGGAAGTGGAACCGGTAACCTTGATCTATGGTTTGTAAAATCCACTTGTCTTTTGTGATATAGTGCCAGTTCTTTGAAAATAAGGTTAATTTGCCGCCTAATGGAGCTGCTATTTGTTCCCTGGTAGGCGGATTTAGAGTTAAGTCACTGTGGCTGTGTTGTTGTAGTGGCAGTGGTTGTGTCTGTGCCTCTGTTGTTACCTTGCCACTGTCGTCCTCTGTAGGCACCTCCTCTGGATTGGTTTCTGCCTCTGGAGCGTCTATTCCTGCCCCTTTGGGATCTTGTGGAGTCAGGAAAGGAACAAAATTTTGGCAGGCCAGTTCCTGCTAAACCTTGGGGGTTGGACCTGCAAGAAATCTTTAACCGTTTGAACAGATTTTGCCTTTTCTTCCATTTTCTTCATTACCTGCTGGGCAGGTGTACCAAACAAGCTGGTCTTATCCATAGGAGCATCTAATAACTTGGCTTTAACATGATCCGGTAAAGCTTGTTCCTTTAGCCATGCATGCCTTCTTATCACTGTGCCAGTCATGGCTGATCTAAATGAAGCCTCCAGTGCATCATAGCCACATTTTAAGGAATGGTTACTAACCTGTTGTATGTTATTTACCATTTCTAATGCATATTTCTTATCAATTGATTCATCAGAGGATAGCTTTTTTGTTAACTGATCAAGCATAAACTCTTGGTATTGTATCATGTGAAACTGACAGTTTAAAGCTCTAGCTGAGAGAGTAGCTGAAGTGTAAACCTTTTGCCCCATCTGTCTAAAGACCTGGCTTCCCTTTCAGAAGGAATAGGGTTTTTAGCTGTGGTCATGACTACTGCCTTGGGACCCTGGGATATAGTTTCGGGGTCTGCAAGTGGGGCCTTGTAAAGGTGGTGATGAGTGTCTGGTACCCTGTAAAATCTGTCTGGTTTGGCAGGGGCTGGAGGTAAAGAATCTGGTGCAGAGCAGACATCATTGAAGGCATCATCCACTACAGAGAGCACAGGAGGTATAGCTAAGGGCCTGTGTTGTGGAAGGTGCAGAAAGGTTCTAAGTCTTTTTCTGGAGTCTGAGAAATCCTGCTGCTGCCATTGGAACTGCTCTCGCATGGCATGTAAGGTTTCCCCAAAGGAAAATTCTTCTGGTGGGGAGGCAGCTGGAATGGATTCTTCAGCATCTGAGTCTTCAAAATTGGAGAAAGGAGCCTCTGGCTGGTCTGTTATGTCTGATTCATCAGCAGAATCATCAGAGGACACAGGCTCGGGGGGCTCTGCCCTAGGTCTCTTCTCTGGGGGCTGAGAGGCCCTGTCTGGGTGAGATTGAGATCCCCCTAATTAATGAAATTAAATCTTCTGCCGGAGTAAGCATTTGTGAACTAGAAGAGGGCCGGGCTGTAGGGGGTTTAGCAGGCACTGTTCTAGTAGTTTTGGCTGCTTTGGCCCTGGCAAAGGCCTTAATGGACATGGCTGCTGGAGGCCTAGCAGCACCACGTGCTGGGGTAGACACATCCAAGGGAATGGTGTCTGATAAGTCAGTGGCAACCACCGTAGTGGATAAAATTTCTGAGGCCGATTCAAGAGAAGTAGCAGGGGCCTCAGTGGTAGTGATAGATTCTGCTGTATTTTGATCAGTTTTCTCGGTTTCGGCCGAAACAGAGACACTCGTGGTTTGCTTAACCATGGTTTCGGCGAAACCGCGGACCGAGTGTCGGTCTTTATCTTTGCGTTTTTAGCAGTTTGGGTAGTCGGAGGATCCGGCGGCATAATATCGCAAAATCAGAACCGAAAAACTGTTCAGCAAACTCCGACCGACGCCTAAGCGTTCGTCGGTTGAAAGAAGCACAGGCCGAACAGGCTGCTACGTCGTGGGCTGGGCCTAAACAAGGCAGACAGTAAGAGTGGAAATCCTTATGAGGTATTTGTTTCCCACAGGTTAAACAATTATTAACTTTTTCTGACATCGGCTGAGGCAAGAGAGTCCCCAACGGGGTACTTAGCTTTAGAAGTCTTCGAAGTAGTATTCGGTAGAAGTAATCTCTGGATCCGACCGACCGGCACTTGCGAACAGCTTCTGCTTGGCGCCACGGCAAGAAAGACTGAGGAAAATGGCGTCGGCTGATGCCTTTATACCCGAAGACCAACAGAGATGCCGTCGGGTAAGTGCGACATCAGCGAAGCGGACCCGGACTTTGGAATCCGGCCGACTGAAGGGCTGCCTGACGACAGGACAACCCAGTTGTTATGACTGCAGATGCATCCATGAAGGACATCTGTACTACGTTCATCGTGTTACACTGCTGCAGTCATTACACTTGGGTAGAATCCCAAAGCGGAGGTAGGGTAGCTGGTTCTATAAGGCATTAGGGGTGGCTATAAGGCCCTGCAGCACTGCAGTGGTGAAGCCAGCTAGTACAGAGGCAGATGGTAATGCTTGGTGAAGGTATGTACAGAACTCCAAGTTGCTGCTTCCAAAATATCCTTAGTAGGTACTCCCCTGAGGTAGGCAGTTGAAGTAGCTGTTGCCCTGGTGGAGTGAGATCTAATGCTGCTAGGTACAGGTTTTCCGTGGTATGTGTAGCAGAAACGTATACAATGACCTATCCATTTTGAAATGGTCTGTTTTGAAATGGCTTTTCCCTGTGCTCCTGCAGCATATGCTACCAATAATTGCTCAGATTTTCTGAAAGCTTTGAATCGTAAATGCCTGTGAATGTCCAAAGAGTGCAGTAGTCTCTCCCCTTTATTCTGTGGTTTAGGATAAAAAGTTGGCAGGTGAATAGTTTGGTTTAGAGCCACACTGGATACCACCTTTGGCATAAAACGTAGGGTTAGTTCTTAAAGACAACCTGTCCTGGTGGAAAATGAGTAAAGGTTCCACTGCCATTAGAGCCTGTAATTCTGAAACTCTTCGCGCTTTTATTGCCAGGAGCAGAGCAGTTTTCCAAGACATATATTTGAATTCTGCTGTGTTAGCTGGCTCAAAAGGAGGTAAAGTTGGTTTTTCCAAAACAAAGTTGAGGTCCCAAGTTGGAGTAGGTGCTCTACGGGACGGTCTTATGTTTTTAGCCCCTCTGAGGTACTGTTTTAACAGAGGATTAGAGAAAATTGGTGGATCCGTGTTGTAATGAGCAGAGATGGCAGAGGCGTGGATCTTGACGGATGAGAAGGAGAGGCCTTTGTCCAGCATCTCAGTTAAATATTGTAGTATCTGAGGAATGTTTGGGACAGGAGGGTCAAGGCTGTGAGCTTGGTTCCAGGCACAGAATCTCTTCCATTTACCCGAATAGGCTTTCCTGGTACTAGGCCTTCCGGCCTCCAGAATGACATCCATAACAGCTTTGGAGCGGCATTGCTTGCTTGACTAAGGAATCTTCCATGCAGCTAGGTTTAAGGTCTTTAGCTGGCTGTGTAGTATCTGATTGTTGTCCTGAGTCAGCAGATGTGGGATCTGAGGCAAAATCCAGGGTGGTCCTTGTGCTAAGTTCTTTAAGACTGGGTACCAGTGCTGGCTTGGCCAGTCTGGTGCAATCAGGATCATCTTTGGCTCTTCTTGCCTAGCTTTTATGAGTACCTTTGTCTGGAGAGGTAGTGGTGGAAAAGCATATACTTGTAGGTTTTTCCAGCTGAATGAGAGGGCATCCACTTTCCATGCTTGTGGATGGTAACTCCTTGTGCAGAATTTCTGTAGCTGGCAGTTCATTGGGGATGAACAGATCTATGTCCGGGCTCCACCATTTCTAGGTTATCATTCTGAATATTTGTGGATTCAATTCCCATTTGTGGGGATCTATGATGTTTCTGCTCAAGTCTGCCAGTGTGTTTTTCTCTCCTGGCAGGAATTGTGCTTGCAGATGAACTTGATAGTTTAGAGCGGTGTTCCACAAGGTCATGGCTTGCCTGTAGAGGGGGTAGGAGTGAGTGCCCCCTTGCTTACGTACCACATAACTGTAGTGTTGTCTGTCTTTAGTAGTAGTTGTCCTGGATGCAGCAGGTCCTTGAAAGCTATAAGGGCATTTTGTACAGCTAGCATCTCTTTTTGATTGATGTGAAGATGCCTTTGTTCTGCGGGCCACTTGCCCTGAATACAGTTGCCTGCCATGTGTGCTCCCCAGGCGTAATCCGATGCATCTGTTGTCAGTGTTTGCCTGGCTGTGGCTTGAGTAAAAGGCTGTCCCTTGTTGAGGTGACAAGCTTGAGCCCACCATTGAAACTCCTGTTGAAGGCAAGGAATTAGTGGTATAACTGTTTCCAAACTTTGACAGTGTTGAGACCATACATTCTTTACGTACCATTGTAGTTTCCTCATATGCAGTCTGGCATATGGAATTAGTAGTATGCAAGATGCCATGTAACCCAAGGCCTGCAGAATTTTTCTTGCAGGGAGTTGGGTCTTTGTTGCCATCAATTGAAAGTATTGAGTCAGTTTGTCCTTGCTTGTCTGGCGTGAGATAAGCCATCTGGGCCGTTGTGTTCAAGCTGGCACCCAGGAATATTATCTCTTGTGAGGGCACTAGCTTTGATTTCTTTTTGTTTACTGTGTACCCCAGGCAACTTAACTTTTTTTACAAATGCCAGATGCTTTAGAAGAATGTCCTTGCTCTCTGCTTGAATCAGGCAGTCGACCAGGTATGAATAAATTTGAATTCCTGTCTGCAAAATGCAATTACTGGTGCCAGGCACTTTGTGAAGACCCTGGGCGCAGTAGATAAGCCAAAGGGCAGTGCAGAGAATTGATAGTGCATTGAACCAGCTATGAATCTGAGGTATCTTCCGCAGTTTTGTCTGATAGGGACATGCAGGTATGCCTCCTTGAGGTCCAGTGTCACGAGCCAAGCTTTCTTGCCCAGCATGGGAAGAAGCTGCTAACATTTTGAATTTCGGAACTTCCAGGTAAGTGTTTAGAGAAGTAAGATCCAGAATGGGCCTCCAGGCTTTGTCCTTTCTGGGAACCAGAAAGAGTCTCGAGTAAAATCCTTGTCCTTGCTCCTGTGGTGGTACCTTTTGAATAGCTCTCATATCCATGAGTGCTATAATTTGTTGTTGAGCCTCTGCCCATTGATTTGGTGGCAGATTTGGCATTCCTTTTAACCTTGGCAGAGTGTGAAAGTGGAACCTGTAACCTTGAGATACAATGTTGAGAACCCATTTGTCTTTGGTGATCATATGCCAATTGTGACAGAAAAGTGCCAGTTTTCCTCCCAAGGGGGCTGCCAAGAGAGAGTTGTTCGGCAGCTGTAGTGGGAAGTCATTGGGGGTGCTTTTTATATGGTTGGGGCCTGTCTTCCCCACCTTTCTGGCCTGATGCAACCCATTGTCGATGCCTGTAAAGACCTTGTGGTTGACCTCTACTTCTTGAACGTCTGTATCTGCCCCTTTGAGATCTGTCTGTAACTGGAAAGGACCAATTCTTAGTTGGCCAATTTCTGCTAAATCTAGGAGGCTGAACCTGTAAGAAATCCTTCACCGTTTGCATAGATTTTGCCTTATCCTCCATTTTCTTTAATACCTCTTCTGCCTTAACTCCAAATAACACATCCTGCTGCAGAGGTGCATCCAATAATTTTGCTTTACATGATCTGGTAACATATGTTCTTTTAACCAAGCATGTCTTCTAATGACAGAGCCTGTAACTGCTGCTCTACAGGAGGCCTCTAAAGAATCAAAACCATATTGCAAAGTATGTTTTCCCACCTGTTCAGCTGCATGCAATAAATCCTGCATTTCTTTAAAAGTAGGAGGATCTGAATCTGGAAGCATTTTTTTCAACTGAGACAGTAAAAATTGCTGATATTTTAGCATGTGAAACTGGCAATTTAAGGCTCTCATTGCTAAAGTTGCAGACATATATACTTTCTTTCCCCATCTGTATAATGCTCTGGAATCTCTGGCAGAGGGAACTGGATCCTTGGCTGATGAGGCCTTAACCGCTTTGGGTCCCTGAGAAATAGTTTCAGGGTCAGCAACAGGGCTTTTGTACAGAAATTTGAGAGAGTCAGGGACTCTGTAGTATCTTTCAGGTTTAAATGGGGCTGGAGGTAAGGAATCAGGATTTAAGCTGGATTCAGTATACACATCATCCACAATATCTAACACTGGCGGAAGAGCAAGGGGTCTGTGTTGAGGTAATAAAAGGAAGTCTCTAAGCCTTTTCTTGGATTCTGAGTAATCCTGGCCTTCCCAATGGAAATGCTCCCTCATGGTATGCAAGGTTTCCCCAAAGGAGTAGTCCTCGGGCGGAGAGGCTTATGGAATTGACTCCTCAGCATCAGAATCCTCATAAGGGGGTAAAGAATATCCTAGGGTCTGAGGATGAATCTGAAGAGATGGACACATAGTCGGATGAGTCAGTCTGCATCCTGTCTAGGCCTTTTATCAGGAGGGGGATAGGACCCCCTGATCAGAGTGATTAGGTCTTCGGCCATTTTGAGCATTTGTTTCTTAGGCATGGAGGCCTGTGCTGGAGAATGCTGTATTTGTTTCTTTGATTTTAAAGCTGGTTTAAGACTTAGCAGAGGGTTTAATGCTTAACTGAGTAGGTCTGAAAACACCCTCTGAAGCTGAGGGCAGCTCAGCTACTCCGGATCCCTCTGAAGGGTTAGTTTTGGTAGGCTGAATAACTTGTGCGTCCAAAGGCCCAGCCATCTCCACGTGGGAGTCAGAGGCGGCCTGTGGTTCTACAGAAGCGGTAGTCAGGGGCTGCGAAGGTGCCTTGCTGAAAACCGGAGAACCGACAACTGGCCTAGAAGAGGCTTCGTCGTTAGTTTTGGGCCTCGGATGCCTATCCTTGTCTTTGCGCTTTTTATGTATTCTGGTCGTCGGAAGTTCCGAAGGCATGGGTATAATTGAATTTTCTACCAAAATAATGTCAGGCAAAATCAAACAGAGGTTTAATAGTGCACTTGTTAAACCTAGCACAAAACCGACAACCAGTGACATCGTGGTCTGGGCCTAGGCATGGGATACAATAAGAATGGAAATCCTTATGAGGCATTTGCTTCCCACAAGAAATACAGTTATTAACTTTTACTGACATCGGTCTGAGGCAAGAAAAAGTTTCCCCAACGGGGTACTTAGCTTTGTAGAATACTTCGGTTCCGGATTCGGAATGAAAATCTGAGGAGACGGCCGACCGGCACTTGCGAACTGCTTTTGCTTTGGGCACAGCGCGGCAAGAAAGATTGAAGAAAATGCCATCGGCTGCATCTTATATACCCCTGCCGCACTGACATCAGGGAGGAGGCGACCGCAACCGACGCCAGAGCAAGACTTTGGAACTCAGGCCGATTGGGGAACCGCCTGACGGCAGGATAACCCAAGTGTAATGACTGCAGCAGTGTAACACGATGAACATTCATTGTTTCCAGGCTGTGACAATATTGACTCCATAAGTTTTTTAGATACCACTGAAGTTTCATCATGTGCAGTCTTGCATATGGAATTAGAAGAATGCAGGAGGCCATGAACCCCAAGGCCTGCAGAATTTGCCTTGCAGATATCTGGGTTTTTGCGGCTACCTGTTTGAAGTAAGTCATTAATAGCATTTGTTTTTCTGGCATCAGGTAAGCCATCTGGGCAGTTGTATTCAAGCTTGCACCTAGGAATGTAATTTTTTTCAGAGGGTACCAGTTGTGATTTCTTTTCGTTTATGGTGTACCCTAGACAAGTTAGAAGCCTTTTTACAAACGCCAGATGTTTTAGAAGAGTGCCCTTGTTTTCTGGCTGAATTAGACAATCGTCCAGATATGGATAAATTTGAATATTTCTTTGCCTGCAAAATGCAATTACTGGTGCCAGGCACTTTGTGAAGACCCTGGGCGCAAGTAGATAAGCCAAAGGGCAGTGCAGAGAACTGGTAATGCAAATAATAAATTTGAATATTTCTTTGCCTGCAAAATGCAATTACTGGTGCCAGGCACTTTGTGAAGTTCCTGGGCGCAGTAGATAAGCCAAAGGGCAGTGCAGAGAACTGGTAATGCAAATAGACTGCTTTGAAGCGGAGGTATCTTCTGCAAGATTCCCTGACTGGGGTATGCAGGTAAGCCTCTTTTAAGTCTAGAGTTACCAACTAAGCATCCTTGCCTAGCATAGGCAGTAACTGTTGGAGAGTCAGCATCTTGAATTTTGGAATGTCCAGAAATTTATTTAGAATGGATAAGTCCAGAATTGGTCGCCATGATTGGTCTTTTCTGGGTACCAGGAAAAGTCTTGAATAAAAACCTTGTCACGTTTCCTTTTCTGGTACTGGATGGATAGCCCTAATATTCATGAGGGACATAACTTGTTTCTGGGCCTCTGCCCAATGATTTGGAGGCAGATCTGGCCATCCATTTGGGATTGGCAACGTGTGGAAATGAAATCTGTACCCCTGGTATACTATACTTAAAACCCATTTGTCCTGGGTAATCAGTTGCCAGTTTCGTGCATGAAGTGCCAGTTTTCCCCCCAAAGGGGCGGCCAAAAGATAAGTGCTTGGTAATTGCAGTAGAAAGTCATTGAGACTGTTTTCCGTAGGAATGTGTCTTGTTACTTCCACATTTGGAGGCGGAGGCACCCCATTGCTTTGTTCTATAAGTTCCTTGCAACTGAAACCTGGAGCCTTTGGAATGCCTGGGTTTGACCTGAGCGGCTCTAGTGGGTACTTGAAAAGTACAGTTGTGTACACTTACCATAAATGCAGATGTTAGAGTGTATTCACTGTTGCAGTCATTACATTTGGGTAATCTGCTGGCAGGTTGCCCTCAGTCGGCCTGAATATCAAAGTCTTGGGTCCTGCGTCAGTTGCTGTCTCCACTTCCATGACGTCAGGGGTATAAAACATGCAGCCAATGCCATTTTCTTCATTTTTTTTTTGCCCCAGATGTCGTGCCCCTCAAATGGGGAGAAAAAAATAATATATACACACACACACATATATATATATATATATATATATATGTGTGTGTGTGTGTGTGTGTGTGTGTATATGTGTGTGTGTGTGTGTGTGTGTAATTGTAAAAACAAACTTTACCTTGATCTAAAAGCAAATACACCACAAAGACTGTACAATATAGTGAAGGAAAGAGAAGTTCTATATAAAAGGGGGTGTGGCGGGTGGGTAACCCGGACTGCAACAGTGAATACACTCGAACATCTACATTTATGTTAAGTGCACACAACTGTACTATGTTCTTCGTGTTACACTGTT
The DNA here is from genome assembly GCF_019279795.1 of Protopterus annectens. NCBI lineage: Eukaryota > Metazoa > Chordata > Ceratodontiformes > Protopteridae > Protopterus > Protopterus annectens. Next base: position 1,377,324,687 of record NC_056739.1, read on the forward strand.
GCAGACATTACATTTGCATAGAATCCCAAAGCTATGGATGGGAGGCTGGACCTAAATAGCATTAGAAGCGGCTATAAGGCCCTGCAGAACTGCAGTGGCAAAGCCTGCCCTGGACTTAGAGATGATTGGCAAATGATAATGCTTTGTAAAAGTATGAACAGAGCTCCAAGTAGCAGATTCTAAAATGTCTTTGGTTGGCACCCCTCTGAGAAAAGCTGCTGAGGTAGAGGCAGCCCTGGTGGAATGTGACCCGATTCCCTTGGGCACCAGTTTATCATGATGCAAGTAGCAGAAACGGATGCAGTGGCTTATCCACTTTGAAATAGCCTTCCCCTCTGATCATGCAGCAAATGCCACCAGTAACTGCTCCGATTTTCTTAGAGATTTGGGCCTGTTTAAGTAAAATCTTAAGCTGTCTGTGTACGTCCAAGGAATTCAGAATCCACTCCCCCTTGTTCTGCGAATTTGGGTAAAAAGTTGGCAGGTGAATAGTTTGGTTAAGAGTCTCACTGGATACCACCTTAGGCAAAAAGGAAAGATTAGTCCTGAGGGACACCCTGTACGGGTAAAATGTAATAAAAGGCTCCACAGCCATGAGGGCCTGTAGTTCTGAAACCCTTCTTGCTGAAGTGATTGCTAGCAGGAAAGCTGTTTGCCAAAATAAAAACTTTATAGCCGCAGTAGCTCCTCGTTCAAATGGAGGCAGGGTGAGCTTTTCCAACACAAAATTGAGGTCCCATGCAGGAGTTGGTGATCTTCTGGGAGGCCTTAGATTTTTGGCCTCTCTAAGATACTGTTTTAGCAGAGGGTGAGAAAACAGGGGAGGCGCTGTGTTGCAATGGAGCCGAGATGGCAGAGGCATGGATTTTTACTGATGAAAAAGACAGGCCCTTGGTCAAGCATCTCAGTCAGGTAATGTAAAATCTGAGGAATATTTGGCTTTGCTGTGTCTGTTCCTTGTGCTTGGTTCCAAGCATAGAATCGCTTCCATTTGTCAACATAAGATTTTTTAGTACTAGGCCTTCTGGCTTCCAAAATGACATCCATCACAGATTTACTGAGAGAGGTTGTTTGAATAATTACATGATCAGCCATGCTGCCAGGTTCAGAGTTTGGAGCTGATTGTGCAGTATTTGATTGCTCTGCTGAGACAGTAGATGAGGTATTTGAGACAAGTACCAACAAAGGAGTTGAGACATATTCCTTAGAACTGGGTACCAGTGCTGGCGAGGCCAGTCCGGGGCAATTAGGATAATTTTTGGTTTTTCCTGTCTGACCTTTAGTAAGACCTTGGGAAGAAGAGGCAGAGGAGGAAAGACAGTTTTTCCAACTGAAGGATAGGGCATTTACTTTCCATGCTTGTCTGTGATAAGTCCTTGGGCAGAATTTGTCCAATTGATAATTTTGGGGAGAGGCAAATAGATGTCCGGACTCCCCCATTTCTCCGTTATCATGCTGAAGTCTTGTGGATCCAGTTTCCACTCATGAGGATCCATAAGATTTCTGCTTAGGTCGTCTGCCAGAGTATTTTGTTTTCCTGGCAGGAATTGAGCTTGAAGATGTACTAGGTAAGTCAAGGCTGTGTCCCACAATGCCATGGCTAGTCTGCATACGGGGTAGGAATGTGTACCCCCCTGCTTGCTTATGTACCACATAACTGTGGTGTTGTCCGTCTATCAGTAGTTGTCCTGGATGAAGTAAGTCCTTGAAGGCTGTCAGGGCGTTCTGAACAGCTAACATCTCTTTCTGGTTGATATACAGATGCATTTGCTTTGGGATCCATATGCCCTGAATGCATCTCCCCACCAAGTGGGCCCCCCCCCCCAAGCATAGTCCGAGTCTGTAGTCAGGGTTTGGGTAGCAGGGGGTAGAGTGAAAGACCGTCCAACGTCCTGGTGACATGTCTCTGCCCACCAAAGAAAACTCCTGTTCTAGGCAGGGAATGAAAGGAATCATTGTTTCCAGACTGTGACAATGTTGACTCCATAAACTTTTTAAATACCACTGTAGTTTCCTCACATGCAGTCTTGCATATGGAATTAGTAGAATGCAGGATGCCATGAACCCCAAAGCCTGCAGAATTTGTCTTGCAGATAACTGGGTTTTTGTTGCCATCTGTTTGAAGTAAACAGTCAGTTGCCTTTGCTTGTCTGGCGTAGGGTAAGCCATCTGGGCAGTTGTATTCAAGCTTGCACCCAGGAATGTAATCTTTTGAGGGTGTACCAGTTGTGATTTCTTTTTTGTGTACCCTAGGCATGTTAGAAGCCTTTTTACAAATGCCAGATGTTGAAGAAGAATGTCCTTGTTTTCTGCTTGAATGAGACAGTCGTCCAAGGATAGATTTGTATGCTTCTTTGTCTGCAAAATGCAATTAGTGGTGCCAGGCACTTTGTAAAGACCCTGGGCACAGTAGATAAGCCAAAGGGCAGTGCAGAGAATTGGTAATGCATAAAACCAGCCTTGAAGCGGAGGTATCTTTTGCACAATTCCCTTATTGGGATATGCAGGTATGCCTCAAGTCTAGAGTCACCAACCAAGCATTCTTGCACAGCATGGGCAGAAGCTGTTGCAAAGTCAACATTTTGAATTTTGGGATGTCCAAGATTTTGTTCAAAACCGATAAATCCAGTATTAAGCGCCAGGCATCGTCTTTTCTGGGTACCAGGAACAGTCTTGAATAAAAACCCTTGCCCTTTTTCCTGTTCTGGTACTGGTTGAATAGCCCCCCATATCCATGATGGACGTAACTTGTTTCTGTGCCTCTGCCCATTGATTTTGTGGCCCACTTGTCCTGGGTTATTAAAGTACAGTTGTGTACCTATCACAAATGTAGATGTTAGAGTGTATTCACTGTTGCAGTCATTACACTTGGGTTATCCTGCTGGCAGGCTATCTGCAGTCGGCTTGAATTCCAAAGTCCTGGTCCGGCATCGGTTGTGGTCGCCTCTTCCCTGACGTCAGTGCGCCAGGGGTTTACAAGATGCAGCAGACGCCATTTTCTTCAGTTTTTCTTGCCCCAGATGTCAGGTGCCCCCAAAAGGGTAGGCTATAAACATTGCTTATAAAAAGCATGCACAAAATAAACAGCTTCATCTACAAGCAAATACACCACATAGATTATATGGAATAGAGAAGTACAGATAAGCCCCAGCAAAGAAAGGGGGATGGTGGGTGGGTTACCTGGACTGCAACAGTGAACACACTCGAACATCTACATTTATGGTAGGTACACAACTGTACTATGTTCATCGTGTTTCACTGTTGCAATCATTACATTTGGGTTGAATACCAAAGCAGAGGTTGGGCGGCTGGGTCTAAATAGGATTAGGAGTGGCTATGAGGCCCTGCAGAACTGCAGTGGCAAAGCCTGCTCTGGATTTAGAGTAAAGAGGTAAGTGGTACTGCTTGGTAAAGGTGTGCACTGAACTCAAGTTGCAGCCTCCAAAATTTCCTTGGTTGGTACTCCTCTGAGAAAGGCTGCTGCCCTGGTAGAATGTGGCCTAATATTCTTAGGTACTGATTTGCCATGCTGTGCATAGCAGAAACGAATGTAGTGTCCTATCCATTTTGAAACAGTCTGCTTTGAAAGCGCCTTTCCTTGTGATCCTGCAGCATATGCCACAAAAAGTTGCTCAGTCTTTCTGAAAGCTTTAGTTTTGTCCAGGTAGAAGTGTAGCTGTCTGTGTATGTCCAAAGAGCGCAGAAGTCTCTCCCCTTTATTCTGGGGATTTGGATAAAAAGTTGGCAAATGAATGGTTTGGTTAAGAGCCACACTGGAAACTACCTTTGGCATAAATGTTGGGTTTGTCCTTGGAGAAACCCTGCCCGGATGGAAAATAAAAGGTTCCACTGCCATTAATGCCTATAACTCTGAGACTCTTCTTGCTGGAGTTATTGCTAGGAGCAGACCAGTTTTCCATGATAAGAATTTTATCTCAGCCGTATTGGCTGGCTCAAAAGGAGGCAGTGTGAGCTTTTCCCAGACAAATTTGAGGTCCCATGTAGGTATCGGTGCTCTCCTTGGGGGTCTTATGTTTTTGGCCCCTCTGAGGTACTACCTTAGCAGTGGATGTGAAAAAATAGGAGGTTCCGTATTGTAATGAGCTGAAATGGCAGAGGCATGGATCTTAATTGATGAGAAGGATAGGCCTTTGTCCAACATCTCAGATAGGTATTGTAAAATCTGAGGAATATTTGGAAAGTACAGTTGTGTACCTACCATAAATGTAGATGTTAGAGTGTATTCACTGTTGCAGTCATTACACTTGGGTTATCCTGCTGGCAGGCTACCCGCAGTCGGCCGGAATTCCAAAGTCTAGGTCCAGCGTCTGTTGCTGTCGCCTCCTCCCTGACGTCAGTGCGCCAGGGGTATAAAAGATGCAGCAGACGCCATTTTCTTCAGTTTTTCTTGCCCCAGATGTCAGGTGCCCCCAAATTGGTAAGCTAAAAATTATGCCAACAAGTATGCATGCACTAAAATAAACATTTCATTCATCTACAAGTAAATACACCACATAGGTTGTAGAGGAGAGAGAAGTACAGATAAGTCCCAGCAAAGAAAGGGGGATGGTGGGAGGGTAACCTGGACTGCAACAGTGAATACACTCGAACATCTACATTTATGGTAGGTACACAACTGTACTATGTTCATCGTGTTTCACTGTTGCAGTCATTACACTTGGGTTGAATCCCAAAGCTGAGGTTGGGTGGTTGGGTCTAAATAGGATTAGGAGAGGCTATAAGGCCCTGCAGAACTGCAGTGGCAAAGCCTGCTCTGGATTTAGTGTAGAGAGGTAAGTGGTAGTGCTTGGTAAAAGTGTGCACTGAACTCCAAGTTGCAGCCTCTAAAATGTCTTTGGTTGGTACTCCTCTGAGGAAGGCTACTGAAGTGGCTGCTGCTCTGGTTGAATGTGGCCTAAGGTCCTTAGGCACTGATTTGCCATGTTGTGAATAGCAGAAACGAATGCAGTGGCCTATCAAGTTTGAAATAGTCTGCTTTGAGATGGCCTTTCCTTGAGATGGCCTTTCCTTGTGATCCTGCAGCATATGCCACTAAGAGTTGCTCAGTCTTTCTGACAGCTTTAGTTCTGTCCAAGTAGAAGCGTAGCTGTCTGTGTATGTCCAAAGAATGCAGGAGTCTCTTACCCTTATTCTGTGGGTTTGGATAAAAGTAGGCAAATGAATGGTTTGGTTAAGGGCCACACTGGACACTACCTTAGGCATAAATGTCGGGTTCGTCCTCAGAGAAACCCTGTCTGGATGGAAAATGATAAAAGGTTCCACAGCCATGAGTGCCTGTAACTCTGAGACTCGTCTTGCAGAGATTATTGCTAGGAGCAGAGCCGTTTTCCAAGATGAGAACTTTATTTCAGCTGTACTGGCTGGCTCAAAAGGCGGCAGTGTGAGTTTTTCCAAGACATAATTGAGGTCCCATGCAGGTATTGGTGCTCTCCTTGGAGGTCTTATGTTTTTGGCTCCTCTGAGGTACTGCCTTGGCAACGGATGAGAAAAAATAGGTGGTTCCGTATTGTAATGGGTTGAAATGGCAGAGGCATGGATTTTAATTGATGAAAAGGATAGGCCTTTGTCCAGCATCTTAGTTAGGTACTGCAAAATCTGAGGAATATTTGGTACAAGCTTGTCCATTCCTTGTGCCTGGTTCCAAGCAGAGAATCTTTTCCATTTTTCTGCATAAGATTTTCTGGTACTGGGCCTCCTGGCCTGCAAAATAACATCCATCACTGCTTTAGAGAGAGGTGTGTTCTGAATGGCTACATTATCCGCCATGCTGCCAGATTTAGGGTCCTGAGTTGGCTGTGCAGGTTCTGATTGTTTCTCTGGGTCAGTCTGGAGCAATCAGAATATGTTTTGGCTTCTCTTGTCTGACCTTTAGGAGTACCTTGGAGAGGAGAGGCAGAGGAGGAAAGGCATATACTGTAAGGGTTTTCCAGCTGAATGATAGAGCATCCACTTTCCTTGCCTGCTTGTGATAAGTCCTTGTGCAGAATCTCTGTAGTTGGCAGTTGTGAGGGGAGGCAAATAGATCTATGTCTGGGCATCCCCATTTCTTTGTTATCATGCTGAAGACTTGTGGATCCAGTTTCCCCTCGTGGGGATCCGTGAGGTTTCTGCTTAGTTCATCTGCCAGAATATTTTTCTTTCCTAGCAGGAATTGTGCTTGCAGGTGTACTTGATAAGTCAATGCTGTGTCCCACAAAGTCATGGCTTGTCTGCAGAGGGGATAGGAATGTGTGCTTCCCTGCTTATGTACCACGACTGTAGTATTGTCCGTCCTTATCGGCAGTTGTCCTGGATGAAGTAGATCCTTGAAAGCTGTCAGGGCATTCTGAATGGCTAGCATCTCTTTTTGATTGATATGAAGATGCAATTGGCTTGTGGGCCATGTGCCCTGAATACATTTTCCTGCCATGTGGGCCCCCCAGGCATAATCTGATGCATCTGTTATTGACTACCTGGCTGTGGGTAGGGTGAATGGCTGTCCCTTGTTGTGGTGACAGGCCTGTGACCACCATCAACTCCTGTTGTAGCCAAGGAATGAGGGTAATTAATGTTTCCAGGCTGTGGCAATGTTGAGTCCAAACACTTTTTAGATACCACTGTAGTTTCCTCATATGCAGTCTGGCATACGGAATTAGCAGAATGTAGGATATCATGAAGCCCAATGCCTGCAGAATTTTTCTTGCGGATAACTGGGTCTTTGTTGCCAACATTTTTAGGTAAGAAATCAGTTGCCTTTGTTTGTCTGGCGTGAGATAAGCCATCTGGGCAGTTGTATTTAAGCTTGCACCCAGGAATATTATCTCGAGAGGGTACTAGTTTTGATTTCTTTTCATTTATTGTGTACCCCAGGCAAATTAATAATCATTTTACAAACGCCAGATGCTTTAGTAGAATGTCCCTGCTCTCTGCTTGAATAAGGCAGTCGTCCAAGTAAGGATATATTTGAATTCCTCTTTGTCTGCAAAATGCAATTACTGGTGCCAGGCAATTTGCGAAGACCCTGGGCGCAGTAGATAAGCCAAAGGGCAGTGCAGAGAATTGGTAGTGCATTGAGCCAGCTATGAATCTGAGGTAACTTCTGCAAGATTGTCTGATTGAGGTATGACTTTTAGGTCTAAAGTTACAAGCCAAGCCTTCTTGTCCAGCATGGGCAGAAGCTGCTGCAGAGACATTTTGAATTTTGGGACGTCCACAAATGTATTTAGAATAGACAGGTCCAGTATTGGTCTCCAGGCTTTGTCCTTTCTGGGTACCAAGAAAAGTCTTGAGCAAAATCCTTTTCCCTGCTCTTGCTGTGGTACTTGCTGAATGGCCCTCATGTCCATGAGGGATGAAATTTGTGCCTCTGCCCATTGATTGTGTGGCAGGTCTGGCATACCTTTTGCCCTTGGCAGGGTGTGAAAGTGGAACCTGTAGCCCTGGGACACTATATTCCAGAACCATTTGCCCTGGGTGATCATGTGCCAATTTTGAGAAAAAAGTGCTAGTTTTCCTCCTAAGGGGGCTGCCAACAGACAAGTGCTTGGTGCTAGCAGAGGAAAGTCATTGGGACTGTTTCCTGTACGGCTGTGATTTGTCTTCTCTGCTTTTGGATGTAGAAGCGCCCCACTGTTTAGGCCTGTATGAGCCCTGGGGCTGGGATCTGCCTCTGGGGGAGTCTGTATCTGCCTCTTTGTGACCTGACACTGGAAAGGACCAATTCTTTGTAGGCCAGTTCCTGCTAAATCTGGGTGGCTGTTGTACCTGTAAGAAATCATTTACTGCTTGCATAGATTTCGCTTTGTCCTCCATTTTCTTCAACACCTCCTCTGCTTTAACACCAAATAAGGTATCGTGCTGTAATGGAGCATCTAATAATTTTGCTTTAACATGATCAGGCAGATTCTGTTCCTTTAACCAAGCATGCCTCCTAATGACAGAACCCATTACTGCGGCCCTGCAAGAGGCCTCCAGAGAATCAAAACCACATTGCAATGTATGCTTTCCTACTTGTTCAGTTGCATGCAATAAATCCTGCATTCCCTTATTTTCTGCACAATCAGAATTTGTCAACATTTTCTGTTTTAACAGTGACATTAAGTATTGCTGATATCTAAGCATATGAAATTGACAATTTAAAGCTCTCTCAGCCAAAGTAGCAGAAGTGTAAACCTTTCCCCCCCCATCTGTCTAGTGCCCTTGAATCCCTATCAGAGGGGATAGGGGTTTTTTGCAGTAGAAGCCTTGACCCCTTTGGGACCCTGAGAAATAGTTTCTGGGTCAGCAGCAGGGTTTTTATAAAGCAATTTATGTGAATCTGGAACCCTGCAGTATCTGTCTGGTTTAACAGGGCCAGGGGGTAAAGAGTCAGGAGAAAGGCCGGACTCTGAAAATACATCATCTACAATGTCTAACACAGGGGGAATAGCAAGAGGCCTGTGTTGAGGTAGTAAAAGAAAATCTCTAAGCCTTTTCTTTGATTCTGAGAAGTCTTGGCTCTCCCAGTGGAAGTGCTCCCTCATGGTATGCAGTTTCCCCAAAAGAATAATCCTCAGGAGGAGAGGCTGAAGGGATAGATTCTTCAGTATCAGAATCCTCATAGGGAGGATGAGAGTATTCCTGTTCAGAAGAAGAGTTAGAGGAAATGGAAACCTGATCTGAAAATTCATATCCTGTCTCTTGCCTAGGCCTCTTGTCAGGAGGGGGATGGGAACCCCTGTTCAAGGTAATTAGGTCTTCGGCCATTTTGAGCATCTGTTTTTTAGGCAGGGAAGTCTGTCCAGGAGAATGCTGTACTTGTTTCTTTGTCTTTAGAACTGCTTTGGACTTTGCTTTGGAAGCTAAAGTAGGCTTTACATATAACTGTGTAGGTCTGAAAACACCCTCAGAAGCCGATGCCTGCTCAGTGGCTCCGGACCCATCTGAGGGAATGGTTTCAGAGTGCCCAATACCTTGAGTATCCAGAGGCCTAGCTGGCTCCACGTGGGAGTCATCAGCGGGCGTCAGGGGCTGCGAAACCGCCTCACTGAGAACCGGCTTACCGGAAGCCCAGTTGTCGGTTTTGGACCTCGGATGCCTGTCCTTTCCCTTTTCCTTGCGCTTTTTATAAGCTCCGGTCGTCAGCTGTTCTGACAGCATTATGTAATTGAATCTTCAGCCAAAGTAATGAAAAGCAAAATCGTACCGACGCTTAATAGTGTGTTGGTTAAATCTAGCACAAAACCGACAGCTAGCAACGTTGTGATCAGGGCCTAGGCAAGGAATACAGTAAGAATGAAAATTCTTATGAGGTATTTGCTTCCCACAAGAAATACAATAGTTAACTTTTTCTGATATCGGTCTGGAGCATGAAAAAAGTTTCCCCAACGGGTTACTTAGCTGTAATGAAGACTTTGGATCTGAAATTCGTTTTTGAAAATCTCAGGAGTCTGCCGATTGGCACTTGCGAAAGTACAGTTTTGTACCTACCATAAATGTAGATGTTCGAGTGTTCACACTGCTGCAGTCATCACACTTGGGTTATCCTACCATCAGGCAGTCCCGCAGTCGGCCAGAGTTCCAAAGTCTTGGTCCAGCGTTGGTTGCTGTTGCTACTTCCCTGACGTCAGTGCGCCAGGGGTATATAAGATGCATCAGACGCCATTTTCTTCAGTTTTTCTTGCCCCAGATGTCAGGTGCCCCCAAGTGGGTAGGCAATACATATTGCTAGTCAAAAATATACATATAAAATAAAAACAATACCTTCAGTTACCAGCAAATACACCCCAAAGGTTGTATAGGATAGAAGGGTATAGATAAGTCCAGCTAGTTCAGAGAGGATGGAGGGAGGATAACCTGGACTGCAGCAGTGTGAACACTCGAACATCTACATTTATGGTAGGTACAAAACTGTACTATGTTCGTGTTACACTGCTGCAGTCATCACACTTGGGTTGAATCCCAAAGCTAAGTTTGGGTGGCTGGTCTATAAAGAGTTAGGATTGGCTAAGAAGCCCTGCAGAAATGCAGTGGCAAATCCTGCTCTGGATTTAGAGTAAAGAGGCAGGTGGTAATGCTTGGTGAAGGTGTGCACTGAACTCCAAGTTGCAGCCTCCAAAATTTCCTTGGTAGGTACTCCTCTGAGAAAGGCTGCTGATGTGGCTGTTGCCCTGGTGGAATGAGGGCTAATGTTATTAGGGACTGATTTTCCATGCTGTGTGTAGCAGTACCGAATACAGTCTCCTTATCCATTTGGATATAGTCTGCTTTGAGATAGCCTTGCCTTATGATCCTGCAGCATATGCTACAAACAGTTGATCAGTTTTCCTGAAAGCTTTTGTTTTGTCCAAGTAGAAGCGCAGCTGCCTGTGTATGTCCAAAGAATGCAGAAGTTTCTCCCCTTTTATTTTGGGGGTTTGGATAAAAAGTAGGCAAATGGATGGTTTGGTTAAGAGCCACACTAGATACCACCTTTAGCATGAAGGTAGGGTTTGTCCTTAAAGATACCCTATCCTGATGAAAAATTATAAAAGGTTCCACTGCCATTAATGCCTGTAGCTCTGAGACTCTTAGCGCTGAAGTTACTGCCAGGAGCAGAGCTGTTTTCCATGATAAAAATTTTAGATCGGCTGTATTGGCTGGCTCAAAAGGTGGTAGGGTCAGTTTTTCCAAAACAAAATTGAGGTCCCAAGTTGGTGTTGGTGTTCTCCGGGGCGGTCTTATGTTTTTAGCCCCTCTGAGGTACTGCTTTAGCAAGAGATGAGAGAATAAAGGAGGATCCGTGTTGTAATGTGCAAAAATGGCACAGGCGTGAATCTTGATGAAAAGGATAGGCCTCTGTCCAGCATCTCAGTTAAGTATTGTAAAATCTGAGGAATGTTTGGAACAAGAGAGCCAAGGCTGTGAGCCTGGTTCTAGGCGCAGAATCTCTTCCATTTTTCTGAGTAAGCTTTCCTGGTGCTAGGCCTCCTGGCCTCCAAAATGACATCCATAACAGCTTTAGAGAGAGGTGTTGCCTGTTTGACTAAAGTATCTGCCATGCAGCCAGGTTTAGGGCTTTAAGCTGACCGTGCAGGATCTGATTGTTTTGTTGAGTCAGAAGGTGTGGAATTTGGGGCAAAATCCATGGTGGGCCCTGAGCCAAGTTCCTTAAGATAGGGTACCAGTGCTGGCATGGCCAGTCTGGAGCAATCAGGATCATCTGTGGTTTTTCTTGTCTGGCTTTTAGGAGTACCTTTGAAACGAGAGGCAGTGGTGGGAAGGCATAAACTTTTAGGTTTTTCCAGCTGAACAGAAGAGCATCCACTTTCCATGCTTGTTTGTGATAAGTCCGTGTGCAGAAGTTTTGTAGTTGGCAATTCAGAGGGGAGGCAAAAAGATCTGTGTCTGGGCATCCCCATTTTTGTGTTATGCTGAAGATTTATAGGTTCAGTTTCCATTTGTGAGGGTCCATTATATTTCTGCTTAGGTCGTCTGCCAGAATATTTTTCTTTCCTGGCAGGAATTGTGCTTGCAGGTGAACTTGGTACGTTAGAGCTGTGTTCCACAAGGTCATGGTTTGCCTGCATAGGGGATAAGAGTGAGTGCCCCCTTGTTTATGTACCACATTACTGTGGTGTCTGTCTTTAGTAATAGTTGTCCTGTGTGTAGAAGGGTCCTTGAAAGCCGTTAGGGCATTTTGAACAGCCAACATCTCTTTTTGATTGATGTGAAGATGCATCTGGTCTATGGTCCACTTGCCCTGAATGCATGTTCCTGCCATGTGCTCCCCAGGTGTAATCCGAAGCATCTGTTAAGAGTTTGCCTGGCTGTGGGTTGGGTAAAAGGCTGACCCTTGATTAGGTGACATGCCTGTGCCCACCATCGAAACTCCTGTTGTAGGCAGGGAATTATTGGAATTACTGCTTCTAGACTGTGAGAATGTTGAGTCCAAACACTTTTTAGGTACCATTGTAATTTCCTCATATGCAGTCTGGCATATGGTATTAGTAGTATGCAGGATGCCATGAAACCCAGGGCCTGCAGAATTTTTCTTGCAGGGAGATGGGATGTTTTTGCCAGTAGTTGAAAATATTGAGTTAGTTGCACTTGTTTGTCTGGCGTGAGGTAAGCCATCTGGGCCGTTGTATTTAAGCTGGCACCCAGGAATGTAATCTGTTGTGAGGGCACTAGTTTTGACTTATTTTCGTTTACTGTGTACCCTAGAGAAATTAGCAACCTTTTCACAAACGCCAGATGCTGTAGAAGAATGTCCTTTGTCTCTGCTTGAATGAGGCAGTCGTCCAGGTATGGATATATTTGAATTCCTTCTGCAAAATGCAATTACTGGTGCCAAGCACTTTGTGAAGACCCTGGGCGCAGTAGATAAGCCAAAGGGCAGTGCAGAGAATTGGTAGTGCATTGTACCAGCTTTGAATCGGAGGTATCTTCTGCAATTTTGTCTGATAGGGACATGCAGGTATGCCTCTGAGGTCTAGAGTAACAAGCCAAGCCTTCTTGCCCAGCATGGGTAGAAGCTGCTGTAATGTCAACATTTTGAATTTCGGAATATTCGGAATATCCAGGTAAGTATTCAGAATTGAAAGGTCCAGTATAGGCCTCCAGGCTTTGTCCTTTCTGGGGACCAGGAAGAGTCTTGAGTAAAATCCTTGTCCTTGTTCCTGTTGTGGTACTTTCTGTATAGCTCTCATGTCCATGAGGGCTGAAATCTGTTTTTGTGCCTCTGCCCATGGATTTTGTGGCAGGTCTGGCATTCCTTTTAGCTTTGATAAAGTATGGAAGTGGAATCTGTAACCTTGACACACAATATTCAGGACCCATTTGTCTTGGGTGATTGCCAGTTTTGAGAAAAAAGTGCTAGTTTTCCCCTTAAGGGGGCTTCCAGAAGGGACGTGCTTGGCGTACGCAAGGGAAAGTCATTGTGACCGTTTCCTGTAAGGTTGAGACTTGTCCTCACCTCCTTTTAGGGTTGAGGTGCCCCACTGTCATTGTCTGTCTGAGCCTTGGGGTTGAGATCTGCCTCTTGGGTGTCTGTATCTGCCTCTCTGTGGCCTGTCTGACACTGGAAAGGACCAATTTTTTGTTGGCCAATTTCTGCTAAACTGAGGTGGCTGTACCTGTAAGAAATCCTTGACTGTTTGCATAGATTTAGCCTTATCCTCCATTTTCTTTAACACCTCTTCTGCCTTAACACCATACAAGGTATATGTTGTAAAGGATACAATAACTTTGCCTTAACATGTTCAGGTGAACTCTGTTCTTTTAACCAAGTATGTCTTCGAATAACAGAACCTGTAACTGCGGCTCTACAAGAGGCCTCTAAAGAATCAAAACCACATTGCAGAGTATGTTTTCCCACCTGTTCAACTGCATGCAATAAATCCTGCATTTCTTTACAATCAGGAGCTTCTGAGCTAGCAAGCATTTTCTGTTTTAACTGAGCCATTAAATATTGTTGGTACTTAAGCATGTGAAACTGGCAATTTAAAGCTCTTACTGCTAAAGTTGCAGACGTGTATACTTTCTTCCCCCATCTATCCAAAGCTCTGGAATCTCTGTCAGAGGGTACTGGATTTTTTGCAATGGAAGCCTTAACCCCTTTTGGACCCTGGGAAATAGTTTCTGGATCAGCAGAAGGGTTTTTGTATAGAAACTTTTTAGAGTCAGGGACTCTATAATACCTATCTGGCTTGGCTGGAGCAGGGGGCAGAGAGTCAGGAGATAAGCTGGATTCATAGAACACATCATCCACAATGTCTAGTACAGGCGGAATAGCCAGGGGCCTGTGCTGAGGCAATAAGAGGAAATCCCTGAGCCTTTTCTTGGATTCTGAGTATTCCTCACTTTCCCAATGGAAATGTTCCCTCATGGTATGTAAAGTTTCCCCAAAAGAGTAATTATCAGGAGGAGAGGCTGAAGAGATAGATTCCTCAGCATCAGAGTCCTCATAGGGGGGTAAAGAGTATCCCTGGTCTGAAGAGGAATCAGAGGAAATGGAAACCTGATCAGAGGAGTCAGTCTGTATCCTGCCTAGGCCTTTTCTCAGGAGGGGGATGGGAACCCCTGATTAGAGTAATGAGGTCTTCGGCCATTTTAAGCATCTGTTTCTTAGGCATGGAGGACTGTCCAAGAGAATGCTGTACTTGTTTCTTCGTCTTTAATGGTACCTTTGTCTTGGCTGTTGATTCAATGGTAAGTTGTGAAGGTCTGAAAACACCCTCAGAAGCCGGTGCCTGCTCAGCGGTTCCGGACTCATCTGAGGGATTAGTTTCCGTAGGTCCAATACCTTGAGTTTCCAGAGGCCTAGTTGTCTCCACGTGGGAGTCAGAGGCGGCCTGTGGCTCTGAGGTAGCGGGTGTCAGGGGCTGCGAAAGTGCCTCACTGAGAACCGGCGTACCGGTGACTGGCCTAGAAGAGGCTTCGTCGTCAGTTTTGGACCTCAGATGCCTGTCCTTTTCTTTGTCTTTCCACTTTTTATGAACTCCGGTCGTCGGTTGTTCCGACAGCATTATATAATTAAACCTTCAGCCAAAATAATGTAAAGCAAAATCGAACAGACGCTTAATAGTGCGTTGGTTGAATCTAGCACAAAACCACCAACTAGCAACGTCGTGGTCAAGGCCTAGGCAAGGAATACAGTAAGAATGAAAATCCTTATGAGGTATTTGCTTCCCACAAGAAATACAATTGTTAACTTTTACTGACATCGGTCTGGAGCAAGAAAAAGTTTCCCCAACGGGGTACTTAGCTTTATTGAAGACGTTGGATCTGAAATTCAAATTCGAAAATCTCAGGAGTCTGCCGACCGGCACTTGCGAACTGCTTTTGCTTCGGGCACCACGCAGCAAGAAAGACTGAAGGAAATGGCGTCGGCTGCATCTTAAATACCCCTGGAGCACTGACATCAGGGAAGAGGTGACAGCAACTGATGCCGGACCAGGACTTTGGAATTCAGGCCGACTGCAGGTAGCCTGCCAGCAGGATAAGCAAAGTGTAATGACTGCAACAGTGAAACATGATGAACATCTGCCAATTCTGAGCATGAAGTGCTAATTTTCCCCCTAAGGGGGCTGCCACAAGATAAATGCTTGGTGATGGCAAGGGGAAGTCACTGAGACTGTTTACTGTAGGGTCGTGCTTTGTTTCCACCAGATTTGGAGGTAGAGGCATCCCATTGCTTTGACCTATAAGAACCCTGTGACTGGTATCTAGAGCCTTTTGAGTGCCTAGATTTGCCCCGTGAGGCTCTGTCGGACACAGGAAAGGACCAGTTTTTTGTAGGCCAGTGTCTACTGAATCTGGGTGGCTGTACTTGTAAGAAATCTTTTACAGTTTGCATTGATTTAGCTGTGTCTTCCATTTTCTTTAAAACCTCTTCTGCCTTATAACCAGAGTATCATGCTGTAAAGGTGCATCCAACAATTTAGCTTTAACATGATCAGGCAGGTTTTGCTCCTTGAGCCAGGCATGCCTTCTAATCACAGATCCAATAACTGCGGCCCTGCAAGAGACCTCCAGGGAATCAAAACCTCATTGCAAAGTATGCTTTCCAACCTGTTCTGCTGGATGCAATAATTCCTGTAATTCATTTTCCACACATTCAGAAATCAACATAATTTTCTGTTTCAATAAACCCATAACATGCTGTAGATATGTAAGCATATGAAACTGGCAGTTTAAGGCCCTAATTGCCAAGGTTGCCGATGTATAAATCTTCTTTCCCCATCTATCCAGCACCCTGGAATCTCTATCAGAGGGGGTAGGATTCTTAGCAGTAGAGGCCTTTACACCTTTGGGACCCTGTGAGATAGTTTCAGGGTCAGCAGCAGGATTTTTGAATAAAAATTTGTGGGAGTCAGGAACCCTGTAATATCTGTCTGGCTTACTAGGAACCGGAGGTAGGGAATCAGGAGCCATGCTTGATTCCAAAAACACATCATCAACAATATCCAATACAGGAGGTATAGCCAAAGGCCTATGCTGAGGAAGAAGGAAATCCCTAAGCCTCTTTTTTGATTCCGAGAAATCCTGATTCTCCCAATGAAAATGCTCCCTTAAAGTATGCAAGGTTACTCCAAAAGAATAATCCTCAGGAGGAGTTGCAGATGGGATGAATTTCTCTGCATCTGAATCCTCATAGGGAGGTATAGAAAATTCCTGATCAGAAGAGGAATCAGAAGAAATAGAAACCTGATCTGAAGATTCATAATCAGTGTCTTGCCTAGGCCTCTTATCGGGGGGGCCTGATCAAGGTAATTAAGTCTTCAGCCATTTTGATTATCTGTTTTTTAGGCATAGTGGCCTGAACACGTGGCTCATGCGTCTTTTTTTAGCCTTAGAAGATGCTTTTGTCTGTTTTTGAAGCTGGCGTCAGTTTTATATAGAAATGTTAAGGCCTGAAAACACCCTCTGAAGCCGGTGCCTGCTCAGCGGCTCCAGACCCATCCAAGGGAGAGACATCTGCAGGTACAATACTCAGATTCTCATGGCATGCCGGACTCCACATAGGTCTCGGTAGAGGCCTGCGACTTGAAAGTAACAGGTATCAGGGGCTGTGAAAAAGCCTCACTGAGTACCGGTGAAACGGCGACTGGCTTAGGAGAAGCTTAGTCTGTTTTGGACCACGACGGTCTCTCTCTGTCATTTTCTTTGCGTTTTTTGTGAACTCCGGTAGTCGGATTACTATCCGACGACATTTCAGGGTAATTAAATCTGTTTCCAAAATATTTTGAAGCAAAGATATATAGATGCTTAATAGTGCGTTGGTTAAATCTAGCACAAAACCGACAGCAAGGCACATTATGATCTGGGCCTAGGCAAGGAATACAGTACAAATGAAAATTCTTATGAGGTATTTGCTTCCCACAAGTAATGCAATTATTAACTTTTACTGACATCGGTAAGGAGCAAGAAAATGTTTCCCCAATGGGGTACTTAACTTTAATTGAAGACTTTGGGTCTGAAACTCGAATGCAAAAATTTCAGGAGTCTGCCGACCGGCACTTGCAAACTGCTTCTGCTTCGGGCACCGCACGGCAAGAAAGACTGAATAAAATGGCGTCTGCTGCATGTTTTATACCCCTGACGACCTGATGTCATGGAAGAGGAGACAGCAACAGACGCAGGACCCAACACTTGGTTATTCAGGCCGACTGAGGGCAACCTGCCAGCAGATCACCCAAATGTAATGACTGCAACAGTGAAACATGAAGCACATCCAGTGACTGCTGCCCTGCAAGAAGCTTCTAGGGTGTCATAGCCACATTGCAAGGTTTGCTTGCTGGCTTGAGTTGCAGAATGCATAAGCTCTTGTAATTATTTATTTTCTGCACAGTCTATAAAGGTAGATAATTTTTGCTCAAGTTCCATAATATGCTGCTGGTATTTCAGCATGTGAAATAAGAAGTTATGTTCTTACCATAATGTTCCATGTGAATTGTTCATCTCGCCTTTGTTCTTACACACGGGTTCGGAGCCGATCCTCGGCTCCGAGTCGGCCGCATCACTAGCTCCGCATCTTCGAGAAAGCTCGAGGCACAGTAATATCCCATGATCCTCAGGTGCTAACCCTCAGATCTAGTTTGCTATACCACAAGAATCCCTTTAGAACTGTGTCTTGAACACTTATAAACAGATACTACACAGTGTCTGGAACCCTACTCTCAAATACGGGAGAAAAGATGCCACTACTAATGTACAATAATATGCTAACAATATCTAGAAAAGGCTGAAAAGGAATTCAGTTGAAACCGTTCTCCCAGACCGCAGGACGGGGGATGGAGGGGGGGAATGTAAGAACAAAGGCGAAATGAACAATTCACATGGAACATTATGGTAAGAACATAACTTCTTAATGTGAAATTGTTCAATCTCGCCGTTTGTTCTTACACACGGGTAGCGTTCCTAGCTCCCTTTTCCTGGATGGCTCAAGGGAGAACATTCCTGAGTACAGTGGAACCAAACGTCGCCCTGTCCCTGGAGCTTTTGTCTAGTTTATAGTGGGTGATAAAAGTATGTGGTTTTGCCCAAGTTGCCGCTGCACAAATGGTATCTAAAGGCAAACAAGCGGTATGGGCTGAAGAGATAGCAATCGCCCTTGTAGAATGAGCTCTGGGTTTGAAAGGGAGTTGCTGTTTCGATTCAATTTATGCAATCTGAGAGCCATTTGGATAAGGTAAAGTACAGTTTTGTACCTACCATAAATGTAGATGTTTGAAGATCCACATTGCTGCAGTCCTTACTTATGGGTAGTCCGCTGTCCTCGGTCGGCCCGAATACCAAAGTATTAGGCTGACGTCGGTCATGGGCGCCTAGATCTGACATCAGAGCGTCAGGGTATAAAGGCGCATGACCGACGTCATATCCTCAGTCTTTTCTTGCCCCAGATGTCAGAAGGCCAAACCAGAAAGGCCACAGCCAAAAACAGAATACCTCCCAAAAACATGCCCAACAACAACCATCACCTAAAGCATAGCACCAAGTCAAACTACAGTGGGAAGGAGGGAGGGTAAATTGGACTGCAGCAATGTGGATCTTGAACATCTACATTTATGGTAGGTACAAAACTGTACTATGTTCTTCATCTCACATTGCTGCAGTCCTTACTTATGGGTAGAATCCCAAAGCAACGGGAAAGGGAGGATGGTAAAATCATAAAGCATTAGGGGCGCTAAAATGCCCTGTAAAATTGCAGTGGCAAATCCAGCCCTAGACTTAGAATAAAGAGGAAGGTGGTAATGTTTAGAAAAGGTATGCACTGAACTCCAAGTAGCTGCCTCCAAAATGTCTTTGTAGCTACCCCTTAGAAAGGCCGTAGAAGTAGCAGTAGCCCTAGTGGAATGAGGCCTGATTCCAGCAGGAATCTCCTTACCATGATGGGAATAACAGAAAGAAATACAAAACCCAATCCATTTAGAAATAGTTTGTTTTGAAACAGGTTTACCCTGTGAACCCAAAGCAAAAGAAACAAACAATTGCTGAGACTGTCTGAACTCCTTGGTTCTGCTCAAATAATAGCAACTGCCTGTGAATATCCAAAGTATGCAAAATTTTCTCCCCTTTATTTTGGGGTTTGCATAAAAGTAGGCAAATGAATAGTTTGATTTAAGGCCACACTAGAAACCACTTTAGGCATAAAGGAAGGATTAGTGCTAAAGATACCCTATCCTTATGAAAAATCAGGAAAGGCTCCACTGCCATGAGGACCTGTAATTCAGAAACCCTTCTTGCAGAGGTAATGGCCAACAAAAAAGCAGTTTTCCATGACAAATACTTTAACTCGGCAGTAGCTGCAGGCTCAAAAGGTTGTAGAGTAAGTTTTTCCAACACAAAATTGAGATCCCAAGCAGGAGTAGGAGCTCTACGTGGGGGTCTTATATTCTTTGCCCCTCTAAGAAATTGCTTAAACCAAGGATGAGAGAATAAAGGAGGGTCACAATCACAGTGAGCAGAAATGGCTGCAGCATGGACCTTTATTGAGGAGAAAGACAAACCCTTGTCCAATAACTCAGTAAGATATTGAAGAGCAACACTTAAATCAGGTTTGGAGACATCAAAGTCCTTTCCTTTGCTCCAAATAAAAAATTTCCTCCATTTATCAGCGTAAACTTTCCTGGTACTAGGCCTCCTGGCCTCCAAAATAACATTCAAAACTTGTTGTGAAAGCTGAGACCCTCCAGAGTCTAAAACAGAATATGCCAGGCTGTTAGATGCAGAGACTGAATCTTGACATTGAGGAAGTGACTGTCCTCTTGTGACAAAAGGTGCGGAATCAAAGGCAGAGGCCATGGAGGTTCTCGTACTAAACTCCTCAGTAGTGGGTACCAGTGTTGTCGAGGCCAATCCGGTGCTATCAAAATCATGGTTGGCTTGTCTTGTCTGGCCTTCAAAAGTACCTTGGGAAGAAGAGGCAGAGGTGGAAAGGCATATACATGCAGATTGTTCCAACTGAATGATAGAGCGTCCACCTTCCAAGCTGTGTGATGAAACATTTTGTGCAAAACTTTGGCAATTGGTAATTTAGTGGAGAAGCGAACAGATCTATGTCTGGAGTTCCCCATAACACTGTCAACTGTTGAAATACAAGAGGATCCAATTTCCATTCGTGAGGATCCACTATTTGTCTGCTCAATACATCTGCTAAGGAGTTCTGTGCTCCTGGTAGAAACCTTGCCTGAAGATTGAGGTGTAGATTGAGAGCAGTTTCCCACAGAATCATCGCTTGCCTGCAAAAAGGTAAGAATGGGTTCCCCTGCTTGTTGATGTACCACATGACAGTAGTGTTGTCTGTTTGAATCAACACCTGCCCTGGGTGAAGTAAATCTTTGAAAGCCATCAATGCAAACTGGACTGCTAACATTTCCTTCAAGTTGATATGCAAATGCTGGAGTTTGACAGGCCACGTGTTTTGCACCCATTTTCCATTGAGGTGTGCTCCCAAGCCTTGTCCGAGGCATCTGTCGTTAGAATCTGACTCGCCTCTGGCGGGTCACAGAGAGTCCCTTGTTTAGGTGACATTCCTGAGCCTACCACAAAAACTCCTTCTGAATGCAAGGTATTATCTGAATGACAGTGTCTAGATCTTGGCAGTGCTGTGTCCATACATTTTGAGATACCATTGAAGCTTCCTCATATGCAATTTGGCATTGGGAAGTACCAGAATACAAGATGCCATGAACCCCAAGGCTTGAAGGACTGTCCTTGCAGTCAGCCTGGACCGTAGAGACATTTGATGGAAATAAAGAGAAAGGCTTCTTTGTTTGTCCGGGGTCAAAAAGGCCATCTGGGAAGCTGTGTTCAGTCTCACACCCAGAAAGCACATGTCCTGAGAGGGTACTAGACTGGACTTTGTTTCGTTCACAGAATACCCTAGGCATCTTAACACTGCCATCACATACTGTAGATGATGAAGAAGTTCGTCCCTTTCTTGTGCAATAATCAGGCAGTCGTCCAAATAAGGATAAATCTGTATTCCTCTGAGTCTGAAAAAGCTATCACTGGAGCCAGAACCTTTGTGAACACTCTGGGCGCAGTAGATAAGCCAAAGGGCAATGCAGAGAACTGATAATGTAAATTTCCAGGCCGAAAACGCAGGTACCTCCTGCAACTGGGCCTGATAGGAACATGAAGGTAAGCCTCTGAGATCCAGAGTAACCATCCAGTGATCTTTTCCCAACAGAGGTAAAAGTTGTTGCAAAGTCAGCATCTTGAACTTTGGAATGTCCAGGTAAGTGTTGAGGATAGATAAATCCAAAATTGGTCTCCACGTGTTCCCTTTCTTTGGAACTAGAAACAGGCGAGAATAAAATCCTAGGCCCACTTCTGACAGAGGAACTGGCTGTATAGCTCCTATTTGAAGAAGTAAAGAAATTTGTCTGTGAGCCTCTATCCTTTGCCGAGGAGGGACGTCTGGCATGCCTTTGAAAGGAGGCATGGTATGGAAATAGAACTTGTAACCTCGGTTTATAATGTCCAATACCCATTTGTCCTGGGTGACTAAATGCCAATTTTGCTTGAAAAGAGCCAACTTTCCTCCCAAAGGAGCTGCCAGGCAAGAAGAATCTGGCAGCTGAAAATGCAGGTCATTGGGCCTGTTTACGAAAGGACTGGCCCCTGCCCTCACCAGCAGATTGAGCAGGCGAACTCCATTGTCTCGGCCTGAAGGTACTCTGAGCTCTGCCCCTACCACGTCTAGATCTACCCCTAGACTGAGAATCAGAAGAAGGGTACGTCCAACCCCTTAGTAGGCCAATTTCTACTAAACTTTGGAGGTTGTACCTGCAAAAAATCTTTAACAGTCTGCATAGACCTAGCCTTGTCTTCCATTTTCTTTAAGACTGACTCCACAGGAGGACCAAACAAAACTTCAGACTGTAAAGGGCATCCAGAATTCTAGACTTAACATGCTCAGACAAATTCTGATCCTTAAGCCAGGCGTGCCTCGAATAACTGAACCAGTGGCGCCACCCTAGAAGAAGCCTGTAAAGCATCAAAACCACATTGCAAAGAGTGCTTACCCACCTGTTCAGAAACATGCACTAAATCCTGCAATTCTTTACACTCTATGCCCTCTGCCAAAGCATCCACTTTAGATCTTAGCTGAGAAAGGAGGAAATTCTGATACTTCAACATATGAAACTGGCAGTTCAAAGCTCTCATTGCTAAAGTAGAAGAGGTATACACCTTCTTACCCCATCTATCCAAAGCTCTAGCTTCCTTATCCAGAGGAACCGGATTCTTAACAACAGAGGCTCTAACACCCTTAGGCCCCTGACTAATAGTTTCTGGGTGCACCCTAGGACTCTTATACAGATATTTATGAGCCTCAGGCACCCTGTAATACCTGTCCGGTTTAACTGGGGCAGGAGGCACAGAATCTGGATTAAGGGAAGCTTCCGAGAAAACATCTGAAACAACATCCAAAACCGGAGGTATAGCTAAGGGTCTATGTTGTGGTAAAAACAAGAACTCCCCAAGTCTCTTCCGGGAATCAGAGTAATCCTGTCCCTCCCACTTAAAATGCTCCCTCATGGAATGCAGAGTTTCTGAAAATGAAAAATCCTCTGGAGGAGAAGCAGAAGGAGTGGAATCCTCTGCATCAGAATCAGAATAAGGAGGGAAATCTTGAATGTCTTCAGCAGAAGACTCTGAATCATCTGAGGCCTGCTCCAAACTTTCCAACTCTGGCTCCATCCTGGGCCTCTTATCAGGAGGGGGCATAGAACCTCTAATTAAAGTAATCAAATCCTCTGCCATTTTAAGCATGTGCTTTTTAGGCACAGACCCTGAAGAACCAGAACTGACACCAGAGGAAGGCAAGACAGACCTGCCTTTAGAAGGAGCCTTAGAAACAGTAGCAGAAGGCCTAACCATCCTAGGCATAGAAGGGAGAATAGTAACCTGAGAGGCCTCTTCAGCCTGACCTGCCTCCTGAGAGGCCACATCCTGTAAAATCAAAGTTTCCCCCTGGGACTCAACAGAAACTTCAGCCGGATCCACCTGTTCAGCTGTAGCTTCTAAAGGTCCGGCGTCCGAAACGGACGAATCATCCTGCCTAGGCTTAAAAGATTTGTCTTTGCGCTTCTTAGTAGAAGCAGGCGTCGGAACATCCGACGGCATATTATAATTACACCTCTTGCCAAAGACTAACCTAGCGCAATCTAACCTCCGTTTTATAGTGCGCTTATTAAACCTAGCAGAAAACCGACACCCGACTACGTCGTGCTCCGGTCCCAAACAAGGAATACAAAGCGAGTGGTAATCCCTATGCGGTATCTGTTTCCCACAAGAAATACAATTATTCACTTTTTCTGACATCCGGTAAGTAACTGAGGCAAGAAAAAACAAAAATATTCCCCAACGGGGTACTTAGCCCAACTTGGTATTGGTCTGAAACTCCGAAAACGAAAAATTTCAGAACGCCGAACGGCACTTGCAACGCTGCTTCTGCAACGGACTATGCGGCAATAAAGACTGAGGATATGACGTCGGTCATGCGCCTTTATACCCTGACGCTCTAATGTCAGATCTAGGCACCCATGACCGACGTCAGCCTAATACTTTGGTATTCGGGCCGACCGAGGACAGCGGACTACCCATAAGTAAGGACTGCAGCAATGTGAGATGAAGAACATCTTTCGTTACTGCCTGTCCTTTCCTTTAGTCAGCATATGAGACAAATAGTTGGTTTGACTTTCTGTACTCTTTTGTCCTATGTAAGTAAAATCTCAGTTGCCTGTGAACGTCCAATTTGTGCAATGTGTATTCTAACTTATTGGAATGGTTTTAAAAGAAGGTAGGTAGTTCGATAGACTGATTGATGTTTTGAATCGAACAAACATTCGGAAGGAAGGACGGATTGGTGTGCAAGGTTACTCTTATCTGGATGAAAAAATCATGTACGGGGGTCGGATAGATAGAGCCTGCAACTCTGAAACTCTCCTGGTGGAAGTGATGGCAACCAGAAAAAGTGTTTTCCACGAAAGAAATTTTAACGGAGTTGTGGCTGCTGGTTCAAATGGGGGCAACATGAGTTGTGACAGCATGAGATTAAGATTCCAAGGGGCTACTGGATTAAGAAAGGGGGGACGGAGGTGAAAGGTACCTTTCATGAAGGCTTTACAAAGCCTGTGGGACATAAGAGAACCATCTTCATGGCCAATATGAAAATTGGATATAGCCGCCAGTTGAACCCTTATAGTGGACGTTGATGCTCCTTCTTGAAAAAGTGTGGTAAGAAAATCTAGTATCTTGTGTACTGGAGCCCCGAATGGATCTATACCTTGTTTGGAGGCCCAGTCTAAAGGTTCCATTTGCTGTTGTACAATTTCCTTGTAGATGGTTTGTGAGAAGATGCAATAATTTGTTGTACTGCAGGGGATAGTAACTCCGACCTGGCTAAGATGGGAAGCGGAGCAGCCAAGCTGTCAGTTTGAGAGACTTGAGGAAGGTGTGAGGAACTCCCGAAGAATGTGTCAACAGGTCTGGCTCCGGGTCCAGCATCCATGGTTCCTCCACTTGAGATTGAAGGAAGGGAAACCAGATTTGTCGAGGCCAGAATGGGGCAATCAGTATTATGGTCCTGTCCAGACGTTTGGCTTTCTGTAAAAACCTGGGAATTAGTAGAAAGTACAGTTTTGTACCTACCATAAATGTAGATGTCCGATAGGAATGCATCTGCAGTCCTTACAAATGGGTTGTCCTGTCGTCAGGCAGCCCTTCGGTCGGCCGGATTCCAAAGTCTGGGTCTGGCCTCGGCTGGTGTCGCACTTCACCCGACGTCATAGCTGCAGTTCTTTGGGTATAAAGGCATCAGCCGATGCCATTTTCCTCAGTGGTTCTTGCCCCATATGCCAGGTGCCCTCTTGGAAGGCTAAATTTGGATAAATGCCAATGTTTCCAAATAGTAGAGAGCAAACACAAAAAATAAGCATGTATGTACATATATACAAACAAATACACCATAATAGACCCCCCCCCCAGCTAGCTATAGGATGGGCAAATACCCTAGGAGTACCACAGAGGGGAAGGCGGGTGGGTAATCCTGACTGCAGATGCATTCCTATCGGACATCTACATTTATGGTAGGTACAAAACTGTACTATGTCCTTCAAGGATGCATCTGCAGTCCTTACAAATGGGTAGAATACCATAGCCAAACTAGGGGTGGAGGAAAGAAGAGATTATGGTGTAGTTAGGATCCCTTGCAAAACAGCAGTGGCAAAACCTGCTCGGGATCTGGAGTATAAGGGTAAGTTATAATGCTTGGCAAATGTATGCACAGAGGTCCAAGTAGCAGCCTCTATAATGTCCTTGGTAGCCACTCCTCGTAAGAAAGCTGTGGTAGTGGCTGTAGCCCTTGTAGAGTGAGGCCTGATGTTCTCTGGAGTTTTCTTTCCATGGTAGGAATAACCAAATCTAATGCAAATTCCTATCCACTTGGAGATTGTCTGTTTTGAAATTGCTTTTCCTTCCCTTCCTGTTGCATATGCTACCAGTAGCTGGTCAGTTTTTCTATTGCCCTTGGTCCTGTCCAGGTAGTGGCGTAACTGTCTATGTACATCCAAGGTATGCAACAGTCTTTCTCCCCTGTTCTGTGGGTTGGGAAAGAATGTAGGTAGGTGGATAGCCTGATTTAAAGATACTCTGGATACCACCTTAGGCATAAAAGTAGGATTTGTTCTCATGGACACTATCTTGATGGAAGATCAGGAAGGGTTGTACTGCCATTAATGCCTGAAGTTCAGATACCCTTCTTGCTGAAGTGATTGCCAGCAGGAAAGCAGTCTTCCATGATAAGTATTGTAATTCTGCTGTTGCTGCTGGTTCGAAAGGAGGAAGTGTCAATTTTTCTAGCACAAAGTTCAAGTCCCATGCTGGCAATGGTTGTTTCCTAGGAGGTTTTACATTTTTAATTCCTCTCAGAAACTGCCTGAGCAGAGGATGCGAGAAGACAGGAGGATCCAAGCTGTATTCTGCTGAAATTGCTGATGCATGTATCTTGATGGAAGAATAGGACAGGCCTGTGTGGAAGAGCTCTGCCAAGTATTCCAGGATGTTGGCTATGTTTACCAGTGACACATCTTCTCCCTTTGCAGTACTCCAAATGAGATATCTTTTCCATTTTGCTGCATAATTTTTCCTTGTTGAGGGCCTGCGAGCCTCAAGGATAAGGTCTTTAACCCGTTGTGATAAATTTGGGTTAATTGATCTTATGAAATGTTCCAGGCAGTCAGCTGCAGAGTTTTCAGGCTTGGATGCAGGATGTTGTAGTTGTTCTGTGTTAACAGCAATGGAACCAGGGGTAGTGTCCATATTTGTTCCCGAGACATGCTCCTTAGTAATGGGTACCAATGTTGCCTTGGCCAGTCTGGAGCTATCAGAATGATCCTTGGACGGTCCTCTTTGATCTTCAATAGCACCTTGTGCATCAAAGGAAGTGGTGGGAATGCATATGCTGTCAGGTTTTTCCAACTGAAAGATAGGGAGTCCACCTTCCAAGCAAGTGGGTGGTACGTCCTTGTGCAGAATTTCTTTAGATGGTGATTGCGTGGGGATGCAAATAAGTCTATTTCTGGGAGTCCCCATTTTCTTGTAATGGCTTTGAAGATGTCCGGATGCAGCATCCATTCGTGGGCATCCGTGGTAGTCCTGCTTAACGTCTGCTAGAATGTTTTCTTTTCCTGGTACAAAATTGCTTGTAACTGAATGTTGTAGCTCAGAGCCACATTCCATAGGTCCAGTGCCATCCGGCATAGAGGGTATGAATGTGTGCCTCCCTGTTTGTTGATGTACCACATAACTGTGGTGTTGTCTGTCCTTATCATCAACTGACCTTCTCGGAGAAATGGTCTGAATGTCTGGATTGCCAATTTTACTGCCAGCATTTCTTTTAGATTTATGTGTAGGTGCAGCTGGTCTTGAGTCCATAAGCCTTGTATGCACTTGTCCAGCATGTGGGCCCCAACCGAGGTCTGAGTCGTCCGTCATGATGGTTTGGCTTGGTTGAATGCTGTAGAAGGGCAATCCTGTGTTTGATTGACAGGCCTCCGCCCACCATAGGAACTCTTGCTTCAGGCATGGGATTATTGGAATTTTGGTTTCTAGGCTGTGCTTGTGTTGAGACCATAAATTCTTTAGGTACCACTGTAGCTTTCTCATATGCAGTCTGGCATGAGGGACCAATATTATGCAGGATGCCATGAAGCCCAGGGCTTGCAGTACTTTTCTTGCTGTTAGATGGTTCTGCTTGGTTAATGCCAAGAAGTAGAGAGGTAGTTGCTCTTGCTTTTCTGCAGTTAGGAATGCCATTTGCTTTGATGTGTCCAGCTCTGCACCCAAGAAGGTTATTCTTTGGGGTGGTATCAGCCTTGACTTTTTTATATTGACTGTATATCCCAGGGCTTGTAGCAGGCAAATGACTCTTTGTAAGTCTTCTGTTAGCTTGTTTTTGTTGTCCGCTTGTATCAGGCAGTCGTCCAGGTAGGGGTAAATTTGGATTCCTTGAAGCCTGCAATGAGCAATTACTGATGCCAGGCATTTCGTGAACACTCTGGGCGCAGTAGATAAGCCAAAGGGCAATGCTGAGAATTGATAATGCTCTGATCCTGCAAGAAATCTGAGGTATCTTCTGCAATTTGGTCGTATGGGGGCGTGCAGGTATGCCTCCTTGAGATCTAGAGTTACCAGCCAAGACTCCTTGCCCAGCATGGGAAGAAGCTGCTGTAGAGTCAGCATTTTGAATTTTGGAACAATGAGGAATGTGTTTAAAGCGGACAGGTCGAGAATAGGCCTCCATTTGTTCTCTTTTCTTGGTACCAGGAAGAGTCTGGAGTAAAATCCCTTTCCTTGCTCCATAGATGGTACCTTTTCCACAGCTCTCATCTTTAATAATTGAGATATTTGTTTTAGAGCTTCTGTCTTTTGATTTGGCGGTAGGTTTGGCATTCCTCTCTTCCCTGGTAGAGTATGGAAGTGGAACCTGTAGCCTTGGTCTATTGTCTGTAAAATCCACTTGTCTCTTGTGATGTAATGCCAGTTTATTGAGAATAAGGCTAGCTTTCCGCCTAAGGGTGCTGCTAGTTGTTCCCTGGTAGGCTGTGCCAGAGCCAAGTCACTGTGATTGTCCTGTTGCAGTGGTGGTGGCTGTGTCTGTGCCTCGCTGGTTGTTATCCTGCCACTGGCGTCCCCTGTAGGCACCCCTGGATTGGTTTCTGCCTCTTGATCGCCTATTCCTGCCTTTCTGTGCTTTAGAGGAGTCTGGAAAGGACCAAGTTTTGGAGGGCCAATTCCTGCTAAACCTTGGAGGTTGGACCTGTAAGAAATCTTTCACTGTTTGTACAGATTTTGCCTTCTACTCCATCTTCTTCAGTACCTGTTGTGCAGGAGAACCAAATAAATTGGCCTTGTCCATGGGAGCATCTAACAGTTTTGATTTGACATGGTCCGGTAAGGCCTGCTCTTTCAACCATGCATGCCTTCTGATAACTGTGCCAGTCATGGCTGATCTAAAGGAAGCCTCCAGTGCATCATAGCCGCATTTTAAAGAATGGTTACTAACTTGCTGAATGTTATGTACCATTTCCTGAACATACTTCTTATCAAAAGGTTCATCAGAGGACAGTTTTTTAGTTAACTGGTCAAGCATAAATTCTTGATATTGGATCATATGAAATTGACAGTTCAAGGCCCTAGCTGACAGAGTAGCAGAAGGGTAAACTTTTTTACCCCATCTCTCTAAGGACCTGGATTCCCTTTCAGAAGGGAGGGGATTTTTAGCAGAGGTAGTTGCTACAGCCTTAGGCCCCTGGGAGATAGTCTCGGGATCTGCAAAAGGAGCCTTGTATAAATGGTGATGCGTGTCCGGGACCCTGTAGTACCTATCGGGCTTAGCAGGGGCCGGAGGTAATGAATCAGGAGCAGTACAAGCATCAAATGCATCATCTACAACAGAAAGAACTAGAGGTATAGCTAAAGGCCTATGTTGTGGTAAATGCAAAAAGGTTCTAAGCCTTTTTCTGGAGTCTGAAAAATCTTGGCCCTGCCACTGAAATTGTTCCCTCATAGCATGTAAGGTTTCCCCAAAGGAAAATTCCTCAGGTGGAGAGGCAGAAGGGATGGACTCTTCAGCATCAGAGTCTTCGTAAGGGGAAGAAGGAGCCTCTGGAGGGTCTGTATTTTCTGAATCAGAGGAATCATCTGTGGACACTGGCTCAGGGGGCTCTGCTCTAGGGCTCTTCTCTGGAGGTGGATGAGAGGCCCTGTCTGGATGAGGTTGGGATCCCCGGATTAAAGAAATAAGATCCTCTGCCAAGGAAAGCATTCGGGAACTGGAGCTGGGCCTGTGAGAAGGGGTCTTAACAGGCACAGATTTTGTAGCTTTAGCTGCTTTAGCCCTGGCAAAGGCCTTAATGGACATGGCTGCAGGAGGCCTAGCAGCTCCACGTGCAGGAGTTGAGATATCCAAGGGAATAGTGTCAGATAATTCCTGAGAAACCGCAACCGCAGGTTGGATTTCAAAAGCCGATTCTACCAGGTTTGAAGAGGCCTCGGTAGAAGGCATGTTTTCGGCTGAAGGAAGAACCGCTTGCTCGGTTTCAGCCGAAAACGAGACACTCGCGGTTGGCTTAACCGCGGTTTCAGCCGAAACCGCAGACCGCGAGTGTCGGTCCTTTTCCTTGCGTTTTTTGGATATTTGTGAAGTCGGAGGATCCGACGGCATAATATAAGCAAAATCAGAGCCAAAAAACAGCTCAGCAAATTCAGACCGACGTCTAAGCGTCCGTCGGTTAAAAGAACCACAGGCTAGACAAGCTGCGACGTCGTGGTCTGGGCCTAAACAAGGTAAGCAGTAAGAGTGGAAATCTTTATGAGGTATTTGTTTCCCACAAGTTAAACAATTATTCACTTTTTCTGACATCGGCTGAGGCAAGAAAGAGTCCCCAACGGGGTACTTACCTTTTTAGAAGACTTCGAAGTAGTATTCGGTAGTAGTAATCTCTGGTTCTGACCGACCGGCACTTGCGAACAGCTTCTGCTTCCGGCCACGCGCAAGAAAGACTGAGGAAAATGGCGTCGGCTGATGCCTTTATACCCGAAGAACTGCAGCTATGACGTCAGGTGAAGTGCGACACCAGCCGAGGCCAGACCCAGACTTTGGAATCCGGCCGACCGAAGGGCTGCCTGACGACAGGACAACCCATTTGTAAGGACTGCAGATGCATCCTTGAAGGACATCAGGAGGAAAAGCGTAAAGGAGACCCGGGGGCCAATCGTGTACCAGTGCGTCCCTGGGGACACCCCCTGGAGGGGGTAACAGGGCAAAGTAGCTTCTGCATTTGGCATTCAATGGGGATGCAAACAGGTCGCAGCAAGGCTGGCCCCATCTGCGGAAGATCTCTTCCGCCACTTGAGGTTTGAGGGACCACTCGTGAGGGAACAGGATGGCTCTGCTGAATTACGTTGGAAGTCCCCGGGATGTGCGTTGCTATCAGAAAGCGTCCAGTGGACTTTGCCCATTGCCAAATTCTGAGGGCCTCTCTGCATAACGGGTAAGATCTGGTTCCCCCTTGCTTGTTTATGTACCAGACCACTGACATGTTGTCTGTCTGAACTGTCACTGTTCCCCGAGGTAAGGACTTGTGAAAGTGTTGCAACGCTAGAAACACTGCCCTCGGCTCTAGAACATTGATGTGCAGATTGTACTCCAAGTTGGACCATTGACCTTAGACTGTTTGTCCCTGAAAGAATCCCCCCCACCCTATCGGGGAAGCGTCCGTGGTTAGAGTTGCTACCGGACTGGGTAATACAAACGGTCGCCCTAGTGTTAGATCTTGACTGTGTATCCACCACAAGAGATCCTTCTTGCAAAAATTCGTGATCAAGATTTCGTGTGACAATGGAAGTTGTCGATATGACCACTGGGCGAATAGCATCCATTGAAGAATCCTCATATGCATCCTGCCTAAGGGAACTACAATAAGGGAGGCTGCCATCAAGCCTAGTACTCTTAATATTTGTCGTGCAGGGACTCTCTTGCTGTGTAGAAGGACCAAAATTTGAGGTCTGAGGTCTGACACTCTTGGTGGGGGGAGAGTAACTTGAGCCAGGGAGGTGTCTAGCTGGGCTCCTATAAATAAGATACGCTGTGACGGCGAGAAGACAGATTTTCCAAAATTCACCGTTATGCCTAGCGAATAGCAGAGACTGATGGTGTAATCCCTGGCTTGTAGAAGACGATATTCGGTGGTGGCGGATAGGAGCCAGTTGTCTAGATAAGGAAACACCCGGAATCCCCTTCATCTCAAGTGAGACGCTACTACTGCCATGCATTAGGTGAACACCCTGGGGGCTGAGGTGAGACCAAAGGGCAGAGCACGAAACTGGAAATGACTGGCTCACAGCCGGAAGCGCAGGTGATCTCTGGATGCCTTGGCCATCTTGATATGGTAGTACGCGTCTTTGAGATCTATAGAGCACATCCAGTCGCCCTTCTGCAGAAAGGGAAGGATTGACTGTAGCGTGACCATCCGGAACTTTTCCTTTTCCACAAAGGTATTTAATTTGCTGAGGTTTAAAATTGGCCTCCAGTCCCCTGTTTTCTTTGGAACTAAAAAGAACCTTGAGTAAGTTCCGGATCCTATTTGGTCCGCCGGGACTGGTTGGATGACTATTTTCGAGCAACCTTCCTATCTCTACGGTTGTCTGGTCTCGCAGACTGGGTGGAACGTCTGGGAGCTTTTTGGAGTTGGGTGGCATTTTGATGAAGGGAATGTTGTAGCCTCTGGTAACTATGCTTTTTACCCAGGAATCTGATGTTAGATTTAGCCAGGCCTCTGGGTATAAAGCCAAGCGACCCCCGACTGACTCCAGAGTAGGACAGTCGGGCCTGCACTCAGGAGTGCTGGAAGGGATTTCCAGAGAAAGTCTGTCGCCCTGATTTTGCGGACCCCCTCTGCCGGCTGGGCGGCGTCTTCCGTTTCTTCCCCCTCCTCTGCCTCTGGAGGGGGCATCACTTTGGGTGTGCTGAAAAGATCCCAGAGTCTTTCGGAACCCCATTTTTCCTCCTCGTTGCCCTTTAGGGTAGGGTCTAGATGGGATGGAAAAACGGACCCCTACGGCAGACAGGGTCTTCCCTTCTTGTTCACACCTCGTAAGTGTCTCCTTTACTTTGGGCCCAAACAAGGAGGCATCATCAAAGGGGGCGTTGGCAAAGGAAGACTTAAAGGCTTCCGCAAAGGAGCATAAGCGCAACCAGGATTGCCTTCTCAGGGCGATCGCTGAAGCTGCCGCTCTACTCGACCCTTCGACTGCGTATGAAATCAGCCTCATGGACGAGTTCACTATGGAGTTTAGGGTGTTAAGTTGCGCTATCACTTTCTCGGCGACAGCAGCATCTGTGTTTCCCTGGAGAGCATCTCCCAGTTCCTTAATGAGATCTCTCTGTAAACACGTGAAATGCGTAAGGTAGTTGAGCGATCGGATGGAAAAAGTCGCCGAACTAAATATGCGCTTCCCATATCTGTCCATCGTCCTAGAATCCTTATTAGGAGGATGGACAGAGGAAGATGATTCAGACATCTCTTTCTTAGTGGCCGCCGCCACCACCATGGTATCCACGGGAACCCCTTTTGTAAGATAAGATTTGTCCTGGGGGGCCATCATGTATTTATTTGGCTTACGAGGGACTGGTTCCACTGTATCGGGGGTTTCCCAAGCCCTCCGGGCTATTAGATCCATGAGATAGTCAAATGGTGGAGTCACCCAGGAGGTAGAAGGTTAAGTCCCAAATGCCTTCAGCAAGACCGATTCATCCACAGAAGGGGTAAGGGTTTGCCAGTCCCCCCTTTGTTTCAGGATTTCCACAATGTCTGCAAACGAGACATCCTCAGAGGGGGACCGTGGGGACCCTTCTGTTTCATCTAAATCGGTGTCAGATGTGAGAGATTCCTGGGGGGAATTTATGTGCCTCCTCTTGCACAATTGTTTCCTCGGAACATCCTCAGCGGGAGCTTCTGGGGATGCATCTGAGGAACCAGAGTCTCCCTGTGGGGACTTCTGAGGCATTGGGTCTCGATGCTTGGTAGGAGCCGAAGGCACAGAAGCAGAACGCGGACCTTTTGGGGAAGGAGACGAAGATACTGATGAAGTATGTGTCTGATCAGACCAGACCTTCCTCATGATGTCAAAGGCACCGGTGCCCTGACCAGAAGATCCGACCCGATCCGAAGAAGGTTGTTTCTCCGGAATCGGAACCACGGGCTCCGACACAGAGGACGGATCCGAACTGATCTGAGCCGAGGCACCGAGGGGAAGAGTCGGAACCGATATCTCGGTTCGACTATCCCCCCCGGAACCTAGGAAAGATCTTAGACTCTTCGGCTGGTTCCGAAGGAGTAGAGGTCAACGGAGCTGATAGCACTACTGGAGGCTTCGGCACAGAGGGCTCTACAATCATCGGTTCTTTGATTCCTAGCTCCGATGACTCGACGGGTCTCGGAGGAGGAAGTGTTGAGGGAACAGGAATAGTCTCGAGTTTCGAAACCAGCTTGGACGAAACCCCGATTAATTTGGACAAAGCAGAGTTCTCCATAAGCTTCTGTACCACTCGGTCCACATCGGAGTTGGAAAGGGGCCTCGAAGAACGGGTCGAAGGGATCGAAGCAGTCACCGAGCGAAGGATAGCAGATGGTGGTACCTCTGACACCGGCTCCAATACCTGAGCCTCGGTCAGAGATAAACGCTCGACACCTGGCACCGAGGTCATAGGAGCCGGCGTCCGAATCTGAAAAGAGGTGCTCGGAGCCGATGACTTGGGCTCTGACACTCTTGAAGACTTCGACCCCTTCGAAGACTTGGATACCTGTTCAGCCTTGTCCAGGGCCTCTTGAAAATCGGGTTTAAGCAACCCTCTGTCAACCAACTTCCTGCGTCTTTCCAGCATGACCCTCCCACTAAAGGAATGACAAATGGAACAGTCTTCCTGCAAGTGGAGAGGGCCAAGACAGTAGACGCAGGATGAGTGGTTGCCAGTAATGGACATCTTCTGTCCGCATTGACACCTTTTAAAGCCAGATTTGGCTTTTTCTGACATTTTGAAAGAAAATCCAAAAAAACACAGCACACTTAAGAAAAAACACTATATAATACTAAGTGTAATAATTTTAAAAAAGTTTGGAATAATAATCAACAATTTAAATCTAACCTAATATATATAAAAATCCAAAACACACAGCACACTATGATATATATATATATATATATATATATATATATATATATATATATAGAATAAAAAAGAGAAAGTAAAGGCAAAAATTTTTTAAAATACTGTCAATCCTGACAGGAAAAAACCCGTAGGCCTTAACTAGAGAAAATTTAAACTAATCTAGTCTAAATACTCACAAATAACACCCTATACTATATTACTTATTTAAACACTAAGATATGACTATAAATCTGTAGAAAAGAGAAATATATATCAAGAAAGTAGAAAAAAATATACTGGCCCGAGCCTCTCAATGCAATCTGCTGCTAGCGGCAAACTAGATCTGAGGGTTAGCACCTGAGGATCATGGGATATTACTGTGCCTCGAGCTTTCTCGAAGATGCGGAGCTAGTGATGCGGCCGTCTCGGAGCAGAGGATCGGCTCCGAACCCGTGTGTAAGAACAATTGGTGAGATTGAACAATTTCACATCTGTCAATTCAATGCCCTATGGCGAGAGTTGCAGAGGTATATACTTTTTTACCCCATCTGTCTAAAGCTCGGGAATCCCTGTCCGAAGGGGTGGGATTCTTAGCTGTAGTTGCTTTTATACCTTTAGGCCCCTGGGAAATGACCTCTGGGTCAGTAGTAGGATTTTTTAAAAGAAACTTGAGAGTCAGGGACTCTGTAGTACCTGTATGGTTTTCCTTGGAGCAAGTATCAGGAGTTAGAAATATTGCAAAGGAAGTGATTGGTAAGAGACATAATGGATTTTATAAAGCTTTATTGAATAATACAGGTGAAATATCTAATATTAATAAGTGTAAGGATCAACAATTTGATTTGAAAAAATATATAAGTAATAATATTCCATTGTATATTACAACATTTAATAACATATCAAGCAGTGTAAAGAATATAGTTAATAAAAATTGGAATCTGATAAAAGCTGATAAGACCATGGGTGAAATATTTAAAGGACAAGTGACCTTTGTATATAGGAAAGATACATCTTTACAGGATTTGTTTGAAAGTTTGAATGTTAATGTTAAAAATCATTCATACAAACCTTCAGGCAATTTCAAATGTGGCAGATGTTCAACTTGTAGGTACCTGTTAAACACTGGAACAAACGTAATAGTAAATAGACACAACATTAAGATAAATCACAATATCAATTGTTTTTCTACCAATGTTGTGTACATTGCAACATGTCAACATTGCGAAGGTTTTTATGTAGGTAAAACTAGCAGGCATTTGAGAGAGCGTATTAGAGAGCATTTATTAGATATCAAAAATAATAAAAAAAAAAAAAAAAAAATTAACAAATGCATTAGCTAGACATGTTAATCAATATGCAGAACATAGTTTTAAGTTTTTTGGTGTGTTACAGCAACCTTTTGACCCTCAAGGAAAGATAACAAAATATAATTTAGAGGTCCTAGAATTGCGTATGCAAATAATGTTAAATGCTCATCAACACCCTGGTCTCAATGAATTTATCAGTATTAAGCCCATTCTTAGGATGAAAAGTATTAAAGGGTGTTGATGTTTATACAATGTACATCAATTATATATATGTTGTGTACATACATATACATACACACATATATATTTATTATTGATTTTGACATATTTAAAATAAGTATAGTTTTTCAACAATATTTATTAATGTTGTATATGGTTATTTATTTATTTATCCATGCGTTAATATAAGTATGTATTGTTAATAATTTATATATGTACAGAAGTCAAATCAAAATCAAGCAGTTTTAAGATAAGTTTTAAACCAGTTTTTTAATATTCATCATATTTACAATATTTATAAATTTCAATATACATATATATATATATTTTTTGTAAAGTTTCATAAGTATTACTTTTAAAAATTAAAAAAATTAATTATAGGCCTTTTGGGTACGTATTGGGTTTTAGTGTTCAACAACAACCTGAAATCATCAAGTCCGTATATTTTATATTTTTGGAATATATACACATACACATATTCTTAGTACATGTAATTATAATGTATTTGTCATATTCATTATATATATATATATTTTTTTTATATATTTTTATATGTATCAATATATATTATTTGCAATTTTATATTTAAGTAAGGCAAACATTTATAGGTATAGGGTATATGGGCATTGTATTGGATTATGTGCTGCCTTAATTTTGTTGTGTGGTTTTAAGAATTTGTTTTTAATGTTTATCAAGTTCATTTAGAGTATGCTTAACAAATTGATGGAATAATAGGCATCAATTAGGGTGGGGCGGTTAGGTATATAATGAAGATTTGTAGTTTAGCAAGATGTTCTGAAGAAGTTCATTTCATGAACGAAACCTAGGTCGACGTAGTGTATTGTGATTTCAATAAATCGTTTTTGGTATGCGTTTATGGACCTTGGATTATTCGTTTGTTGGTGATTCGGCAGCACAGTTTGAGTGCAAATCAATCCTTGGCTGGTGACCCTTCTACACTCTATTTTCAATTTTGTTGTTGAGACTGGTTATTTGTTATCAGGAGTTAGACTGGACTCAATAAAGACATCATCCACAACATCCAGAACAGGAGGGATTGCTAAAGGTCTATGTTGAGGTAAATTTAGAAATTCTCAGA
The DNA here is from genome assembly GCF_019279795.1 of Protopterus annectens. Taxonomy (NCBI): domain Eukaryota; kingdom Metazoa; phylum Chordata; order Ceratodontiformes; family Protopteridae; genus Protopterus; species Protopterus annectens. The sequence continues at coordinate 1,377,361,492 of NC_056739.1, forward strand.
GTCTCTTTTTGGACTGAGGATAATCCTGGCATTCCCAAGGGAAATGCTCGTATGAAGGGTTTCATCAAAAGAAAAATCCTCTGGAGGGGAAGCAGAGGGAATGGATTCCTCTGCATCTGAATCTCTTTTCTCTTATCAGGGTAAGGCTGGCTTCCCCTAATCAGCATAATCAGGTCTTCTGCCATTTTAAGCATTTGATTTTGTGGCAAGGAAGCAGGTGCTTGAGTTTGGGTCGTCAGTTTTTTAGGCGTAGCTCAGTCTCAGCCTTAGAAACTTGGTAGTTTTAGAAGGAACTGAAGATGCGAAACAAGTTGTCGGTTTATGTCAAATATCGGTAATGCGAAGAACTTCCTCCGAAGCCGGTGCCTGCACAGTGGCTCCGGACCCATCCAAGGTAGAGAAATAGTACAGTTTTGTACCTACCATAAATGTAGATGTTAAGAGTGTATACACTGCTGCAGTCATCACAGTTGGGTTATCCTGCAGTCAGGCGGTCCCGCAGTCGGCCCAAATTCCAAAGTCTTGGTCCGGCGTCGGTTGCTGTCGCCTCTTCCCTGACGTCAGTGCGCCAGGGGTATATATGAGAGGCATCAGACGCCATTTTCTTCAGTTTTTCTTGCCCCAGATGTCAGGTGCCCCCCCCCCCCCCAAATGGTAGTCAGTAGATAGTACCAATAATAAAAAGTGTAGCATAAACAAAATATTCCTCCAGCTATAAGCAAATACACCACAAAGGTTGTAACAGATTTTAAGGTATAGAAAGGTTTGAGAGAGGGGATGGAGGGAGGGTAACCTGGACTGCAGCAAGGTATACACTCGAACATCTACATTTATGGTAGGTACAAAAAGTACAGTTTTGTACCTACCATAAATGTAGATGTTCGAGGATCCACATTGCTGCAGTCCTAACCATTGGGTAGTCCGCTGTCCAGTCGGCCCGAATACCAAAGTATATGGCTGACGTCGGTCAAGGCGCATTAGACTGATGTCAGGACGTCAGGGTACTAATGCGCATGACCGACGTCATATCCTCAGTCTTTTCTTGCCCCAGATGTCAGAAGACCCTAAAAAGACAAAGGCCCAAACCAAAAAACCAAACAACCCTGCACCAAACATATATACAATATATACAAATGTACAAGAGTATATCCTAACCCACACCACCACCCCTAAACACAGAGGGGAAGGAGGGAGGGTAAATTGGACTGCAGCAATGTGGATCCTCGAACATCTACATTTATGGTAGGTACAAAACTGTACTATGTTCTTCATTCCACATTGCTGCAGTCCTAACCATTGGGTAGAATCCCAAAGCAGAGTTAAGGGAGGCTGGCAAATCATAAGGAAGCAGGAGCTGTCAACATGCCTTGCAAAATAGCTGTGGCAAAACCAGCCCTAGATTTAGAGTAGAGAGGAAGATGGTAATGCTTAGAGAAAGTATGCACTGAACTCCAAGTAGCTGCCTCCAAAATATCCTTAGTTGCCACCCCTTAGAAATGCTGTTGAAGTGGCAGTAGCCCTAGTGGAATGAGGCCTAATCCCAGCTGGAATCTCCTTGCCATGATGGGAATAACAAAATGAAATGCAAAACCCAATCCACTTAGAAATAGTTTGCTTAGACACAGGCTTGCCCTGAGAACTCAAAGCAAAAGAAACAAACAACTGCTGAGACTGCCTGAAATCCTTAGTCCTGCTTAAATAATAACGCAACTGCCTATGTACATCTAAAGTGTGCAAAATCTTTTCCCCCTTATTTTGGGGATCTGCATAGAAAGTAGGCAAATGAATAGTTTGGTTTAAAGCCACACTAGAAACCACCTTAGGCATAAAGGAAGGATTAGTACGTAATGATACCCTATCCATATGGAAAATCAAAAAGGGCTCTACTGCCATAAGGGCCTGCAACTCAGAAACCCTTCTTGCAGAAGTAATAGCCAGCAAAAAAGCAGTCTTCCATGACAAGTATTTCAATTCAGCAGTAGCCGCAGGCTCAAAAGGTTGTAGAGTAAGTTTCTCCAACACAAAATTGAGATCCCAAGCAGGAGTAGGAGCTCTACGTGGGGGTCTTATATTCTTTGCCCCTCTAAGAAACTGCTTGACCAAAGGATGCGAAAACAATGGTGGGTCACAATCATAGTGAGCTGAAATTGCTGCAGCATGAATCTTAATGGAAGAGAAGGACAAACCTTTGTCCAATAACTCAGTAAGATATTGAAGAGCCACACTCAAATTAGGCTCAGAAATCTCCAAATTCTTTGCTGCACTCCAAAATAAAAATCTCTTCCATTTTTCTGTGTACACCTTCCTTGTACTAGGTCTTCTGGCTTCCATAATCACATTTAAAACTTGTTGAGGAAGTTGAGACCTGCTGTGTTTTAGAACAGAATATGCCAGGCTGTTAGATGAAGAGAGTGAAGCTCGACATTGAGCAGGTGACCGTCCTTCTGAGATAACAGATGTGGAATCAAAGGCAAAGGCCATGGAGGCTTCCTTACCAGACTCCTTAGTAGTGGGTACCAGTGTTGTCGAGGCCAATCTGGAGCTATTAAAATCATCCTTGGCTTGTCTTGTCTGACCTTTAGGAGCACCTTTGGAAGAAGAGGCAGAGGTGGAAAGGCATACACATGAAGATTTTTCCAACTGAAAGAAAGAGCATCCACTTTCCAAGCTGTGTGATGAAACCCCTTTGTGCAAAACTTTGGCAGCTGGTGGTTTAGTGGAGAAGCGAACAGATCTATGTCTGGAGTTCCCCATGACACTGTCAATTTCTGAAATACATGAAGATCCAGTTTCCACTCGTGGGGATCCATGATTTGTCTGCTTAACACATCTGCTAAGGAGTTCTGTGCTCCCGGCAGAAACCTTGCCTGTAGAGTTAGTTGTAAGCTGAGCGCAGTTTCCCATAAAATCATTGCTTGCCTGCATAGAGGATAAGAATGTGTTCCCCCTTGTTTGTTGATGTACCACATGACAGTTGTGTTGTCTGTTAGAATCAACACCTGCCCTGGAAGAAGTAACTCCTTGAAAGCCATTAATGCAAACTGGACTGCTAACATCTCCTTCATGTTGATATGTAGATGCTGAAGTCTGGCAGGCCACTTGTCTTGTATCCACTTTCCATTTAGATGAGCTCCCAAGCAATGTCCGAGGCATCTGTCGTTAAAATCTGACTCGCCTCTGGCGGGTCACAGAGAGTCCCTTGTTTAGGTGACATTCCTGAGCCCACCACAAAAATTCTTTTTGAATGCAAGGTATTATTTGAATGACAGTGTCCAAATCCTGGCAGTGCTGTGTCCATACATTTTGAGATACCATTGCAGCTTCCTCATATGCAGTTTGGCATTGGGAAGCACCAGAATACAAGATGCCATGAACCCTAAGGCTTGAAGGACTGTCCTTGCAGTCAGCCCGGACTGAAGAGATAATTGATGGAAGTAACTGGAAAGATTCTTTTGTTTGTCCGGGGTTAAAAAGGCCATCTGGGCTGCTGTATTCAGTCTCACACCCAGAAAGCACATGTCTTGAGAGGGTACTAGACTGGACTTTATTTCGTTCACAGAATACCCTAGGCATCTTAGCACTGCTATGACATATTCCAAATGCTGTAGAAGGTCTTCCTTTTCTTGAGCCAGAATCAGGCAGTCGTCCAAATAAGGATAGATTTGAATTCCTTTTAGCCTGAAGTAAGCTATCACTGGAGCCAGAACCTTTGTGAATACTCTGGGCGCAGTAGATAAGCCAAAGGGCAATGCAGAGAACTGATAATGAGAATTTCCAGCTCGGAAACGCAGATACTTTCTGCAACTTAGTCTTATAGGCACATGAAGGTAAGCTTCCTTGAGATCTAAAGTTACCATCCAGTGATCTTTGCCCAGCAGAGGTAAAAGCTGTTGTAACGTCAACATTTTGAACTTGGGAATGTCCAGATAAGTGTTGAGGATAGATAAATCCAAAATTGGTCTCCACGTGTTCCCCTTCTTTGGTACTAGGAACAGGCGAGAATAAAATCCTAGGCCCCTTTCTGGTACAGGGACTGGCTGAATGGCCCCTATTTGGAGTAACAGAGAAATTTGCTTGTGAGCCTCTTTCCTTTGTGGAGGAGGAACGTCTGGCATGCCTTTGAAAAGGGCAAGGTATGGAAATAAAACCTGTAACCGTGGTGAATGATATCCAAAACCCATCTGTCTTGAGTAATTAAATCCCAATTTTCTTTGAAAAGAGACAGTCTTCCTCCCAAAGGAGCTGCCAGGCGAGAATGAACTGGCAGCTGGAAAGGCAGGTCATTGGGTCTGTTCTGAAAGGACTGACCCCTGCCCTCACCAGAAGTCTGAGCAGGAGAACTCCCTGTTCTAGGCCTAAAAGAACCTTGAGCTCTGCCCCTACCACGTCTAGACCTACCCCTAGACTGGGAATCATAAGCAGGATCGTCCATCCCTTAGTAGGCCAATTTCTGCTAAACTTTGGAGGCTGCACCTGCAAAAAATCTTTAACAGTCTGCATAGATTTAGCCTTGTCCTCCATTTTCTTTAAAACTGCTTCCACAGGCGAACCAAACAACACATCAGACTGTAAAGGAGCATCCAAAATCCTTGTCTTAACATGCTCATCTAAATTCTGATCCCTCAACCAAGCGTGCCTGCGAAGAACAGAACCAGTGGCAGCCACCCTCGAGGAGGCCTGCACAGCATCAAAACCACATTGCAAAGAATGCTTACCCACTTGTTCAGACACATGAACTAAATCCAGCAACTCTTTACACTCAATACCTTCCGCCAGAGCATCCACCTTAGATTTCAATTGTGAAAGGAGATAATTTTGATATTTTAGCATGTGAAACTGACAATTCAAGCCCTCATGGCTAAAGTGGAAGAAGTATACACTTTCTTTCCCCATCTATCCAAAGCCCTTGCCTCTTTATCAGAGGGAACAGGATTTTTAACAACCGAGGCCTTAACACCCTTAGGCCCCTGAGAAACAATTTCTGGGTCTGCCCGAGGACTCTTAAAAAGATACTTATGAGCTTCAGGCACCCTATAGTACCTATCAGGTTTAACAGGGGCAGGAGGCAAAGAATCAGGGTTCAGGGAAGCCTCTGCAAAAACATCTTCCACCACATTCAACACAGGAGGTATAGCTAAGGGCCTATGCTGGGGTAAAAACAAAATTCCTAAGCCTCTTCCTGGAATCAGAGAAAACTTGGCCTTCCCATTTAAAATGCTCCCTCATGGAATGCAGAGTCTCTGAAAATGAAAAATCCTCAGGAGGAAAAGCTGAAGGAGTGGAATCATCCACATCAGAATCAGAATAATGAGGAAACTCCTGCAAGTCTTCAGCCGAAGACTCAGAAGCCTCTGAACACTGTTCAAAACTCTCAAACTCAGGCTCCACCCTAGGCCTCTTATCAGGAGGGGGCATAGAACCTCTAATCATAGTAATCAAATCCTCTGCCATTTTAAGCATATGTTTCTTAGGCACAGAACCTGAAGTGCTAGGAGAAGCCCCCACTGAAGCTAAACTTGGCCTACCTCTCAAAGAAGTCTTGGAGACAGAAGGAGAGGCTCTAACTGCCTTAGGAAGAGAGGGAAGAACAGTTACCCGAGAAGCCCCCTCAGCCTGGCCTACCTCCTGAGAGGGCACATCCTGTAACAGTAAAGTCTCTGCCTGAGACTCCACAGAAACTCCTGGCAAAACTGCTGGCTCCACTGGGCCTTCTAAAGAACCGACGTCCGAGACTGCCGGTTCTTCAACCCTAGGCTTTGCTGCTTTGTCCTTGCGCTTTTTGACGAAGCGGGCCGGAGCATCCGACGGCATTTTATAATTACAACGCTTCCCAAACACTAACCTGGCACAGTCTAACCTTCTCTTAATAGTGCGTTTGTTAAATCTAGCACAAGAGCGGCATCCAACAACGTCGTGCTCAGGCCCTAAACAAGGTATACACAAAGTATGGTAATCCCTATGAGGTATCTGTTTCCCACAAGAAATACAGTTATTCACTTTTTCTGACATCCGGTTAAATACTGAGGCAAGAAAAACCAAAATGTTCCCAACGGGTACTTAGCCAACTTTGATTCGGTCTGAAACTCCGACTTCAGAAAATTTCAGAACGCCAACCTGCACTCGCAAAACTGCTTCTGCATCGGACCATGCGGCAAAAAAGACTGAGGATATGACGTCGGTCATGCGCATTAGTACCCTGACGTCCTGACATCAGTCTAATGCGCCTTGACCGACGTCAGCCATATACTTTGGTATTCGGGCCGACTGGACAGCGGACTACCCCAATGGTTAGGACTGCAGCAATGTGGAATGAAGAACATCTGTACTATGTTCATCGTGTTACCCTGCTGCAGTCATCACACTTGGGTAGAATCCCAAAGCTAAGGATGGGAGGTGGAGTCAAACAGGGTTAGAGGAGGCTAGAAGGCCCTGCAAAACTGCAGTGGCAAAGCGAGCTCTAGTCTTAGAGTAAAGTGGTAAGTGGTATTGTTTGGTGAAGGTGTGTACTGAACTCCAAGTTGCAGCTTCCAGAATATCCTTGGCTGGCACCCCCCTGAGGAAGGCTGCAGATGTAGCTGCTGCCCTGGTAGAGTGGGGCCTTATGCTAGCAGGAACTGGTTTTCCATGGTGGGTGTAGCAAAAACGTATGCAATGTCCTATCCATTTGGAAATGGTCTGTTTTGACATAGCCTTTCCTTGTGATGCTGTAGCATAGGATACAAAAAGCTGGTCAGATTTTCTGAAAACCTTAGTTTTATCCAAGTAGTAACAGCTGCCTGTGAATGTCCAAAGAATGCAGGAGTCTTTCTCCTTTGTTCTGTGGATTTGGAGAAAAGGTGGGTAAATGGATGGTTTGATTTATTGCCACACTGGATACCACCTTAGGTATAATGGAGTGGTTAGTTCGTAGAGAAACTGTCTTGATGAAAAATGAGGAAGGGCTCTACTGCCATTGGTGCCTGAAGCTCTGAAACTCTTCTAGCTGAAGTAATTGCTAGCAGCAGGGCAGTCTTCCATGCTATAAACTTTAAGTCAGCTGAGAAAGCTGGCTCAAAAGGAGATAGCGTAAGTTTTTCCAGAACAAAGTTGAGGTTCCAAGTAGGTGTTGGTGCTCTCCTGGGAGGCCTAATGTTTTTGGCCCCTCTGAGAAACTGCCTTAGGAGTGGATGTGAAAATAAGGGACGATCCGTGTTGTAGTGAGCAGAAAAAGCTGAGGCGTGGATTTTAATAGATGAAAAAGAAAGCACTTTGTGTAACATCAGTTAAATATTGCAAAATCTGAGGTATGTCAGGCTGAAGGGTATTTTGGCCTTTAGCTTGGTTCCAGGCGCAAAACCTTTTCCATTTGTCTGAGTAGGCTTTCCTGGTGCTGGGCCTCCTGGCCTCCAGAATAACATCCATAACAGCTTGTGAGAGAGGAGCTGGCTGGTTGCTTAGGTGATTTGCCATGCAGCCAAGTTTAAGGATTTGAGCTGGCTGTGTAGAATCTGATTGTCTTGCTGTGTGAGCAGATGGGTAATTTGAGGTAGAATCCATGGTGGGCCCTGGGCCATATTCCTTAATAGTGGGTACCAGTGCTGGCGTGGCCAGTCTGGGGCAATGAGTATCATTCGGGGTGTCTCCATCCTGACTTTCAGCAACACATTTGTGAGAAGGGGTAATGGAGGAAAGGCATATACTGTCAGCATTTTCCAACTGAATGAGAGTGCGTCCACTTTCCAAGGTTGATGGTGAAAAGTCCTTGTGCAAAATTTTGTTAGCTGATAGTTTTGATGGCTGGCAAACAGGTCTATGTCTGGGAGCCCCCATTTTTGAGTTATCATTACAAATACTTGTGGATCCAGTTTCCACTCGTGGGGATCCATGATGTTTCTGCTTAGGTCGTCTGCCAATGTGTCTTTTTTCCTGGCAGGAATTGAGCTTGTAATTGAACTTGGTAAGCCACTGCTGTGTTCCACAAGGTCATTGCTTGCCTGCATAGAGGGTAGGAGTGTGTACCCCCTTGTTTGTTTATGTACCACATTACTGTGGTGTTGTCTGTCCTTATGATAAGCTGTCCTGGATGTAAGAGGTCCTTGAAGGCTGTCCGAGCATTTTGTACAGCTAGCATTTCTTTTTGATTGATGTGCAGATTCCTTTGATCTGCAGTCCATATGCCTTGAACGCACCGTCCTGCCATGTGTGCCCCCCCAGGCATAGTCCGATGCATCTGTTGTCATAGTTTGCCTGGCTGGGGGTAGGGTGAAAGGCTGACCCTTGTTGAGGTGACATGCCTGTGACCACCACAGAAACTCCTGTTGAAGGCAGGGAATGAGAGGTATCATCATTTCCAAGCTGTGGCTGTGTCGAGTCCATACGTTTTTTAGGTACCATTGTAATTTCCTCATATGCAGTTTTGCAAATGGTATTAGTAGTATGCAAGATGCCATGCAGCCCAAGGCCTGCAGAATTTTTCTTGCAGGGAGTTGGGTCTTTGTTGCCATTGTTCTGAAGTATTGAGTTAATTGTAGTTGTTTGCCTGGCGTCAGATAAGCCATCTGGGCCGTTGTATTCAAGCTGGCACCCAGGAATGTCATATTTTGTGAGGGCACTAGTTTTGATTTTTTTTCGTTTACTGTGTACCCTAGGCAACTTAGATGTTTTACAAAAGCCCGGTGTTGTAAGAGAATGTCCTTGCTTTCTGCTTGGATGAGGCAGTCGTCCAGGTATGGGTATATTTTAATTCCTCTATGTCTGCAGTATGCAATTACTGGTGCCAGGCATTTTGTGAAGACCCTGGGTGCAGTAGATAAGCCAAAGGGCAGTGCAGAGAATTGGTAATGGGTTGAACCTGCAATGAAAAGTACAGTTTTGTACCTACCATAAATGTAGATGTTCGAAGATCCACATTGCTGCAGTCCTTACACTTGGGTAGTCCGCTGTCCTCGGTCGGCCCGAATATCAAAGTATAAGGCTGACGTCGGTCAAGGCGCATTAGACTGACATCAGAACGTCAGGGTACAAATGCGCATGACCGACGTCATATCCTCAGTCTTTTCTTGCCCCAGATGTCAGAAGACCCTAAAAAGAAAGGTCAAAACCAAAAGACACCAAACAACCAACCAACCACCCTTGCACTAATAATATGTACAATATATACAATATACACAATATTTACAACCCAACCCACACAACCGCCTCTAACTACAGAGGGGAAGGAGGGAGGGTAAATTGGACTGCAGCAATGTGGATCTTCGAACATCTACATTTATGGTAGGTACAAAACCGTACTATGTTCTTCATCTCACATTGCTGCAGTCCTTACACTTGGGTAGAATCCCAAAGCAGAGGTAAGGGAAGATGGCAAAACTAAAAAGAAGCAGGAGCTGCCAAAATGCCCTGCAAAATAGCAGTGGCAAAACCAGCCCTAGATTTAGAGTAAAGTGGAAGGTGATAATGCTTAGAGAAAGTATGCACTGAACTCCAAGTAGCTGCCTCCAAAATATCTTTAGTTGCCACCCCCCTTAAAAAAGCTGTCGAAGTGGCAGTAGCTCTAGTGGAATGAGGCCTAATCCCAGCTGGAATCTCCTTACCATGATGGGAATAACAGAAAGCAATGCAAAACCCAATCCACTTAGAAATAGTTTGTTTTGACACAGGCTTGCCCTGAGAACTCAAAGCAAAAGAAACAAATAACTGCTGAGACTGCCTGAACCCTTTAGTTCTGCTCAAATAATATCGCAACTGCCTGTGTACATCTAAAGTGTACAAAATCTTTTCCCCTTTATTTTGGGGATTTGCATAAAAAGTAGGCAAATGAATAGTTTGGTTTAAAGCCACACTAGAAACCACTTTAGGCATAAAGGAAGGATTAGTAATTTAAGATACCCTATCCTTATGGAAAATTAAGAAAGGCTCAACCGCCATAAGGGCCTGCAATTCAGAAACCCTCCTTGCAGAGGTAATGGCCAACAAAAAAGCAGTCTTCCATGATAAATATTTCAACTCGGTAGTAGCTGCAGGCTCAAAAGGTTGTAGAGTGAGTTTCTCCAACACAAAATTGAGATCCCAAGCAGGAGTAGGAGCTCTACGGGGGTCTTATATTCTTTGCCCCTCTAAGAAATTGCTTGAACAAAGGATGAGAAAACAATGGTGGGTCACAGTCATAGTGAGCGAAATTGCTGCAGCATGAACCTTAATAGAAGAGAAGGACAAACCTTTGTCCAGTAACTCAGTAAGATATTGAAGAGCCACACTTAAATTAGGCTCAGAAACATCAAAATCCTTTGCTGCACTCCAAAATAAAAATCTCTTCCATTTATCTGCGTACACTTTCCTTGTACTAGGCCTTCTAGCTTCCAAAATAACATTCAAAACTTGCTGTGGAAGTTGAGACCCTCTATGGTTCAAAACAGAATATGCCAGGCTGTTAGGTGAAGAGAGTGAAGCTTGACATTGAGTAAATGACCGTTCTCCTGAGACAACAGGTGTGGAATCGAAGGCAAAGGCCATTGAGGCTCCCGTACCAGACTTCTCAGTAATGGGTACCAGTGCTGTCGAGGCCAATCTGGAGCGATTAAAATCATCTTTGGCTTGTCCTGTCTGACCTTTAGAAGTACCTTTGGGAGGAGAGGCAGAGGTGGAAAGGCATACACATGAAGATTGCTCCAATTGAAAGAAAGAGCATCCACTTTCCAAGCTGTGGGATGAAACCTTTTCGTGCAAAACTTTGGCAGCTGGTGGTTTAGTGGAGAAGCGAACAGATCTATGTCTGGAGTTCCCCATGACACTGTCAATTTCTGAAATACATGAGGATCCAATTTCCACTCGTGGAGATCCATAATTCGTCTGCTCAACACATCTGCTAAGGAGTTCTGTGCTCCCGGCAGAAACCTTGCCTGAAGATTTAGCTGTAAACAGAGCAGTCTCCCACAAAATCATTGCTTGCCTGCATAGAGGATAAGAATGTGTCCCCCCTTGCTTGTTGATGTACCACATGACAGTTGTGTTGTCTGTTAGAATCAACACCTGCCCTGGAAGAAGTAAATCCTTGAAAGCTATTAATGCAAACTGGACTGCTAACATCTCCTTCAAGTTGATATGTAGATGTTGTAGTCTGGCAGGCCACGTGTCTTGTATCCACTTTCCATTTAGATGAGCTCCCAAGCTTTGTCTGAGGCATCTGTCGTTAGAATCTGACTCGCCTCTGGCCGGGTCACAGAGAGTCCCTTGTTTAGGTGACATTCCTGAGCCCACCACAAAAATTCCTTTTGAATGCAAGGTATTATTTGAATGACAGTGTCCAGATCCTGGCAGTGCTGTGTCCATACATTTTGAGATACCATCGTAGCTTCCTCATATGCAGTTTGGCATTGGGAAGCACCAGAATACAAGATGCCATGAACCCCAAGGCTTGAAGGACTGTCCTTGCAGTCAGCCTGGACTGATGAGACAATTGATGAAAGTAAAGGGAAAGATTCTTTTGTTTGTCCGGGGTCAAAAAGGCCATCTGGGATGCTGTATTCAGTCTTACACCCAGAAAGCACATGTCCTGAGAGGGTACTAGACTGGACTTTATTTCGTTCACAGAATACCCCAGGCATCTTAGCACTGCTATCACATATTCCAAATGATGAAGAAGCTCGTCCCTTCCTTGAGCCAGAATCAGGCAATCGTCCAAATAAGGATAGATCTGTATTCCTTTTAGCCTGAAGAAAGCTATCACTGGAGCCAGAACTTTCGTGAACACTCTGGGCGCAGTAGATAAGCCAAAGGGCAATGCAGAGAACTGATAAATACTTCCTGCAACTCAGTCTGATAGGAACATGAAGGTAAGCCTCCTTGAGATCCAAAGTTACCATCCAATGATCTTTGCCCAGCAGAGGTAAAAGCTGTTGTAACGTCAACATTTTGAACTTGGGAATGTCCAGATAAGTGTTGAGGATAGATAAATCCAAAATTGGTCTCCACGTGTTCCCCTTCTTTGGTACTAGGAACAGACGAGAGTAAAATCCTAGGCCCACTTCTGGCATAGGGACCGGCTGTATGGCCCCTATTTGAAGTAGCAGAGAAATTTGTTTGTGAGCCTCTATTCTTTGCTGAGGAGAAACGTCTGGCATGCCTTTGAAAGGAGGCAAGGTGTGGAAATAAAACCTGTAACCTTGGTGTATGATATCCAATACCCATCTGTCTTGGGTAATTAAACTCCAATTTTCCTTGAAAAGTGCCAACCTTCCTCCCAAAGGTGCTGCCAGACGAGAAGGCTCTGGCAGCTGAAAAGGTAGGTCATTGGGTCTGTTTACGAAAGGACTGACCCCTGCCCTCACCTGAAGACTGTGCAGGTGAACTCCCTGTTCTAGGCCTGAAAGAGCCCTGAGCTCTGCCCCTACCACGTCTAGATCTACCCCTAGACTGGGAATCATAAGCAGGATACGTCCACCCCTTGGTAGGCCAATTTCTACTAAACTTCGGAGGCTGAACCTGCAAAAAATCTTTAACAGTCTGCATAGACTTAGCCTTGTCTTCCATTTTCTTTAAGACTGCCTCAACAGGTGAACCAAACAACACATCAGACTGTAAAGGAGCATCTAAAATCCTTGTCTTAACATGGTCAGATAAATTCTGATCCCTCAGCCAGGCGTGCCTGCGAAGAACTGACCCAGTGGCAGCCACCCTAGACGAGGCCTGTACAGCATCAAAACCACATTGCAAAGAATGCTTACCCACCTGTTCAGAAACATGCACTAAATCTTGTAACTCTTTACACTCAATACCTTCCACCAGAGCATCTACCTTAGACTTCAATTGAGAAAGTAGATAGTTTTGGTATTTCAACATGTGAAACTGGCAATTCAAAGCCCTCATAGCTAGGGTGGAAGAAGTATAGACTTTCTTTCCCCATCTATCCAAAGCCCTGGCCTCTTTATCTGGAGGAACCGGATTTTTAACAACAGAGGCCTTAACACCCTTAGGCCCCTGACTAACAGTTTCTGGGTCCGCCCTAGGACTCTTAAAAAGATACTTATGAGCTTCAGGCACCCTGTAATACCTATCCGGTTTAACAGGAGCAGGAGGCAAAGAATCAGGATTAAGAGAAGCCTCTGCAAACACATCTTCCACAACATCCAGAACAGGAGGAATAGCCAAAGGCCTATGCTGGGGTAAAAACAAAAATTCCCTAAGCCTTTACTTGGAATCAGAGAAGTCCTGACCTTCCCACTTAAAATGCTCCCTCATGGAATGAAGTGTCTCTGAAAAAGAAAAATCCTCAGAAGGAGAAGCAGAAGGAGTAGAATCATCCACATCAGAATCAGAATAAGGAGAATACTCCTGCAAGTCTTCAGCCGAAGACTCTGAAACATCCGAAGCCTGCTCAAAACTCCCCAACTCAGGTTCCACCCTAGGTCTCTTATCAGGAGGGGGCAAAGAACCTCTAATCAAAGTAATCAAATCTTCTGCCATTTTAAGCATATGCTTCTTGGGCACAGATCCTGAAGAACTAGGAGTGACACCAACTGAAGCTAAACCTGGCCTGCCTCTGGGAGAAGCCTTGGAAACAGAAGGAAAGGGCCTAACCACCCTAGGAAGGGAGGGGAGTACAGTAACCTGAGAAGCCCCTTCAGCCTGACCTGCCTCCTGAGAGGCCACATCCTGCAATAACAAAGCCTCCCCCTGGGACTCCAGAGAAACCTCCGGCGGAACCCCCGGCTCCACCGACACCTCTAAAGAACCGGTGTCCGGTACGGACGGCTCTTCTTGCCTGGGCTTAGCTGCTTTGTCCTTGCGCTTCTTCGAAGAAGCGGACGTCGGAGCATCCGACGGCATATTATAATTGCACCGCTTCCCGAAGACTAACCTGGCACAATCTAACTTTCTCTTAATAGTGCGCTTATTGAATCTAGCACAAAAGCGACACCCAACAACGTCGTGCTCAGGCCCTAAACAAGGAATACACAAAGTATGAAAATCTCTATGCGGTATCTGTTTCCCACAAGAAATACAGTTATTCACTTTTTCTGACATCCGGTAAACCACTGAGGCAAGAAAAAACTAAAATATTCCCCAACGGGGTACTTAGCCAACTTTGACTGTCTGAAACTCCGAATTCGAAAAATTTCAGAACGCCGAACGGCACTTGCAACGCTGCTTCTGCATCGGACCATGTGGCAAAAAAGACTGAGGATATGACGTCGGTCATGCGCATTTGTACCCTGACGTTCTGATGTCAGTCTAATGCGCCTTGACCGACGTCAGCCTTATACTTTGATATTCGGGCCGACCGAGGACAGCGGACTACCCAAGTGTAAGGACTGCAGCAATGTGAGATGAAGAACATCGGAGGTAATGTCTGCAATTTTGTCTGATAGGGACATGCAGGTATGCCTCCTTGAGGTCCAACGTTACTAGCCAAGCTTTCTTGCCCAACATGGGAAGAAGCTGTAGTGTTAGCATCTTGAATTTGGGTACTTGCAAGAAGGTGTTTAAAATTGAAAGGTCCAGAATGGGTCTCCAAGCATTGTCCTTTCTGGGGACTAGAAAGAGCCTCAAGTAAAATCCTTGGCCTTGCTCCTGTGTAGGTACCAGCTGAATGGCTCTCATGTCCATGAGAGCTGTAATTTGTTTTTGTGCCTCTGCCCATTGATTTTGTGGCAGGTTTGGCATTCCTTTTATCCTTGGCAAGGTGTGGAAATGGAATCTGTATCCTTGTGAGATAATGTCTAGGACCCATTTGTCCTTTGTGACGATGCGCCAGTTGTCTGCAAAAAGTGCTAATTTTCCTCCCAAGGGAGTTGCCAAGAGAGTTTTGCTTGGCAGTTTGAGGTTTAAGTCATTGTGTTTGCCTTCTAGTAGTTTGGGACTCGTCTTCTCCTCCCTTCTGTGTTGCAGTGCCCCATTGGTGAGGTTTGTAAGGGATTTGTGCTTGTCCTCTCTGCCTCTTGTGCCCCTGTATTTACCCCTCTGTGGTCTGTCAGAAGCTGGAAAGGACCAATTTTTTGTTGGCCAATTTCTGCTGAAGCTTGGGGGCTGTACCTGTAAGAAATCTTCGACTGTCTGCATAGATTTTGCCTTATCCTCCATTTTCTTTAAAACCTCCTCTGCTTTAATCCCAAATAAGACATCCTGCTGTAAGGGTGCATCTAGTAACTTTGCTTTAACATGATCAGGCAGAGATTGTTCCTTTAACCAAGCATGCCTACGTATAACAGACCCAGTAACAGCTGCTCTAGAGGAAGCTTCCAAGGCATCAAAACCACATTGTAAAGTATGTTTGCCCACCTGTTCAGCTGCATGCAATAGATCCTGCATTTCCTTGAATTCAGACTGTTGAGGGTGCGTGCCCATCTTTTGTTTTATTTGAGACATTAGGAGTTGCTGGTATTTAAGCATGTGAAATTGACAATTTAGTGCTCTCATAGCTAGAGTATCTGAGGTGTAAACCTTCTTCCCCCACCTATCTAGTGCTCTGGAGTCCCTTTCAGAGGGTACAGGATTTTTAGCCATAGAAGCCTTAGCCCCTTTGGGACCCTGGGAGATTGGATCAGCAACAGGGCTTTTGTATAGGAATTTATGCGAGTCAGGCACTCTATAGTATCTATCTGGTTTGGCTGGAGCAGGAGGCAGAGAATCTGGATTTAGACTAGATTCTAAGAAAACATCATCCACAATATCTAAAACTGGGGGGATAGCAAGTGGTCTGTGCTGGGGGAGTAAAAGAAACTCTTGGAGCCTTTTCTTTGAGTCTGAGTAGTCCTGACCTTCCCAGTGGAAATGTTCCCTCATGGTATGTAAGGTTTCCCCAAAGGAAAATAATCTTCAGGGGGAGAAGCTGAGGGAATGGAGTCTTCAGCATCAGAATCTTCATAAGGGGGAAAGGAGTAATCCTGTTCCTCAGAGGAGCCTGAGGAAACAGACACTTGATCAGAGGAGGCATAATCCTCCTCTTGTCTAGGCCTTTTGTCGGGGGGTGGGGGGGGGGGGGTGGGAACCCCTGATCAAAGAAATCAAATCTTCAGCCATTTTAAGCATCTGGTTCTTAGGCATAGGGCCTTGACCTGGAGACTGAAGTGTAGTCTTTTTTGGTTTTAGAGGAGTCTTAAGCTTAGCATAAGATTTTATGGTGAGAGTAGTCAGTCTGAAGACACCTTTAGAAACCGAAGGTGTTTCTACAGCACTGGCTTCTCCTTGTGCAATGTCGTCGGTAGGGCCTAAAGAAAATGGCTGTGTCGGCCTAGAACTCTCTGCTGGGGAATCCGAAGCGGTCTGGGGATCCAATTCAGCGGTAGCCAGGGGCTGCGTAGGCGCCTCACTGAAAACCGGAGAACCGGGGACCGGCCCAGCTAAGGCCTCTGAGTCTGGCTTGGATCTAGGCTGTCTTTATCTTTGCGTTTTTTATGCACTTATCCTTACATTTTTTTTGGAATATCGGTTGTCGGATGGCTTACTGAAGTCATTTCAGAATATGGAGATAGAGAGTGAAAGTATTTAGCAACAATAAGGGCCCAACGACGAATGGTTCGGGAGTTGAACATTGCACAGAAGCGACAGCGAGGTATGCCGTGGACTGGGCCTAAACAGGTAACGCAGTAAGAATGGAAATCTCTGTGTGGTATTTGCTTTCCACAGGCAAGACAATTGTTAACTTTTTCTGACATCGGTTAGAGCAAGAAAAAAGGATTCCCAATGGGGTACTTAGCTTTAGAAGACTTCAGAATGATTCAGTTCATAAATGAAAACTCTGGTAGCGGCCGAACGGCACTCGTGCGAACTGCTTCTGCTTCAGGCTCCTCGGCAAGAAAGACTGATGTAATGGCGTTGGCTGCCTGTTTTTATACCCCTGATGACCTGACGTCAGAACTGAAGTGACAGCAACAGACGCAGAAATTGCTGATGAGTCCTCAACTCCCTTTGGACCCTGTGAAAAAGTTTCAGGATCAGTAGCAGGGTTTCTAAATAAAAATGTATGCGAGTCAGGGACCCTGTAATATCTGTCAGGCTTACTGGGAGCCAAAAGTAAGGAGTCAGGGGTCAAGCTCGACTCCGAAAACACATCATCCACCATGTCTAAAACAGGGGGAATGGCTAAAGGCCTGTGCTGAGGAAGAAGGAAATCCCTGAGCCTCTTTTTTGATTCTGAGAAGTCTTGACTCTCCCAGTGAAAATGCTCCCTCAAAGTATGCAAGGTTTCTCCAAATGAATAATCCTCAGGAGAAGATGCAGATGGAATAGACTCCTCAGCATCAGAATCCTCATAGGGAGGTATAGATAATTGGAGGTATAGATAATTCCTGATCAGAAGAAATAGAAAATCAGAAGAAATAGAAAATCAGAAGAAATAGAAAATCAGAAGAAATAGAAACCTGATCTGAAGATTCATAATCAGTGTCTTGCCTAGGCCTCTTATCAGGAGGGGGTTGGGTACCCCTGATCAAGGTAATAAGGTCTTCAGCCATTTTGATCATCTGTTTTTTAGGCATAGAGGCCTGTGCACATGGCTCAAATTGTTTTTTTAGTTTTAGAAGTTGCTTTTGTCTTTGGTTTTGCAGCTTTCGTCGGTTTGATATACAAATGTTGAGGTCTGAATACACCCTCAGAAGCCAGTGCCTGCTCAGCGGCTCCGGACCCATCTGAGGGAGATATATCAGTCGGTCCAATATCTTGAGTAACTTGCTGCATGCCAGACTCCACATGGGTGTCGGTAGAGGCCTGCGACTTGAAGGTAGTGGGTATTAGGGGCTGCGAAAGCGCCTCACTAAGGACTGGCGAACTGGCGACTGGCTTAGGAGAAGCTTCGTCGTCGGTTTTGGATCTAGATTGCCTTTCTCTGTCCTTTTCTTTGCGTTTTATGTACTCCGGTAGTCGGATTACTATCAGACGACATTTCTGGGTAGTTAAATCTGTTTCCAAAACACTGTGATGCAAAAATATACAGATGCTTAATAGTGCGTTGGTTAAATCTAGCACAAAACCGATAGCCAGTCACGTTGTGATCAGGGCCTAGGCAAGGAATACAGTATAAATGGAAATCCTTATGAGGTATTTGCTTTCCACAAGTAATACAATTAACATTTTCTGATATTGGTAAAAAGCAAGAAAAAAGTTTCCCCAATGGGGTACTTAGCTTTAGTGAAGACTTCAGTTCTGAAACTCAAACTTGAATATTTCAGTAGTCGGCCGACCGGCACTTGCGAAATGCTTTTGCTTCGGGCACCGTGCGGCAAGAAAGACTAAAGAAAATGGCGTCGGCTGTATGTTTTATACCCCTGACGACCTGACGTCATGGAAGAGAAGACAGCAACTGACGTAGGACCCAAGACCTTGGAATTCAGGCCGACTGAGGGCAACCTGCTAGCAGATTACCCAAATGTAATGACTGCAACAGTGAAACACGAAGATCACCAACAAGATTCCACGAGATGGCGATGAGACGTCTGTAGATCACTACGGCAGAGAAGTTCTGAGTTGGGTACGTGCAGCCGTCAAATATATAGCCGACGCAGGTTTATGGCTCTGACATACAATGTCGCACGTACCCCTTATCCAAAGACTTTGGCATGCTGGCTGGATGTCCGGTGCTGAAGGCAGTGACCTCCTCCTACTGTTACAAATACTGCAACATGAGAATAGAAGGACATCAGGTTTTGCATGGGCATGAATTTTCTGAAGGGTATGAAGTTTGAAACTCAAATGCCTATCATTTTCTGACTTCAGTCCTCAATAATTTGTCAAGAATTTTTCAGAAAACCAAAATTTTATAAATTCATCCGTTCACCAGGTCTGCTTGCAAGGAGTCCTCGATCAGAATTATTTCAGTTGTCTGTTTTGAAAGAAGACAAACAAATCTACTTGAAGCTCTCTCTATAACTGATCAATTCCTGGAAAAGACTCTTGTTCAGAATACTGGAACAGTCAATTCTGAGGTTGTAGACTGCTCCTTGCTATGAAAGGATTCCTGTTTCTTATCGTTATACTCCTGCCATCTCTTTTTGTTTCCTTGTTTGGTTTGAGAATGCAGGGATTTTGTTTAATTTCTTATGTGAGGGGGGCTGGGAGATTAAGTGGGGCCTGAAAAACCTTAGAAATTCCTCAAATTAATTTAACTCCCTCATCTGATTGTTTGAGGGCCTGAATAGCAAATGGGCCAAATAAAACCTCATCTAAAGATAAATTCAAAGTTTCAGACTACCTTTTAAGAAAAATTAAAGTTATGTACACACCACAACTATTCATTTATGTTGCCCATTTTCATTCTTCCTCAACTGATGGGTCACAGATCAAATCATACCTTGGATCCGGCGTGGCCACACTTACTAGACGATTCTCGGATCCAACTGTCGATCTCCTCCCTCTACTCATAATACCCTGTCACCCTGCAATACTTCAGACCAAGCTGCTGCTCGATAACCAATAGAACTTCAGGCTTAGACAAAAAAAAGGCTAGTAGAAAACGTCTGGAACTCAAACCTGGAACAGAAGTACAACAACCATAAGGGTACTCCAGGAGTTAAAGGAAAGGTGGAAAGGGGTGGGTAGTTGAGGAAGAACAAAATGGGCAACAGTGATGCATAGTTGTGGTGAGTACATCATGTTAATACCAGATGTTGTCCTTTTCATTCGTTCCTCAACTGAAGTCCCCAGTTATGTGAACCTTGGGTGGGCATCATGGAAGGGTATACCAGAATACTACAGAACCAAAGCAGTCCTGTTTCTAGAAGTCTAATCCAATCTGTAAAGAGCAATAAAAGTATGATCATTAGATCAAGTAGCTACAGCACAAATGTCATCAACAGAAGTTTTAGACCAGAATGCAGATGATGTAGCCATAGGTCTGGTGGAGGACACATGGACAAGGACAAACCTCACTGACTGTAAAAGGATATGCACTGCATAAGCCATCTGGTTAAGGTAACTTTAGAAACTGGTTCACCCAATTTGTTGCAGGCGAATGAGAAACAATGGACCTGACTTTCTGAATATAAAAATTAAGCTGTCTATGTACATCCAAGAGATGAAGCATGAACTTGCCTTCCTTAGCAAAATTGGGAAAGAAAACAGGCAAATTAATGGCTTTGTTAATATTCGCTTCTGAGGCTACTTTAGGCAAGAAGGATGGATTGGTTCATAAGGTAACTTATCTGTCAAGGATCAAAAATAGGGATTTGGGAGAGCGCCCGGAGCTTGGATACTTATCTAGTAGATGTAATGGCCACAATAAAAACAGTTTTCCAAGATAAAAATTTTAAATCAGGTCTAGCCAATGTACAATTTTGATGATGCTAAAAAGAGGAAGCATTTTCCCCTGAATGAAAATTACATACTGTTGCCAACTGCACTTTAATAGCAAAATTAGCCTCTACTTGAAAAACAGATGTTAAAAACTTAAGAATGGCAGAAGTGGGGGCAGTAAAAGGGTCTAATTCCCTCTGTAAAGCCCAGAGAAACTCTTCCACTTACTTTTGCAGATTTTCCTGGTAGACTCCTTCTGAGATGATAGTACTATCTGTCAGACAGGGGATGAAAGTTTGGGCTTTCACCAGTGGAATTGGAGAAACCATGCGGTCAACTTGAGGCCTGTAATGCTCACATGATCCAGCCCTGTGGGATGAGAAAAGGTCTGGACTGGGGTCCAGTATCCAGGGTGGATAGCGAAGGTGGGACCAAAGGAAAGGAAACCACACTTGACGAGGCCAAAAGAAGGCAACAAGGACAACTGTGCTCTTCAACCAAAGTACCTTCCGTATGAATTTAGGAATTAGGGGTATCTGAGGACAAGCAAAAACAAGACTGCAGGGCCAAACGTGGACTACAGCATCGGGTGGATTAGTGCAAAGAACCTGCTGCACTTTTTGTCGTGGGGAAAGGCAAACAAATCGCAGCAAGACTGACCCCATTGATGGAAAATCCTCTCTACCACTAATGACTGAGACCACTTGTGAGGCATCAGAATGGACATGCTGAGTTTGTCTGCTAGTGCACTAGATTTCTCCAGTATGTGCACTGCCATAAGAAAGAGGTTGAAAGATTGCCAACTGCCACAGTCTCGTTTCTTCTCAACAAAGGGGATAAGATCTGGTTCCCCAGTTTGTTGTTGTACCAAACCAAAAACATGTTCTCGGTTTGAATCGCAAACATCCCGAGAGGAAGGGCATCCTGGAAGGCCTGCAATGCTAGGGGGACAGCTCTCATCTCTAGGACATTGATGTGCGAATTGATTTCTTCAGTGCCTTGGACTGTCCTTCCGAAGAAATGCTCCAATCCAACACAACTGGGAGGTATCCATGGTAACAGTGGGTACTGGAGGTGGAAGAAAAGTTGTGTAAAATCTTACCATAACCATAGATGTTCTCTTACATGTTGCAGTATTCTGTACAGTTGGGTTTTCCCCTCTTGCTATCCGAACATCCGGCCAGTACACAAAAGTTTGCAGTCACTGCATGGTGTGTGGGACGTCTGATACGGTTAGCAGAGCATGGGCCATATAAGTGACGTCTGCGCCCACCAGACTTCAGAACTGTGCGCCCCAGTCGGAACCAGTCCCAGACAAGGTAGTGCAAGTCCTGTGCCATCCAAGAAGGGAAATATCAGGAGGGGTAGGTGGGAAGGAAGGAATACTGCAACATGGAAGAAAAGGACATCTATAGCTATGGTAAGATTTTACACAACTTTTCCATGTCCTCCTAATGACATACTGCAAGTATTCTGTACAGTTGGTTGAGTGCCAAAGCTCACTGTTAGGGAAGGGGGTGGTGGCCTAGAAGAATTCTCCAGGAATCCATGGAGGATAGCCCTGGACCTGGAAATCTTGTCTATTTTGTAATGCTTTGTGTAAGTATGCACAGATGACCAACTGGCTGCTTCTAGAACAGTGGAAGTCTCCAGGCCTTTGAAGAAGGTTCCAGATGAAGCCATTGCCTTAGCAGAATATGCTTTAACAGTGCCACATAAGGGTTTCCTGTGGTGTGTGTAGCAACAGGTAATAGCCCTGGAAATCCATGCTGAAATGGTTTGCTTAGTTACTGCTTTTCCCAGGGCCCTGGCGTAAAAGGAGACAAACTGGTCAGACTCTGATGGGCTTGGTTTTGTACAGATATAATCTGAGATGTCTGTGCACATCAAGAGAATGAAGTACTATCTCACTGTCTCCCTGTGGGTTGGGAAAGAAAGTGGGAAGGTGGATGGCTTGGTTTAAGGAAAGGTCATTGACCACCTTGGGAGTGAAGGATGGGTCGATTCCAAGGGTCACCCTATCTCTGTGGAAAATGAGGAAGGGTGGAATAGCCATGACAGCTTGCAACTCCTTCTAGCTGAGGTCAAGGCTACCAGCAGAGCAGTCTTCCACGTGCAGTGTTTTAGGGAAACTTTGGATGCTGGCTCAAAGGGAGGGAATGTGAGCTTCTCTAAAACATAGTTCAGGTCCCATTGTGGTGGAATGGGCTTCCTTGGTGGTCTGAGGTGAAGTACCCCCTTAAGGAACAGTTTTGCAGGCAATATGGAAGCTAAAGGGGGGCTCCAAAGGAAGGCAGGTAGACAAATGGGCCTTAATGGAGAATGCTAACCCTGTCTGCAAAAGTTCACACAAGTAAGACAGTACTAGGGGGACCTCACTATGAAAAGGTCTAACTGCCTTCTAAGGCACCACATAGAGAATCTTTTCCACTTGAATACGCAAGATCTCCTGGTATTAGATTTCCTGGCCTCCTGCAGGACAGTGAGCACGTCCTCATTGTATAGGTGTCTGAAAGGGATCAGAATCCTATCACCCACAAGGTGAGGTGTAGAGATTACTAACGTGGGTGAATTTGGGTTCCCTGGTTCTGTGTGAGGAGGTCCACTCTGAGGGCTAACTTGTGGTGATTGCCCTTGGCTAATTGCAGGAGGGGGAACCAATGCTGTCTTGGCCAACAGGGAGTCACCAACAAGATTTTCAGCTTGACCTGCTGGATCTTCAAGCAGGACTTTCTGAACAAGACGGAAGGGGGGAATGCATTGAGAAACAAACCCTTCCAGGAGATTGAAAAGGCATCTGTTGCGATCGCCAGAGATTTTGGCAGTCTGGTGCAGGAGGAAGGATGTTGTCTGTTCATGGTGGAGGCAAACAGGTCTATTTGAGGTATATCTCCATTGGTGCACAAGGTCCAGGAAGACATCCCTGTGTAGCATCCATTTGTGGGATGATGTCATGGTTCTGCTGAGGGAATCTGCCTAAGAACTCTGTTGGGAAGGGATGTATACTGCCTGAAGAGCAACTCCCTGAATGGTGGCCAGTTCCCACACAAGGAGAGCTAGTCTGCAAAGTAAGATTTGGTTCCCCCTTACTTCTTGAGATACAACAGCACTGTGGTAGTGTCTGTGAAAAGCTTTAGGGGTCCCTGTTGCAGTGTGGGCTGAAAAGCCTTCAAGCCCAATAGTATTGCTCTCATTTCTCTTACACCAATGTGCTCTTTCCTGTGTGGTTCTGGCCAAACTCCCTGCACTTTTAGGAGCCCCAGCGCTGCTCCCCAACTGAGGTGTCTGTGTACAATACCTGTGGTGGAGGGGGTTGGAGTGGAAGACCCAGGCTGAGCTTCACCTGGGTTAGCCACCAATGTATCTCTTGCTTGAGGTAGGGCAAGAGGGGCACCCTGTACTCCAGGGGATGGGAGTACTGTGTCCAAACAGACTTGAAGTACCACTGCAGTTTCCTCATGTGAAGCCTTGCTAAAGGCAGCAGAGGAATAGTGAAGCCATGTAGGCCAACAGCCTGAGGTACTGCCTTGTAGTCATTTCCTTGGTTTGAAGTACCAAAAGTAGGTATAGTGTCAGGCTTTCCACCTTTTGGGGTGAAGGAAGGCTTTCATGAGGTCGGTCCGAATCCTGCACCCCGGGAAGACTATTGTCCTAGGTAGGGTCCAGCTGGGATTTTGGGTAGTTTATCTGATTAGGGACTGGTGGAGGGAAATGGTTTTCTGCAACTGAAGCAGGAGGGACTGTTTGCAGTCTGCCTGGATGAGTAGGGTCATCCAAGTGAGGGAAGATCTGGAACCCTGGAGTCCTGCAGAAGGCAATCACTGGTGCCAGACATTTGGTGAAGACTCTTGGTGCTGTGGAAAGACCAAAAGGCAAGGTTGAGAACTGATAGTGAGAGGAGGCTACTGAGAAACAGAAGAAACTCTTGAAACTGGGCCTTATGGGGATATGTAGGTAGGCATCCTTGATGTCCAAGGTGGCCATGAACCACTGTGGTAGGATCAGAGGGAAAACAGTTGGCAATGTAAGTATCCTGAAGGTGGGATCATGCAGGAAAAGGTTAAAATGGGAGATGTATAAAATTGGCCTCCAGGGCCCGTCTTTTCTTGCCACTAGGAAGATCTGGAGTAAAAACCTTTTCCACTGCAACCTGTGGGACAGATTGGATGGTACCTTGAGCCATAAGGTTGTCCAGAACTGGTTGTAAGAGAGGAAGCTGTTCTTTTGGGGGCTGGGGGAATGATCTGGGTCATGAAGTACCAGTGTTCTATAACTGAAAGTACCCACTTGTCTGAAGTGATGCCTCTCCACATTTGGAGACCGTGAGAGAGTCATAACAAAAGAGGGACAAAGTGAGGGGGTTTCAAGATTGGCAGGTAGTTGCACACAACCTATCCTATCACGAAAAGGCGCCCTTTGGCTGGTAGGTGGCGTAGACCTGGCAGGAGCGGCTTGTTTCCTGGGAGCTTTTCTTGGTCTGGAAGAAGCTGGACCTGAATGCTTCCTGATAAGCTGAATTTTGGATGGGTAATTCCTTTGAAACTTGGGAATTGGAGATGCAAACAGATGTTTTAAGTCTTGGAACTCCTTACATTTTTGTTTCAAGGTCTTGAACAAGTCTGCAACATTGGATCCAAATAGGGCTGAATTGTCTAAAGGTGCAGCTACTAGCTTAGCCCTAAAATCGTCTGGTAAAGACTGGAGGCATAGCCAGGAATACCTTCTTAGAGCAGAGTCTGATGTTGCTGACCTAATTGAAGCCTCAGCAGCATCATAACTGCACCTGATAGTTTGCCTGGTAACTTGAGACGTCAGAGAAACAAGGGAGGGCAGTTGAGCTTTGGCTGCAGGGTCAGAGAGGTCTGAAAGCTGTTTGGAAATCTTCTCCAAAAGGGCCAAGGTATATTTAGACACGTGTGTCTGGTAATGGATTGCTCTGTAGGCCAGAGTTGCAGATGTGTACACCTTTTTGCCCAAATGCTCCACGGCCTTGCTGTTCTTGTCAGCAGGGAGAAGGGATCATAAACGGCAGTAATTTTGAGGCTTTGTCAGTACAGACTGAGATGATGGCTGGGTCTGCAGCTGGGCATTTCACCAGAAATTTAGTTGTCTCAAGTACCTTGCAAAACCTATCAGGTCTGCAGAGGGCTGGAGGTTGAGTCTGATTTCATGGATGCTGCAGAGAAAGCATTAAGAAAGGCTAGAAGAATAGGTGCAGGAAAGGTGTGGGAGCTGGGGTGTCCATCTGGAGGAGCTCATAGTATCATTTTTGCAACTCAGACATTTCTGATTAATCCTACTTGAAATGCTCTCTCATCTTTGCTACAGTTTCCCCAAAGGTGAGATCTTTTGCAGGGAAATCAGCTTCAACAGATTCTTCCTCTGGACAGGCATATCCACTGGGGGAAGGGAGTTGTGAGGTGTACAAGAGGGATACTTCTGAGGAAGAATCAGAGTGCTCCTCTTCCAACTGTGAGGATTCTGAGGCCTAGGGCTCAGTACTGGAGGAGGGATTGTGGAAGTCCCTGGTGTAGTAGGCCACAAGGCTGATAGCCTAGTAACCAACCTATGAACCATTAAAGAGGCTTTGTAAAAAAGCCTTCCAATCCGGTTGACTCTCCCTAACAGGAGAGGTATGCTTTCTCTTTTCTTTCTTTTTAAGAGAAGGCCTAGCAGGCATTTGTACAGGGGAAGGCCTAAGACCAGATGACTGCGAAGGAGCGGAGGGATCCGATTTGTCTGCCAAGGGCCTTGGTTCCCCCTCGAAGTTGGAGACAGACATCCACAGAGGACAAGCCTTCTGCACAAGGTTCTACGGCTTCCATTACGGTACCCGCTACACCCAGAACTGCGAACCGTGAGCGTTCGTCCAGGTTGACATTGGACGTCCAATGGCAGAGGCACAGCAACAGTAGTAGGCCTTTCTCTTTGGTGGTTCATCAGGCAAGTTGGAAGGTTCCTCCATACCTAGCGGTAGCTGTTTCAGACACTGGTTCTCAAGATAGAGGTTGAGGGTGTGAGATCTGCTACATAAGGTCTTGGGTACGAAGGCCTGGCAGATAGGACAGGCCTTGTGCGACTTCCCTAAACAGAATAGAAAGAGGTCATGGACGTCTTTGTAGTGTATCGGATGGCTGCACTTACACTTGCCCTTTCTGGATAACATGAACAAGCACTAACATGCAATGACTAAATTAAGGTTTCCAAACAGGGTACTAATCTGAGTTTTTCAAAGATCCGACGGCCGGGAAGGCAGGAACACCTGACGTTCGACTGGAGGCAAAGTTCTGAAGTCTGGTGCGAGCAGCTATCACTTTTATGGTCCACACTCTGCTAGCCATGTCAGACATCCCATGCACCATGCTTGACTGCAAACTTTTGTATACTGGCCAGACATTCGGGTAGCAAGAGGAGAAAATCCAACTGTACAGAATACTGCAACATGTGAATAGAAAGGCATCAAAAGAGCAGCTTTGAGAAACTTTGTCCGACTGACTCCACCAATGCAGGTGGTCTTTGCATATTTGAGTAAACTTGACTGAGGAAGACAAAGGATTATGAAAAACTGACCATTGAGCAGCTAGAGTCCATTGAAGAATTTCTGTCCAATGCCCTGGAGTTTCTGTTAGGGGATGGATTGGAGAGCTCTGCTCAGCTAGCTTTCTTCGTAGCTGCCGTCACAACTATGGTATCAATGGGGACCCCTTTTCTCCATTGGGACCTGTCCTTAGGAGGGCCAAGGAACTTATCAGGACACTAGGGAATGGGCTCTACAGTATCCAATTCCTTCAATGCCCAGCAAGAGACTAGATCGATAAGTTCATCAGCCAGGGGAGTCACCCAAGATGTAGATGAGCCAGACACAAAAGCTTTCAGAAACACTGACTCCTACTGAGAAAGGGTATCGGAGGATCATCTGCCTTTCTGCCTAAGGATTTCTTAGACAACTTCTTGGGTAAAGACCTTGGGAGCCTCTCCCCTTTATCAAAGTCAGTATCTTTGGTGAGAGAAGTACTATCAGTAGTATTGACACTGCCGATGTTAGAATAGAAGGAAAAATAAATTACAACCCTAACATAACAGAAATCCAAAAAAACTCTAAGGTAAGGGAAAAAAAGGAGACAAACAGAAAAGGCTACAAGAAAATTTCAAAGAAAATTAGGCTCACTTTAATGAAAATACATCCCAAAGCTCTGTAAGAAGGATATGCTTGTGTTGCAATAAGGCGACAAATGAGATCTGAGGTACTGCATTGTGATCGGGATATTATGGATAATGGGAGGAGCTTGAGAGTTGGATGAGAGGGTCTAGAAAATGCAGCAGAGCTGAATTAGGGACCCGTCAGTTGAACAAATGAAAAGGACATCAGACCTTTTGATTACACATGAAGGCATACCTCCTCAAAACTGCAGCAGCAGTAGTAGCCCTAGACACAGTATCTGCACAATCATATACAAACGCACACTCCTTAAGGCATGTTTACATTATTGAGAAATGTTGCATACAACCGAATTCTGATAGGCATTACCTTCAAGGGGGTAGTGTGGTAGCCAATTCTCTCAAACTGCCTGTGTAAAAAAAAAAAAAATAAAAGCACAAACTACCACATATAGGTCTAATAGTTAAGAATTACATATGCCTAAGAGAAAGGAAATAAAATTCTCTAACCAAACCTATACAATATCTTTCTCCTCCTTGTCCACAAAGGAAGGGTTGGAGGACACCAGGAGTGTCCTCCCTTACTGGCAAAGATGGTGAAATGGCTGCAATATCAGACCTAAGGTGAGAAACAACAAATGCATCTTAAAAGCAAGCTTATCTGCTTTTCTTTAGGGACCAAACGTTGTGAACTGGTGTTTTTACAGGCACCATTAAATACATTCTCCAAGGGTGGTTCTAGTGGGGGAAGCATAACCAAGACTGGCTTATCCCTTCAGTTCAGGGGGAACATCCATTTGTTTCCATAAGATTTGGGCTCAAGAATCTACAAGCGAAGCCTTGTCCCTTTCTAGGTCAGAATCAGCTGACATGTCTTCCTTAGGAATGTTTCTACTGACATGACTTACAGGCACTGTATTCTGAATACCAGGAGTAAATGTCTGTCACAATTTTTTTGCGAAGGTTAGAAAATGAACTTTAATA
Source organism: Protopterus annectens (assembly GCF_019279795.1). Classification (NCBI taxonomy): domain Eukaryota; kingdom Metazoa; phylum Chordata; order Ceratodontiformes; family Protopteridae; genus Protopterus; species Protopterus annectens. The sequence goes on from NC_056739.1 coordinate 1,377,389,836, forward strand.
ACAGACACCATATGTCTTCAGATGAGTAATGTTTAACCTTTTGTTTTTTTTCTTTACAGGTGTCCCTCGTGACAGAGTAGAAGACACTCATCCATCAAGAGGTCTCTTTCCTATGCTGCACAGAGCAGCAGCCCCTAGCTTGTCTCCGAGCCCTAGTGAATATGTTCTCCCATGCCTAGTTCTGAAAGTGCAACAGCTGAACAAGACACGGCTAACTCTTGTATCATGCTGGCTAAAAGGAATACATCAGAGAGGTTGGAGAGGTAAGTGAGTGGTCAGAAGAATGACTGCTGGCCACTGCAAAGTCATCCCTGTAGGAGTGGGGTAAGTATCCATGCTATGACAGAGGAGGTTGCTTCATATGAGCCAAGAATCGCTTGAATGAGTCGGTCAGAAGGTAGATGTCAAACGTTTTACACAAGCAGCACACTTGCACTTTTGCACACATACAACGTCCTCAAAACACTAATGCATAAAATAGTACACTAAATTCCTGTCAGACACCCTTACAAAAGCAGCACACTAAACACCTGTCAGAAAACCCACCAAAGAAAATTCAGACAAAAAAAATGGCGAGCGAGTTGTCACAATGTGAACACAGCCACTACATAACCATCAGTCACCCCTTCCCAAATAAAATACTTCCCAACACTAACCTTTCACTTAAAACATAAATGTGCATACAGGCAGTAGATTTTACTTTAAGATTAGCCTCTGAATTAGCCAAAGCTAAAAACAGTGGTCACTGACAGGAAATATCCAAAAGGAAAATACAGGGTTTCCTTAAAGGGGCAGGGCCACTAAAAAGTAAACAGCCATTTTTAATATGTATATTAAAAACAAATTTTTGGTGTGAAAGGGTTCCCAAATGGGGGACTCTCATGCAAAAAAGAAGCTGAAGGCTGGCTGCACCTCTAGTGAAGCCTCTGAGCTGTTTCTTCACAAGGCGTCAAGAAAGTACTGAAAATTTTTCACTCAGACTGCTGATTTTCCCACCTCAGGGCTTCCCAATCTGAGTCAGAGTGAAAATGCAGGTGAGAGTCACAGGTTTTGTAAACTGTTTGGTTGTTTTACCTTGGGCAAGACACAACCAATATAGCCTAAAGGCTACTGCAGCAGTGGGAATGACCAACATCTACTATGCCCTGCAGAACTACAAGTAAAGCCTACTCTGTTCCTGTAAAATTGCTTGCAGTGTTTACAGAATGCATGGCTGGAGGTCCAGGTAGCTTCCTCACAAGGGCTTGACAGAAAAGCAATTTTGAGAAATGCAGCAGAGGTAGCTGCTGGTACAGCAGAATGAGCCTTTATTTGGTATTTTTAGGCTTTACAACAAAAGAACATACCTCGCTGGCCCTCTTCAACCGCAACCTTGAACAAATCTGTCCTGGGGTTCCACATGTTCCTCAATGACGGATGACAGGTGCTGACAGGTTTTCTTGGTGGCAAACTCTTGGCTAGGCTTGTAAGGGCCCCAGGGCCATTAGTGTAGTAATCTCCTATGATCCTATGAAAATGCAATGTAGTCCACAGAAATGTTTAGATACAAGTCTTAGGAGCTTTCCTTGTTAGAATGAAATGTATTTTTCTCTGCTCTGTTTTAGCCAAGTAAAATTCTAGCTGTCTGTGTAAATTTAGTGAGTGCAAAAGTCCTCCTCTGTGTTGGAGTTTAAAGAAAGAAGAGTGTCAGATGGCCAGTCCAGTTCAGTGCTAGCTTGGAAACCACTTTAGGCAAGAAGGATACGTTAGTTCTTACAAATCACTCTACTTTGATGGAACATAGCATATATATGTCTATCAAGACCTGTAAATTCAGACACTCTTCTTGCAGAGGTAAAAGTCACAAGAAAAACGGTCTTCAGTGTCAAGAACTGAAAGCACAACCATTAGTTAGGTCAAAAGAACTAACAGTAATATTTTCCAGATTAAAATTCAAGTCACATGGAAGATGCCACCTGTTTCTGGGTGACCTTTTTACAAATGGAGCTAGGGTTAAATTTGCCTTGTTCTTGGCCTTCACTAATACTTGGAAATCAGGGGTATAGGAGGAAAGGCATAAATAATCTCCCTCCCTCTGGCATACAGAAAGCGTTTTGCAAAGAAATCCTGAGCTTTAGACATTGCAGTTCTGAGGGGATGCCAAATGCATCTTTTTTAAGAAACCTCCTCACCACTGGGTAAAAGTACTTGAAAGTCCCTGGATCCACAGTAACCACTCTCAAGGACTGACCATGAACTTGCGCAGTTGGTCTGACATAGCATTCCGCTCTGAGGGAAATAAACCACAAGGAGAGGATGTTTGTGTGGCAGCTTCCCATGCCAGAACTCATAGTTTACATACATAAGAATAGACGCACCCTTTTTTTTCTTCTTATAGCAGATCATCAGCTACTATCAAGGCACCTTCTTCTCAGTTACCAGGTCTGCAGAACTTTGTCTCCGCTGGACTAACTCATATTCGGGGCCAGTAAGGAGATTCAGCCAACATGGGGCCATATTCAACGGCCGACAAAATGTGGCCATAGAGTCCTACTCCTGCATGAATCTGTTCACATCCTCAGTGACAGCTGTCCTATGGACATGCTATCAAATTATCCTGCCTCAGAGGTGACTCGGACACTGCTCTGCCTTCCTGCAGACAACCCCCCCCCCCCCAAGCCTACACCAGAGCTCAACTGCAAGGACAACCCAAGTGCTCCCCCATCCTTTCTTCAGTGTAGCAACATGCTTGAGCATCTAAATTAAACTCGTCACCTGGGCTGTAGTTAGAACTTTATCCCTCTACTCCATGATATTGTATGCCCTCTTACTGATGTCACATCACTGTTTTTTTACCACCACTGTTCAGGGTGCCAAATGTCCAGACAGCTTTGAAAACTTCCAGTGCATAAATCAGTGCCAGCATCGCATCCTTTATAGTAAAGTAACACTTTTGGTATTTGTTATCCCACCAAAGTCATATATGGAGCTATGTGCATGCAACTCAGACCCAGTCTAAAGCATTTCAGGCCTAGGTCTGCATGCGATGGGTACAACAGAACAGCATATTCAAGTACTCCATAAGTAATCTTTGTGAAGCTTCATATGAAGAAGAGTCATGAAGGACCACTGGAATACAGGCTGACACATCCAAGTCATCCTATGACTTCTCTGGCAGTTACGTTGTGTGCCTTGGAAAGATCCAGAAAAGGGGAACTGAAAAGATAGGCTTTATCTTGTAGGAGAAAAGATGTACCTTTCAAGGAGTCCACAAATGTTAACCCTGAAGGGGAACAGACTCAACACTATATATGCTTATGGAAATCCTAGGCTTATTAGGGAACTATTGTGGTACTGCATGAGGAAGTCAGGAGAGACAGAGAAGTATGTAAGAGTGGTACAGGATATGTACGAGGGTAGTGTGACAGTGGTGAAGTCTGCAGTGGGAGTGACAGATGCATTTAAGGTGGAGGTGGGATTACATCAAGGATCAGCTCTGAGCCCTTTCTTATTTGCAATGGTGATGGGCAGGTTGACAGATGAGATCAGACAGGAGGCCCCCTGGACTATGATGTTTGCAGATGACATTGTGATCTGTAGTGAGAGTAGGGACCAGGTTGAGGAGACCATGGAGATATTGCTCTAGAGAGGACAGGAATGAAGCTCAGCAGGACTAAGACAGAATATGTGTGTGTGAATGAGAGGGAGGATAGAGGAATGGTGAGGATGCAGGGATTAGAGTTTGCGAAGGTGGATGAGTTTAAGTACTTGGGATCAACAGTTCAGAGTAATGGTGAGTGTGGAAGAGAGGTGAAGAAGAGAGTACAGGCAGGGTGGAATGGGTGGAGAAGAGGGTCAGGAGTGATTTGTGACAGACTGGTACCAGTAAGTGTGAAAGGGAAGGTCGACAAAGAGGGTAGTGAGACCAGCTATATTGTATGGGTTGGAGACGGTGGCATTGACAAAAACGCAGGAGTCAGAGCTGGAAACGGCAGAGTTAAAGATGTTAAGACTTGCACTGGGTGTGACGAGGATGGAGAGGATTAGGAATCAGTTTATTAGAGGGTCAGCTCATGTTGGACGGTTTGGAGACAAAGTCAGAGAGGTGAGATTGCGTTGATTTGGACATGTGCTGAGGACAGATGCTGGGTATATTGGAAAAAGGATGCTAATGATGAAGCTGCCAGGTAAGAGGAAAAGAGGAAGGCCTAAGATTAGATTTATGGATGTGGTGAGACAGGACATGCAGGTGGTTGGTGTGACAGAGCAATATGCAGAGGACAGGAAGAAATGGAAACAGATGATCTGCAGTGGTGACCCATAACGGGAACAGCTGAAAGAGAAGATTAGGGAAGAACTATCTGGAGTTCCTCCTGGGATTAAAACACAAGTCAAGCAGTCACTCTTGAGAGTTTAAATTTGAACTTTATGAAGTCTGAAATGGGCAAACCAGTACAAAGCAATTTGTAGCTTTCCTGGTAACAATAAAAAGCTCTTACAGTAAGATGATGAAACAGTAGTGGTGTTGTCCTGCTATTAACCTGGAAAGACTACTGTGGCCCTAAAAGCTGGAGATGGGTATACTTCATATCAAATGATACCATAAGCACTCCTATTGATTTTTTTTCCCCCTTGGATACTTGTTTAGGACTCAAAGATCTAAAGAAAGTACAGTTGTGTACACTTACCATAAATGTAGATGTTCAAGTGTATTCACTGTTGCAGTCATTACATTTGGGTTATCTGCTTGCAGTAGCCCTTAGTCGACCTGATTAACAAAGTCTTGGGTCCTATGTCGGTTGCGGTCTCTTTTTCTATGTCAGGAATAAAAAACATGCAGCCGATGTCATTACATCAGTTTTTCTTGCCCGAGATGTCAGGTGCCCCCCTAATGGGAAGCAATTAAATCTATATACAAGGTTATACCTCTAACAAAAATGCAAATACACCAAAAAGCTTTTAAACATTGAAAAGGAGAGAAGAGGTAGAGCCAAAAGAAATCAGGAGGCTGGAAGGAGGGTAACCAGGACTGCAACAGTGAATACACTCGAACATCTACATTTATGGTAAGTGTACACAACTGTACTATGTTCTTCGTGTTTCACTGTTGCAGTCATTACATTTGGGTAGATTCCCAAAGCTAAGGATGGGAGGAAGAATTTAGATAGTATTAGGACCAGCTATAAGGCCCTGCAAAACTGGAGTGGCAAAGCCAGCTCTGGATTTAGAGAAAATTAACAAATGGTAATGCTTGGTGAAAGTATGTATAGAACTCCAGGTAGCAGCTTCTAGGATGTCCCTGGTAGGTATGCCTCTGAGAAAGGCTGTAGAGGTAAATCCAGCCCTGATTGAGTGGGGTCTGACCCCTGTGGGATAGGTTTTCCGTGGTGCTTATAGCAGAAATTAATGCAATGGCCTATCCATTCGGAAATGGTTTGCTTTGAAATAGCCTTCCCTCTGTCCCTGCAGCAACTGCCACCAGCAGTTGTTCAGATTTCCTTTGAGGTTTAGTCCTGTCCAAGCGGAGTCTAAGTTGTCTGTGCACATCTAAGGAGTGCAGTATCTATTCTTTTGTTCTGTGGATTAGGAAAGAAGGTTGGCAAATCAATGGACTGATTAAAGGCCACACTGGATACCACCTTTGACATGAAAGAGGGATTGGTCCTGAGGGACACCCTGTCCGCATGAAAAATGATGAAAGGCTCCACTGCTATAAGGGCCTGTAAGTCAGATACCCTTCTTGCTGAAGTGATGGCTAAAAGGGAAGCGGTTTTCCAAGAAAGGAATTTTAAATCTGCAGTAGCAGCTGGCTCGAAAGGAGGAAGGGTGAGTTTCTCCAATACAAAGCTAAGGTCCCAAGCTGGAGTTGGAGCTCTCCTGGGTGGTCTTAAATTTTTGGCCCCTCTGAGGAACTGCTTGAGCAGTAGATGAGAGAAGAGGGGAGGGCCTGTGTTATAATCAGCTGAAATGGCTGAGGCATGAATTTTTATTGAGGAAAAAGACGGCCCTTGTGAAGCATCTCAGTTAAGTATTGTAAAATCTGAGGTAAATTGGGCACTGCTGTGCTCATCCCTTGAGATTGGTTCCGGGCACAGAATCTTTTCCATTTTTCAGCATAAGATTTTCTAGAATTAGGGCCCCCTTGCCTCTAAAATGACATCCAATCACTGGTTTACTGAAGGATGGTAATGGTGAGCTTAGGTAATTAGGCAGGCTGCTAGGTTCAGTGTTTGAAGCTGAGGGTGCGGAATCTGGTCCTCCTGCTGAGACAGCAGTAGGAGTCCGAGGCAGGTGCCATGGGGCCAACAGTGACACTGCGCAGGAGGGGGTACCAGTGTTGGCGTTGTCAGGCTGGTGCAATCAAAATCATCCTTGGTTTGTCTTGTTTGATCTTTAGTAGTACTTTAGAGAGCAGAGGCAGAGGAGGAAAGGCATAAACTGATAGGTTTTTCCAGCTGAAGGACAGAGCATCCACTTTCCAAGCTTGTCTGTGGGGAGTCCTTGCGCAAAATTTTTCCAGTTGATAGTTCTGGGGGGGGGGGGCAAACAGGTCTATATCTGGGCTCCCCCATTTGCTTGTCAACACGTTGAAAATCCTTGGTTCCAGTTTCCACTTGTGTGGGTCCATGAGGTTTCTGCTTAGTCCGTCTGCCAGTGTATTTAGTTTTCCTGGCAGGAATTGAGCTTGTAGATGCACTTGGTAGCTCAAGGTTGTGTTCCACAATGCCATGGCTAGTCTGCAGAGGGGGTAAGAATGTGTACCTCCCTGCTTGTTTATGTACCACATAACAGTGACATTGTCCGTCTTTACCATTAATTGTCCTGGAAGAATGTGGTCCTTGAAGACTGTCAGAGCATTCTGTACAGCTAACATTTCTTTATGATTGATGTGAAGGTGCATTTGAATTGGGTTCCATTTGCCCTGAAAGCAATTCCCTGCCAAGTGCGCCCCCCATGCATAGTCTGATGAGTCTATTGTTAGGGTTTGGACGGCAGGGGGTAGTGTGAATGGTAGTCTCTTGTTTTGGTGGCAGGCCTCTGCCCACCAAAGGAACTTTAGGCGTAGACAAAGAATGATAGGAACCATTGCTTCTAGATCCTGAGAATGTTGACACCATATGCTTTTTAGATACCACTGTAGTTTCCTCATATGCAGTCTTGCATCTGAAATTAGAAGAATGCAGGAGGCCATGAACCCCTAGGCTTGTATTTGCCTTGCAGATAGCAGGCTTTTTGTGGCCACTTGTTTGAAGTAGGTTGTGAAGTGAATGTTTCTCTGGCGTGAGGAAAGCCATCTGGGAAGTTGTATTCAAGCTTGCTCCCAGGAATATAATTTGTTGACAGGGTACCAAGTGTGATTCTTTTTGTTTATGGTGTACCCCAGGCAAGTTAGCACCCTTTGTACAAAAGCCAGATGATTCAAAAGTATGTCCTGGTTTTCTGCCTGAATTAGACAATCGTCCAGGTATTGGTATATCTGAATATTTCTTTGCCTGCAAAATGCAATGACTGGAGCTAGGCACTTTGTGAATACCCTGGGCGCAGTACATAAGCCAAAGGGCAGTGCAGAGAACTGATAGGGCGTGTAGCCTGCTTTGAAGCGTAGGTATCTTCTGCAAGATTCCCTGATTGGGATGTGCAGGTATGCTTTCTTTAAATTTAGTGTTGCCAACCAGGCATCTTTGCTTAGCATAGGAAGCAACTGGTGAAGAGTCGGCATCTTGAATTTTGAAATCACCAAAAAGGTGTTTAGAGTAGGCAGGTCCAGGATAGGATGTCATGAATTGTCTTTTCTGGGTAACGGGAAAAATCTCAAGTAGAAACCTTGTCCCTTTTCCTCTTCTGGTACCAACTGAATAGCCCCCATGCTTAAGAGAGAGAGAGTACTTGCTTTTGGGCCTCTGCCCACTGATTTGGAGGTAGATCCGGCCAACCGCTTGGAGTTGGTAACGTGTGGAAGTGAAATCTCTATCCTTGGGACACTATATTTAAAACCCATTTGTCCTGGGAGTCCCCAGTTCTTTGCATGAAGTGCAATCTTTCCCCCCAAAGGGGCAGTCAGTTGAGAAGTGCTTGGAAGTTTTAAAAAGAAGTCATCGAGACTTGTTTACCACAGGGGAGTTTCATTACTCCCAGATTTGGAAGTGGAGGTCCCCCACTATTTAGTCCTGTGCATACCCTGGGACTGAAGCCTGGGTGCCCTGCTGGATCTGGGTTTGTACTGAGAAGGTCTGGAAGAGGCAGGAAAGGACCAATTCTTAGAAGGCCAATGCCTACTAAATCTTGGAGGTTGTACTTGTAAAAAAATCTTTAACAGTTTGCATAGATTTAGCTTTTTCCTCCATCTTTTTAAGAACTTCTTCTGCCTTGTTGCTAAAGAGACGGTCCTGATTTAAGGGAGCATCCAGTAATTTCTCTAACATGATCTGGCAAGGATTGCTCCTTAAGCCAAGCATGCCTTCTAAGTACAGACCCAGTTACTGCAGCCCTGCAAGATGCCTCTAGTGAATCAAAACCACATTGCAATGTAAGTTTACCAACTTGTTCAGCAGAATGCATCAAGTCCTGTAAATCCTTATTTGCAGCACAATCAGGAATCAACATAATTTTCTGTTTAAGCAATTCAATAATATGCAGCTGATACTTTAACATATGAAACTGGCAATTCAAGGCCCTAATGGCCAAAGTTGTAGATGTGCATACCTTCTTACCCCATCTATCCAGTGCCCTGGAGTCTCTTTATCGGAGGGGGTAGGATTTCTGGCAGTAGTAGCTTTAATGCCCTTGGGTCCCTGTGAAACAGTTTCAGGATCCGCAGGATAGAAAAGGAACTTGTGAGAGTCAGGAACCCTGTAATATCTATCAGGTTTTCTGGAAGCAGGAGGTAGAGAGTCAGGGGCCATGCTAGATTCCGAAAAGGCATAATCAACAATGTCCAGTACAGGAGGTAAAGCTAAATCCCCAAGCCTCTTTTTAGAATCAGAGAAATCCTGACTCACCCAATGAAAATGCTCCCTGAGGGTATGCAAGGTTTCACAAAAAGAGAAATCCTCTGGGGGAGGTGGGGGGCAGAGGGAATAGAGTCCTCAGCATCAGAATCCTCATAGGTAGATAAGGGTAAATCCTGGTCATCAGAGGAAACAGAACTTTCAGAATCTTGGTCAGAAGTATCATAAGCAAACTCAGTCCTAGGTCTCTTAGAGGGGGAATGTTGGCTTCCCCTGATTAAAGTAAGATCTTCAGTCATTCATATCCTTTGTTTTTTAGGCAAAGAGGCCTGATCATGTGGTCTGGGCGTCAGTTTTCTAGGCATGGTTCGAGTTTTAGACCTTAAAGAAGAAGATGGCGTCGGTTTAATATGCAAGTCAGTAGGCCTGAATACACTTTCTGAAGCCAGTGCCTGCACAGCGGCTCCGGACCCATCCAAGGTAGAAACATCCGCAGGTTCCACAGTTGAAGCATCTCGCGGCATACCGGACTCTGAATGGGTCTCAGTAGAGGCCTGCGAATCTGAAGTAGTGGGTATCAAGGGCTGCGAAAGTGCCTCACCGAGTACTGGCGAACTGGGCGGCCTCTCTCAGTATTTATCTTTGCGTTTTTTCAGAATGTCAGTAGTCGGATGGCTTACTGAAGACATAACAGGAAAATTGAACAGAGCACCAAAATATTTAGAAGCGTAAATATACAGACGACGGATAGTTCGTGGTTTAAATAAGGCCCGAAACTGAGGTACGTTGTGGTCAGGGCCTAGGCAAGGAATACAGTACGAATGAAAATCTTTATGAGGTATTTGCTTTCCACAAGAAATGCAATTAACTTTTACTGACATCGGTTTAAAGCAAGAAAAAGTTTCCCCAACAGGGTACGTAGCTTTCAGTTGAAGACTTCGGTTCTGAAACTTGAAAACGTAAATTTCAGGAGTCGGCCGACCGGCACTTTTGAACTGCTTCTGCTTTGGGCACCGCATGGCAAGAAAGACTGATGTAATGACGTCGGCTGCATGTTTTATACCCCTGACGACTTGACGTCACGGAAGATGAGACAACAACCGATGAAGGACCCAAGACTTTGTTAATCAGGCTGACTGAGGGCTACTGCAAGTAGATAACTCAAATGTAATGACTGCAACAGTGAAACACAAAGAACATCAGTGTTTTCTTGGTACTAGAAATAATCTGAAATAAAAGCCTGTCCTACCCGCTTTTAAGTGCCAACTGGTCACACAAAGGCCATTTGTTCTGCAGTTATCTCAGCTGTGCCCTTAAAAGGGAAGCTTTCAAACTCTTATCTTGTAATCTGCAGTTAAACATTCCTAAAGACAATAAAACAAGCAAATAGTGCATAGGACGAAACACGGCAGAGAATACACCATAAATGTACTTTACTGGTAAGCGCTTTCGCACCAATTCAAAGCTGCTTCATCAGATAAAGTATGGTGTATTCTCAACTGTGTTTCGTCCTATGCACTATTTACTTGTTTTATTGCCTTTGGGACTTTGGAAGTGCTGTAGGACATTTATTCACGGAAGTATACCTTCCATTCTGTTTAATCTTTCTCAGCTAAACATTTCTTCAGACAGGAATCGAAAGGCTGGTCAAAACATTTGCCTCTGAAAAACACACAGCTTTCCAAACATCTGGATGATTTGCCGTAAAATCAAAATTAGGGTGGGGGGCCCTTGTCCCTTCCTCTACCCTGCTGCTTGCTCTCTCCATTTTTTGCAACTTTCTTTCAAAAAGATTTATTTTCTGCTTTAATTATTCAGCTCTTGTATGCTTTTGGCAGAACAGACACTGCTTATGAGGGAAGTTGCTACTACACTTTGGGATGGGTGGGGTGAAAACTGCTCCAACAGTTATGATGTCTTCTCTTTTTCTTTAAGCCTTTTAAAAGTGTCAGGTGAGGGAAGGTTGAACAACCATTGCTCTTCTAGAAGGGCACTGAGAATTTTGTGAACAAATACCCTTAGTCAGGGGTGAATCCTGAGTGAAAGAATGCCGTAGTACCTTTAGCAGCAGCTCTAACAGATGGATTAACAGCATCCGACAAATATTTAATGGTATGCCTTACCCACTGTGTCAGACATCTAGATGAGTTTAGGAAATCTCATCCTGAGAAAGGAGTCCAAAAAAAGTCTGCCATTTCCTTCATACTAGAGCACAAGAGATTGGGACCTGGTTGTAAATTGACAAAGTCACTCAGTTATAGACTTGTTTGTCAAAACAACTCAAAAGCCTGCTTTGTGACTTGTCAAGTTATTGTTACTGGGCACCAACTTAAAGCCGCTCCTCAGTGTGTGAAACAAAGACCAGGCCAGTAGTATAGGTCTTCTAACTTGCTTAGGATTAAGGTATTTCTGAAGGAAACTATTTTAGGTGAAGGAGCTGGATGACAATGACTCTTCATCACTAGTACAGCGACCCAGGGGAGAATAAATCTGTGAAGCATTAGTCAGGTTCTGTTCTTCTTCAACACTGTTCAAACAAGAAAGCTCTCTTTCTCTTAGCTTAGCAGGGGAACTGAGATACCAAAGGTTTTGGATTAAGCTGTTGGGGGATAACATATTAATCTTTTGCTGTGTGGCAATGTAATCTTCAGCAAATTTTCTAAAAGACATTTCCAGAGGTTCAAAATATATAAGTTACATACTCAACATAATGACAGATGTGTTGTCTGTCTCAATCGGCTCCACCTCCCTTACCCATAGCTCCCAACTTCAACTCCTCTCCAGACTGACAGTTTGCTCCATGCGTTAAAACAAAAATACAACCTATCTAACTGGTCTCAACTTCCTCTACAAACACAGAAAACACCCACAGGAAATGCAAGACTCTGGGTAAGCAGAGTGAAAGAAGCCCCACTCACTGTCTGGTTATCACCAGAGAAAACCTGACAAATCAACAAGAAGGTTGGGACAGAAGGATGGGAAGGGTGAACCACATGAAGACAGACAGCATGTTATGGTGAGTATATAACTTTCATATCCGTTGTTGTCGGCTCCATCTGGATTCAACCTGTGGGACAGAGTCCCCAGCCACGACAATTCCTTGTAAGTAACTAAGGAAAGAAAACAAATCACGCAACACAGCATAACCAAAAGAAGCCCTGAATCTGGACTGAATGTCCAGCTTATACTGTGACACAAACGTATGATGGCCCAAACAAGTAGCGCCAGCACACAAGTACTGTAGAAAAAAATCTGTAGAAGTAGCGACAGCCCTAGCTGAATGACCATTAGGCTTTTGTACAAGAGTCTTCCTTTCCAAAAATATGTAAACAAAATACAATCTGACAGCCACTTGGATAGTTACTTTTGATACAGGTGAGCCAAGACCGCATTCTGAAAAACAGGAGACAAAATAACTAGCTAGATTTTCTGAAAGACAGTACAGTCAATATAAAATCTGAGTTGAGTTGCCTATGCACAATAAAAAAACAAAACAAAAAAAAAAAAACACAAAAGGCTTTTACTTTTATTAGAAAAATTGGGATAAAGAACAGGAAGATGAATTGAGCTGTTGAGGTGATCTTGGAAGCTACCTTGGATAAAAAAAGGAAGAATGAAGAGAAACCGTATTCTTATAGGAAATTAAGTAAGGAGGGGAAAAATTGCGTGCTTGTAACTCTGAAACCCTTTTGGCAGCGGTAATCACCAAAAACAGTTTTCTAGGACAATCACTTCAAATCCAAGGAGGCTAGGAGGTCGGAAAGACTAAAGGTGGTGGAGTCTCTATCTTCATTAAGGACAGACAAACCTCCAGACTAGTTTACCAGCATGACGCAGTGGAATTAATTAAGGTGCAACTGACAGTTGGCAAGACACCCATCCAAGTTAAAGTCAGCTAGAAAACCCCCTCCATGTCTCAGAACACCCACTCCTCCTAACCTGGACCAACGTGATCAAGGTACCCCCCTACTATCCTGATCCTTGGTGACTTCAACTACCCCACCCCACCATAGACTGGGTGAACTATTCCTGCACTAATGCACTCACCCAACGATTCCTTGACTGGTCTTATCCCCCACATGGGGAGATAACATACTGGACTTGGTTCTGACCAACATGTGCGACCGCTGCACCACTCTCATAGTATGTTCTTCCCTGGTGAGATCAGATCGGTCTCATTCGAAGTTTCTATCCCACCCAAACCTTCCCCAGCTGTAACCAGGCTAAAAAACTTCTCAAAAGCTGACTACAAACGCCTAAGGGAGGTTATCGGCAGCTTCACACCCCCCCCCCTCAGATGATGCAGACAACTATGCTGAAAGTACAGTTTTGTACCTACCATAAATGTAGATGTTCAAGTGTATACACTGCTGCAGTCATTACACTTGGGTTATCCTGCCGTCAGGCGGTCCCCTCAGTCGGCCTGAGTTCCAAAGTCTTGGTCCGGCGTCGGTTGCTGTCACTTCTTCCCTGACGTCAGTGCGACAGGTGTATATAAGATGCAGCCGACGCCATTTTCTTCAGTTTTTCTTGCCCCAGATGTCAGGTGCCCCCAAAAAAGGTAGGCAATGCAAACTGCTAATAAAACATACATAAGAAAAGCAGTCAACAACTTTCAGTTACCAGCAAATACTCCCCATAGGTAGTAAAGGGTAGAAGACCTAGGTACGTACCAGCAAGCAAGAGGGGAAGGAGGGAGGGTAACCTGGACTGCAGCAGTGTATACACTCGAACATCTACATTTAAGGTAGGTACAAAACTGTACTATGTTCGTGTTACACTGCTGCAGTCATTACACTTGGGTAGAATCCCAAAGCTGAGGTAGGGTGGCTGGTTCTATAAGGCCCTGCAGCACTGCAATGGCAAAGCCAGCTCTGAGTAGAGAGGCAGATGGTAATGCTTGGTGATGGGATGTACAGAACTCCAAGCTGCTGCTTCCAAAATGTCCTTGGTAGGTACTCCTCTGAGGTAGGCAGTTGAAGTGGCTGTTGCCCTGGTGGAATGAGACCTAATGCTGTTAGGTACAGATTACCCATGGTGTGTATAGCAGAAACGTATACAGTGTCCTATCCATTTTGAAATGGTCTGTTTTGAAATGGCTTTTCCCTGTGCTACTGCAGCATATGCTACCAACAACTGCTCAGTTTTTCTGAAAGCGTTGGTTTTGTCCAAGTAGAAGCGTAACTGCCTGTGTATGTCCAAAGAATGCAGAAGTCTCTCCCCTTTATTCTGTGGATTTGGATAAAAAGTTGGCAAGTGAATAGTTTAGTTTAGAGCCACACTTGATACCACCTTTGGCATAAAAGTAGGGTTTGTTCTTAAAGACACCCTGTCTTGGTGGAAAATGATGAAAGGTACAACTGCCATTAGTGCCTGTAATTCTGAAACTCTTCGTGCTGAGGTTATTGCCAGGAGCAGAGCAGTTTTCCAAGAGACATATTTTAAATCTGCTGTGTTAGCTGGCTCAAAAGGAGGTAAAGTTAATTTTTCCAACACGAAGTTGAGGTCCCAAGTTGGAGTATGTGCTCTACGGGGCGGTCTTATGTTTTTAGCCCCTCTGAGGTACTGTTTTAGCAAAGGATTAGAAAAAATTGGTGGGTCCGTGTTGTAATGAGCAGAGATGGCAGAGGCGTGGATCTTGATGGATGAAAAGGAGAGGCTTTTGTCCAGCATCTGTTAAATATTGTAGTATCTGAGGAATATTTGGGACAAGAGGGTCAAGGCTGTGAGCCTGGTTCCAGGCACAGAATCTCTTCCATTTATCCGAATAGGCTTTCCTGGTGCTAGGCCTTCTGGCTTCCAGAATGACATCCATAACAGCTTTGGAGAGAGGCATTGCTTGCTTGACTAAGGAATCTTCCATGCAGCCAGGTTTAAAGTCTTTAGCTGGTTGTTTAGTATCTGATTGTTGTGCTGAGGCAGTAGATGTGGGATTTGAGGCAAAATCCAGGGTGGACCTTGTGCTAATTTCTTTAAGACTGGATACCAGTGCTGGCGTGGCCAGTCTGGGGCAATCAGGATCATCTTTGGCTTTTCTTGCCTGGCTTTTATGAGTACCTTTGGAAGGAAAGGTAGTGGTGGGAAAGCATATACTTGTAGGTTTTTCCAGCTGAATGAGAGGGCATCCACTTTCCAAGCTTGTGGGTGGCAAGTCCTTATGCAGAATTTCTGTAGCTGGCAGTTCATTGGGGATGCAAACAGATCTATATCCGGGCTCCAAGCTCCACCATTTCTGTGTTATCATTCTGAATATTTGTGAATGTAATTTCCACTCATGCGGATCCATGATGTTTCTGCTTAAGTCGTCTGCCAGTGTTTTTCTCTCCTGGCAGGAATTGTGCTTGCAGATGAACTTGATGGTTAGAGCTGTGTTCCACAAGGTCATAGCTTGTCTGCAGTGGGGGTAAGAATGAGTGCCCCCTTGCTTGTTTATGTACCACATAACTGTGGTGTTGTCTGTCTTTAGTAGTAGTTGTCCTGGATGCAGAAGGTCCTTGAAAGCTATAAGGGCATTTTGTACAGCTAGCATCTCTTTTTGATTGATGTTAAGATGCCTTTGTTCTGCGGGCCACTTGCCCCAAATACATTTTCCTGCCATGTGTGCTCCCCAGGCGTAATCCAATGCAGCTGTTGTCAGTCTTTACCTGGCTGTGGGTTGAGTCAAAGGCTGTCCCTTGTTGAGGTGACAAGCTTGAGCCCACCATCGAAACTTCTGTTGAAGGCAAGGAATTAGTGGTATTACTGTTTCCAAACAACAGTGTTGAGACCAGACACTCTTTATGTACCATTGTAGTTTCCTCATATGCAGTCTGGCATATGGAATTAGTAGTATGCAAGATGCCATGTAACCCAAGGCCTGCAGAAGTTTTCTTGCAGGGAGTTGGGTCTTTGTTGCCATTAATTGAAAATATACAGAGTCAGTTTTCCTTGCTTGTCTGGCGTGAGATAAGCCATCTGGGCAGTTTTATTCAAGCTGGCACCCAGGAATATTATCTCTTGTGAGGGCACTAGTTTTGACTTCTTTTCGTTTACTGTGTACCCTAGGCAAATTGGCAATCTTTTTACAAATGCCAGATGCTTTAGAAGAATGTCTTTGCTCTCTGCTTGAATAAGGCAGTCGTCCAAGTATGGGAAAATTTGAATTCCTTTATGTCTGCAAAATGCAATTACTGGTGCCAGGCATTTTGTAAAGACCCTGGGCGCAGTAGATAATCCTAAGGGCAGTGCAGAGAATTGGTAATGCATTGAACCAGCTAAGAATCTGAGGTATCTTCTGCAATTTTGTCTGATAGGGACATGCAGGTATGCCTCCTTGAGGTCCAAAGTTACAAGCCAAGCTTTCTTGCCCAGCATGGGAAGAAGCTGCTGTAGTGTCAACATTTTGAATTTTGGAACATCTAAGTATTTAGAGAAGAAAGATCCAGAATGGGCCTCCAGGCTTTGTCCTTTCTGGGAACCAGAAAGAGTCTTTAGTAAAATCCTTGTCCTTGCTCGTGTGTTGCTACCTTTTGAATAGCTCTCATGTCCATGAGGGCTGTAATTTGTTTTTGAGCCTCTGCCCATTGATTTGGTGGCAGATTTGGCATCCCTTTTAACCTTGGCAGAGTGTGAAAGTGGAACCTGTAACCTTGAGATACAATGTTGAGAACCCATTTGTCTTTGGTGATCATATGCCAATTGCGATAGAAAAATGCCAGTTTTCCTCCCAAGGGGGCTGCCAAGAGAGAACTGTTTGGCAGCTGTAGTGGGAAGTCATTGGGGCTGTTTTTTAAAAGGTTGGGGCCTGTCTTCCCCTTCTTTCTGGGTTGATGCACCCCATTGTCGAGGCCTGTAAGGACCTTATGGTTGACCTCTACCTCTTGGGCGTCTGTATCTGCCCCTTTGAGGTTTGTCTAACTGGAAAGGACCAATTCTTTGTTGGCCAATTTCTGCTGAATCTAGGAGGCTAAACCTGTAAGAAATCCTTCACCGTTTGCATAGATTTTGCCTTATCCTCCATTTTCTTTAATACCTCTTCTGCCTTAACTCCAAATAACACATCCTGCTGCAAAGGTGCATCCAATAGTCTTGCTTTAACATGATCTGGTAACATATGTTCTTTTAACCAAGCATGTCTTCCAATGACAGATCCTGTAACTGCTGCTCTACAGGAGGCCTCTAATGAATCAAAACTGCATTGCAAAGTTATGTTTTCCCACTTGTTCAGCTGCATGCAATAAATCCTGCATTTCCTTATAATTACGAGGATCTGAGTTTGGAAGCATTTTTTGTTTCAACTGAGACATCAAATATTGTTGATATTTTAGCATGTGAAACTGGCAATTTAAGGCCCTCATTGCTAAAGTTGCAGATGTATATACTTTCTTCCTCCATCTGTCTAATGCTCTGGAATCTCTGTCAGAGGGGAATGGATTCTTTGCTGAAGAGGCCTTTACCCCTTTGGGGCCCTGAGAAATAGTTTCAGGTCAGCAACAGAGCTTTTATAAAGAAATTTGTGAGAGTCAGGGACTCTATAGTATCTGTCTGGCTTAACTGGAGCAAGAGGTAAAGAATCAGGATTTAAACTAGATTCAGTATACACATCATCCACAACATCTAACACTGGTGGAATAGCAAGGGGTCTGTGTTGAGGTAATAAAAGGAAATCTCTGAGCCTTTTCTTTGAATTCTGAGTAATCCTGGCCCTCCCAATGGAAATGCTCCCTCATGGTATGTAACGTTTCCCCAAAGGAGTAGTCCCTCAGGTGGAGAGGCTGAAGGAATCGATTCCTCAGCATCAGAATCCTCATAAGGGGGTAAAGAGTATCCTAGGTCTGAGGATGAATCTGAAGAGATGGATACCTGGTCAGATGAGTCATAGTCTGCATCCTGTCTAGGCCTTTTATCAGGAGGGGGATGGGACCCCCTGATCAGAGTGATTAGGTCTTCGGCCATTTTGAGCATTTGTTTCTTGGGCATGGAGGCCTGTCCTGGTGAATGTTGAATTTGTTTCTTTGTTTTTAAAGGAGATTTAGACTTAGCAGAAGATTTAATGGTTAACTGAGTAGGTCTGAAAACACCCTCTGAAGCTACGGGTTTGGTTCAGCTACTCCGGATCCCTCTGAAGGGTTAGTCTCAGTTGGCTGAAAATCTGGTGCATACGAAGGCCCAGCCATCCCCACGTGGGAGTCGGAAGCGGCCTGTGGTTCTACAGAAGCGGTCATCAGGGGCTGCGAAGGCGCCTCGCTGAAAACCGAAGAACCGGCGACTAACCTAGAAGAGGCTTCGTCATCAGTTTTGGGTCTCGGATGCCTGTTCTTGTCTTTGCGCTTTTTATGTATTCCTGTCGTCGATAGCTCCAACGGCATGGTGTAATTGAATTTTCTACCAAAATAATGTTGGGCAAAATCCAACCGACGTTTAATAGTGCGTTTGTTAAACCTAGCACAAAACCGACAACCAGTGACATCGTGGTCTGGGCCTAGGCATGGGACACAATAAGAATGGAAATCCTTATGAGGTATTTGCTTCCCACAAGAAATACAGCCATTAACTTTTATTGACATCGGTCTGAGGCAAGAAAGAGTTTCCCCAACGGGGTACTTAGTTTTGTAGAGGACTTCGGTTCTGGATTCGGAATGAAAATCTCAGGAGTAGGCCGACTGGCACTTGCAAACTGCTTTTGCTTTGGGCACCACGCGGCAAGAAAGACTGAAGAAAATGGCATCGGCTGCATCTTATATACCCCTGTCACACTGACATCAGGGAAGAAGCGACAGCAACCGACGCCAGACCAAGACTTTGGAACTCAGGCCGACTGAGGGACCGCCTGATGGCAGGATAACCCAAGTGTAATGACTACAGCCATATAACACGATAAACATCAGCAAGCCAGTGCAGTATACAAGCACCTGTACAACTGGATGGACTCAGCCATACCCAACAGAACTAAAACCTGCTCCTCAAGGAGACACAAACCTGTCTAGTGGACATACTCTATCAACAGGCTTTACAACAAAAGGAAGAAACTGTTGTTCAAGGGTAAAAGGAACAAATTCCAAATCAGAAAAACTCTCTCCTCCGTCTCAACAAGCAAATTAGATCACTAGTGAAAACCTCCAATGTCAATTGAGTTAAAACTAGCCTCTGAAACAAAGGGAGGCCACAAGTCCTTCAGTAACGTTAGGAAACTCCATGGCAAAGCCCAAGCTTGTTCTGAACTAGTACTTGATGGTACAACTTACACTGATCCTGCTGACTTAGCCAACCTGCTAGCTCATAACTTCACCTCCTTATCTCCCCCCCCCCCCCAAAAAGGCCCAGCTGACATCCCCGATACTGGTCCCAAACCTCACATCTCCATAGATCAAGTGTTAAAGGCCCTATCCAAGGCAAAGAAAGTACAGTTGTGTACCTACCATAAATGTAGATGTTCGAAGTGTATTCACTGTCGCAGTCATTACACTTGGGTTATCCTGCTGGCAGGCAAGCCGTAGTCGGCCCAAGTTCCAAAGTCTAGGTCTGGCGTTGGTTGCTGCCGCCTCTTACCTGACGTCAGTGCGCCAGGGGTATAAAAGTTACAACCAATGCCATTTTCTTCAGATTTTCTTGCCCCAGATGTCAGGTGCCCCCAGATATGAAGGCTGTAAAGATAAAAATATGCCAAACAACCATGCATATATCACTAAAAACATTTTCTTCTTCTAAAAGCAAATACACCACATAGGTTGTATAGAGTTGAGAAGTACAGAATAGTCTCAGCAAAGAGGGGGATGGTGGGTGGGTAACCAGGACTGCAACAGTGAATACACTCTAACATCTACATTTATGGTAGGTACACAACTGTACTATGTTCATAGTGTTTCACTGTTGCAGTCATTACACTTGGGTAGAATCCCAAAGCTGAGGTAGGGTGGCTGGGCCTAGATTGGATTTGGCGAGGCTAACAAGCCCTGCAGAACTGCAGTGGCAAAGCCTGCTCTGGATATGGAGTAGAGAGGTAGGTGGTAGTGCTTGGTAAAAGTATACACTGTGCTCCAGGTTGCAGCTTCTAATATGTCTTTGGCTGGTACCCCTCTGAGGAAAGCTGCTGAAGTGGCTGCTGCTCTGGTAGAATGAGGCCAAATGCCCTTAGGCACAGATTTGCCATGTTGTGCATAACAGAAGCGGATGCAGTGTCCTATCCATTTGGAGATTATCTGCTTTGTATTAGGTTTTCCTTGTGATCCTGTAGCATATGCTACAAACAGTTGCTCAGTTTTTCTGAAAGCTTTTGTTTTCTCCAAGTAAAATCGTAGCTGCCTGTGTATAGCCAAAGAGTGCAGAAGTCTTTCCCCTTTATTCTGGGGATTTGGGTAGAAAGTAGGCAAATGAATAGATTGGTTTAAGGCCACATTGGAGACCACTTTTGGCATGAATGTTGGGTTTGTCCTTAGAGAAACCCTGTCCTGGTGAAAAATGAGGAAAGGTTCCACAGCCATCAATGCCTGTAACACTGAAACGCTTCTTGCTGAGGTTATTGCTAGGAGTAGAGCAGTTTTCCATGACAAGAATTTTAGATCAGCTGTGCTGGCTGGTTCAAAAGGAGGCAGTGTTAGTTTTTCTAAAACAAAATTGAGGTCCCAAGAAGGTACTGGTGCTCTCCTAGGGGGTCTTATATTCTTTGCCCCTCTGAGGTACTGTCGTAGTAGAGGATGTGAAAAAATAGGAGGATCCATATTGTAATGAGCTGAAATGGCAGAGGCATGGATTTTAATAGAAGAAAAAGATAGGCCTTTGTCCAACATCTCAGTCAGGTATTGTAAAATCAGAGGCATATTAGGGACCAGTGGGTCGAGCCCTTGTGCCTGGTTCCAAGCACAGAATCTCTTCCATTTTTCCGCATAAGATTTCCTAGTGCTGGGTCTCCTGGCTTTCCAAAATTACATCCATAACATACATCGTACTATACGTAACAAAAAAAACTTTAACCTTCCTATTTTCCTCAATGAACTCAAACAATGCAACTGGTCAGCTCTAAAACACCTTCCACTTGAGGAAGCAGTTGCCCATTTCAACAACACATTCCTCCAAATTCTTGAGCATCACGCCCCCTCTCGCTTAATTAGAACAGGATCTAAAGCTGCCCCTTGGCTTTCTAAAGAAACCAAGCAAAAAATGCTATTAAGGAATAAACTATGGACAAAATGGAGAACTACTAAAAACCCATCTGACCTTCAAAACTTCAAACACCTTAAAAATACCACAAAAAAACGTACCCATCTTGATAAAAAAAATTACCTTCAATATCAACAAAATCAAAATCATAACCCCAAAAAATTCTGGTTAGGAATCAATAAACTGCTCCATCCAGGAAACACCTACTCCAGCTAACTTAGCAGAGACCCCACCCAACTTAATAGCCAATACATTCAACAACTTCTTCTCTGAAACAGTCACCTCTCTAGCAAAGAACATGACTCCCCACACTTCCCTTAAAAAGACCTCTCCTCAAATAACACCCCCACTCTAACATTTAGTACAGTCTCCACAACCTATATACACAAGTTACTTTCAAAACTTAAACCATGCACTCCTTCAGCTGACCAGCTACCAGCTGAATATCTGCAGCTAGCAGCAGCAGAACTAGCATACCCAGTCTCCATCTTAATTAACAGAATAACCAAATCTACTATCCCTTCCCTCTGGAAAGTCTCCCATATCATTCCTCTGCATAAAAGAGGAAACACTAATGAACTTTCTAATTTCTGTCCTATAGCCTTATTATCACCTCTATCTAAAATTATGGAACTTTGTATACACCAACAACGTTTACATTTCTTTTACATAATAGCCTACTTTCAGACTCCCAACATGGTTTTAGACCTTTCCATAGCACTTCCACTGCTCTTCCCTCCTTCACAGACACCATCAACAAAAATCGCAACAACAACCTATACTCTTCTGCTTTATTTCTTGACCTCTCTAAAACCTTTGATATGGTCAACCATCAACTTTTGCTAGACACTTTGAAATCTCTCTCACTTGAATCTTCGGCATTGCACTGGTTTGACTCTTACTTGAAAGATAGACAACAAGCAGTCCTTTGGGACAGCCATCTATCCTCTCAGCTCCCAGTCACTATTGGTGTCCCTCAAGGATCCATCTTAGGACCCCTTCTCTTCTCTATATTTATAAATAACCTGTTTACTTCACTCCCAACATCCTCATGTATTCAATATGCAGACAATTCAACTCTTATCTGTTCTGCTACATCTCCAGCTGAACTTCATTCTTCCACCCAAAAAGTCTTTACAGAAGCAGAAAAATGGTTCCAAGATATCTGTCTCCTCCTTAATCCCAAAAAAAAAAAAAACAATTACTTTTCTCTCCAACCCTTAAAGCTGCCCCTCTCTCCTTTTCTATTGTCTGACAATGGCACTATCATTACACCTGACTGCTCCACTAAACTACTAGGTGTTACAATAGATAATAAACTAAACTTTGACCACCACATTGACCTAACCATCAAATCTGTTAATAAAAAGATAGGTGCCCTCTATAGACTTAAGCCCTTCCTAACAGCAACTACCAGGGTGTCTCTAGCCCAAACTCATATTATCTCGCCATTACTGTACGCCTCCCCATCTTTTATAAACCTTTCAAAATCTAACCTTCAGAAACTTGCCACAGCCTACCATAGCATTGCCAGGTTTGCCACAGGTTCCCCATTTCGCACCCATCAGTGTTAATCTCAAAAAGCTTGACTGGCTTGAACTTCACAATCTTATTCTCCTACATCAATTAGTTATCACCTATAAAATTCTCCACTACCCTTCTAATACACCCATACTAAATAACCTTGTTGTCCCTTACAGGAATCTTACTTCCCTTCGCTCAGCTAACAAACTACTAGTAACCACTCTCAAAACACACAACAAACATGGGGACTCCTTGTTTACAAATGCCATTGGCTCATACTGGAATAAACTTCCCATAGAACTGACCACTCTAGACTCATCAAATCTTTTCAAGAAACAATTAAGGAACTATCTGAAATCTCACTGGCTTTGCCCTTGCTCGAATCCTGACTGACCTCAGCATCCAACTCTCCTTTCTGCTCTCTCCATTACTCTTCTATTTGTCTCTATCACTAGTACTACCCCTCCTCTGTAGCTCTTCTACCATCCACTTGGATATTACTTTTTTCCCATAATCTCAACCTCTCTTTATACTTGTCATATTACTGTAACCTTTATACTTGTTTATTACTGCAACCGGTTATCTCACCTCTTACCTAAATCGACATGTTGCTTCCAGCTGTACAAATCTGCTTCTTAAAACTAGTGCCCTGGCACAAAACGTTTATCATAATTGTTAATACTGTAAATAGATGAATAGAGTCCTGTGCGAGTTACTACTTTCTTTTTGATTGTACTATTCCTACTCTTGCAAAGAATTTGTGAATATAATTCCTCACTGTATGTTATAGTTTTGCTAAATTGCTTTTGCGCTGTTACTATGCAACATGGGAATAGTTCTCTACATGCTTACAATTTGCATCTTATTGTGCAATTTTTGTCTTGTTTTTATTTGCCAATATATAGTGGAGCTTTTCTCCTCGGGCCGCTGCTGAAAATGGACATGTATCCAGTCAGACTAGCCCAGTCAACAAATGTAAAATAAATAAAAATAAATAAAATAACAGCTTTAGAGAGAGGTGCAGTCTGAGTGGCTACATTATCTGCCATGCTGCCAGGTTTACGGTTTTGAGTTGACTGTGCAGAATCTGATTTGTTTTGCTGTGTCATAAGATGAGGGATCTGAGGTAGAGGCCAAGGCGGGCCTTGGGACAAAATCTTTAGGATTGGGTACCAGTGCTGGCGTGGCCAGTCTGGTGCAATCAGAATCATTTTTGGCCTCTCTTGTCTGACTTTTAGAAACACCTTGGTGAGAAGAGGCATCTGAGGGAAGGCATAGACTGTCAGGTTTTTCCAGTTGAAAGATAGAGCATCCACTTTCCATGCTTGAGAGTCATAAGTCCTTGTGCAAAATTTCTGTAATTAGCAATTGTGAGGGGAGGCAAATAGATCTATGTCTGAGTGTCCCCATTCCCTTGTTATCATGTTGAACACTTGTGGATTTAGCTTCCATTCGTGAGGATCCATGAGATTTCGGCTTAGTTCGTCTGCCAGTGTATTTTTTGTTCCTGGCAGGAACTGTGCATGCAGATGTACCTGGTAAGTCAGTGCTGTGTTCCACAAAGTCATGGCTTGTCTACATAGGGGGTAGGAATGTGTGCCCCCTTGCTTGTTTATGTACCACATAACTGTGGTATTGTCCGTCTTTATTAATAATTGTCCTGGATGTATGAGGTCCTTGAAGGCTGTGAGGGCATTCTGTACAGCTAGCATCTCTTTTTGATTGATGTGAAGATGCATTTGTTCCTTGGGCCACGTGCCCTGAATACATTTTCCTGCCATATGTGCTCCCCAGGTGTAATCTGATGCATCCGTTGTTATTGTCTGCCTGGCTGTAGGTAAGGTGAAAGGCTGTCCCTTGTTGTGGTGACAGGCCTGGGACCACCATCGAAATTCCTGTTGCAGGCAAGGAATCAAGGTCATGATTGTCTCTAGACTGTGACAATGCTGAGTACAAACATTTTTTAGATACCATTGTAGTTTCCTCATATGCAGTTTGGCATATGGAATTAGAATGTAAGATGCCATGAAACCCAGGGCCTGCAGAATTTTTCTTGCAGGGAGCTGGGTCTTTGTTGCCATCATTTGAAAGTAATGAGTCAGTTGCCTTTGTCTGGCGTGAGATAAGCCACCTGGGTAGTTGTATTTAAGCTTGCACCCAGGAATATTATCTCGAGAGGGCACTAGTTTTGATTTCTTTTCGTTTACTGTGTACCCCAGGCAAATTAGTAATCTTTTTTTTTACAAACTCCAGGTGCTTTAGAAGAATTGTCCTTGCTCTCTGCTTGAATAAGGCAGTCGTCCAAGTAGGGATATATTTGAATTCCTTTTTGTCTGCAAAAGGCAATTACTGGTGCCAGGCATTTTGTGAAGACCCTGGGCGCAGTAGATAAGCCAAAGGGCAGTGCAGAGAATTGGTCATGCATTGAGCCTGCTATAAATCTGAGGTATCTTCTGCACGATTGTCTGATTGGGACGTGCAGGTATGCCTCCTTGAGATCCATAGTAACTAGCCAAGCCTCTTTGCCCAGCATGGGCAAGAGTTGGTGTAGTGTTAATATTTTGAATTTTGGAACATCCAGGAAAGTATTTAGGATTGACAGGTCCACTAATGGTCTCTATGCTTTGTCCTTTCTGGGTACTAGGAAAAGTCGTGAGTAAAATCCTTGGCCCTGTTCTTGTGGAACATTTTGAATAGCTCCCATATCCATAAGAGCTGCAATCTGTTTTTGTGCCTCTGCACATTGGTTTTGTGGCAGGTTTGGCATACCTTTTGGTTTTGGAAGCGTGGGGAAGTGGAACCTGTACCCTTGAGAAACTATATTCAACACCCATTGGTCTTGGGTGATCATGTGCCAATTTTTTGAGAAAAGTGCTAGCTTTCCCCCTAGGGGTGCTGTCAACTGGTAAGAGCTTGGCATTTGCAGAGGGAAGTCATTGTGACTGTTTCCTATAAGTATGTGATTTGTCTTCTCCTCCTTTGGGGGCTGAAGCACCCCATTATTTAGGTCTGTAGGAGCCTTGGGGCTGAGATCTGCCTCTTGGGCGTCTGTATCTGCCTCTTTGTGGCCTGTCTGACACTGGAAAGGACCAACTTTTTGAAGGCCAGTTCCTGCTAAATCTAGGTGGCTGAACCTGTAAGAAATCTTTCACAGTTTGCATTGACTTTGCTTTATCCTCCATTTTCTTTAAAACCTCTTCTGCCTTAACACCAAACAAAGTATCATGCTGTAGTAGAGCATCCAATAATTTCATTTTAACATGGTCAGGTAAACTTTGTTCTTTCAACCAAGCACATCTTCGAATAACTGAGCCTGTAACTGTGGCTCTACAAGAACCCTCTAATGAATCAAAACCACATTGCAGAGTATGCTTTCCCACTTGTTCAACTGCATGCAATAAATCCTGCATTTCTTTACAGTCAGGACCTTCTATATTTGTAACCATTTTCTGCTTTAACGATGACATGAGATACTGCTGATATTTAAGCATGTGAAACTGACAGTTTAAAGCTCTTACAGTTAAAGTAACAGAAGTGTAAACTTTTTTCCCCCATCTGTCCAGAGCTCTGGAATCCCTATCTGAGGGGACAGGATTTTTGGCAGTGGAAGCTTTAACCCCTTTTGGACCCTGAGAAATAGTTTCTGGGTCCGCAGCGGGGTTTTTGTAAAGAAATTTATGAGTCAGGGACCCTGTAGTACCTGCCTGGCTTTACTGGTGCAGGGGGTAAAGAATCTGGAGACAGACTGGATTCAGAAAAAACAAACAATATCAAGCACAGGGGGGATAGCCAAGGGCCTGTGCTGAGGCAAGAGAAGGAAATCTCTGAGCCTTTTCTTGGATTCTGAGTAATCCTGGCTCTCCCAATGGAAATGCTCCCTCATGGTGTGCAGGGTTTCCCAAAAGAGTAATCCTCAGGTAGTGAGGCTGAAGCAATGGACTCTTCAGCATCAGAGTCCTCATAGGGAGGGAGAGAATAGCCCTGGTCAGATGAAGAATCAGAATAAATGGAAACCTGCTCAGAGGAAACATAATCAGTGTCTTGCCTAGGCCTTTTGTCAGGAGGGGGATGGGAGCCCCTGATTAAAGTAATAAGGTCTTCGGCCATTTTAAGCATCTGTTTCTTAGGCATGGATGACTGTTCTGGAGAATGCTGCACTTGCTTCTTTGTCTTTAATGGTGTTTTTGACTTTGCCTTTGCTGCTGTAGTAGCTTTAATTGTAAGCTGTGAAGGTCTGAAAACACCCTCAGAAGCCGTTGCCTGCTCAGCGGTTCCGGACCCATCTGAGGGTATATTTTCCGAGTTTCCACAGGCTTCAGTGTCTCATCGTGGCTGTCGGTTGCAGCCTGCGGCTCTGAGGTAGCGGGTGCCAGGGGCTGTGAAAGCGCCTCACTGAGAACCAGCGACTGGCCTAGAAGAGGCTTTGTCTGTTTCGGACTTCGGATGCCTGTCTTTTTCTTTGTCTTTGCATTTTTTGTACATTCCGGTCGTCTGTTATTCCGACGGCATTATGTAATTAAATCTTCGTCCAAAATAATGTAAAGCAAAATCAAACAGACGTTTAATAATGCGTTTATTAAATCTAGCACAAAACCGACAACTAGTGATGTCGTGGTCAGGGCCTAGGCAAGGAATGCAGTAAGAGTGAAAATCCTTATGAGGTATTTGCTTCCCACAAGAAATACAATTAACTTTTACTGACATCAGTCTGGAGCAAGAAAAAGTTTCCCCAACGGGGTACTTAGCTTTACTGAAGACTTCGGTTCTGAAATTCAATTTTGAAAATCTCAGGAGTCGGCCGACCAGCACTTGCGAACTGCTTATGCTTCGGGCACCGCGCGGCAAGAAAGACTGGAGAAAATGACATCGGTTGCAACTTTTATACCACTGGTGCACTGACGTCAGGGAAGAGGCGACAGCAACCGGCGCCGGACCAAGACTTTGGAACTCGGGCCGACTACGGGTCGCCTGCCAGCAGGATAACCCAAGTGTAATGACTGCAATAGTGAAACACGAACATCACAGCTTCCATGGGGCCTCATAGTATCCCAGGCTGTATTCTTCACCATCTCCAGCAAGTACAGTTCAGTTGTGTACACTTACCATAAATGTACACGGTTGAGTGTATTCATTGTTGCAGTCATCACTTGTGGGTTATCCCTGCTCGGTAGCCCTCAGCCAGCCCAAATACCAGAGTAAACATTTCCCTCCTGAGTTGGCTGATGTCAGGGCTATGAAGGGAGGCAGCCGATGCAATTACATTAGTTTTTCTTGCCCCTAAAGGGTTGGAGCCCCAGATGAGATATATACATTAGGCAAGAAAGGGGTAGGTGGGAGGGAAACAGGACTGCAACAGTGAATACACTCGAACATATACATTTATGGTAAATGTACACAACTGTACTATGTTCTTCGTGTTTCACTGTTGCAGTCATTACATTTGGGTAGAATCCCAAAGCTATGAATGGGAGGATGGAATTTTACAGCATTAGGAGCGGCTATAAGACCTTGGAGGACAGCAGTGGCAAAGCATGCCCTGGATTTAGAAGAGAGGTAAATGGTAATGTTTTGTGAATGCATGAACTGAACTCCAAGTAGCAGCTTCTAGAATGTCTCTGGTAAGAACCCCTCTGAGAAATGCTGCAGAGGTAGATGCAGCCCTGGTGGAATGGGATCTGATCCCCTTGGGGACAGGTTTACCATGGTGCATGTAGCAGAAACGAATACAATGTCTTATCCATTTTGAAATAGTCTGCTTTGGGACAGCCTTACCCTCGGGCCCTGCAGCAAATGCCACCAGTAGTTGCTCAGACTTTCTTAGAGATTTTGTCCTGTTTAAGTACAATCTTAGCTGTCTGTGCACATCCAATGAATGCAGAATCCGCTCCTCCTTGTTCTGCGGATTTGGGAAAAAAGTTGGCAAATGAATGGTCTGGTTAAGAGCCACACTGGATACCACCTTAGGCATAAAAGGAG
The DNA here is from genome assembly GCF_019279795.1 of Protopterus annectens. Taxonomy (NCBI): domain Eukaryota; kingdom Metazoa; phylum Chordata; order Ceratodontiformes; family Protopteridae; genus Protopterus; species Protopterus annectens. Next base: position 1,377,418,398 of record NC_056739.1, read on the forward strand.
GATTGGTCCTGAGGGCCACGCTGTCCGGATAAAAGATAATGAAAGGCTCCACTGCCATGAGAGCCTGTAGTTCTGAAATCCTTCTAGCTGAAGTGACTGCTAAAAGAAAGGCCGTCTTCCAAGAAAGAAATTTTATGTCTGCTGTGGCAGCTGGTTCAAAAGGAGGTAGGGTGAGTTTTTCCAGCACAAAACTGAGGTCCCATGCAGGAGTTGGAGCTCTCCTGGGAGGTCTCAAATTTTTGGCCCCTCTGAGGTACTGCTTTAGCAGGGGATGAGAAAATAGAGGCGGCTCTGTGTTGTAATGAGCTGAGATGGCAGAGGCATGGATTTTTACAGAAGAAAAAGACAGGCCCTTGTGAAGCATCTCAGTTAAATATTGCAGAATCCGAGGAATATTGGGCATTGCTGTGTTTATTCCTTGTGCTTGGTTCCAGGCACAGAATCTCTTCCATTTATCAGCATAAGATTTTCTAGTACTAGGCCTTCCAGCCTCCAAAATGACATCCATCACATGTTTACTGAGGGATGTGACTGGTGAAATTAGATGATTAGCCATGCTGCAAGATTCAGAGTTTGGAGCTGTGTGCAGAATTTTACAGTTCTGCCAAAACAATAGATGGAGTCTGAGGCAAGTATCACGGAGAAAGGTGTGACATATTCCTTAGAAGTGGGTACCAGTGTTGGCGAGGCCAGTCTGGAGCAATCAGAATCATTTTTGGTTTTTCCTGTCTGACTTTTAGTAAAACCTTGGAGGGCAGAGGGGGAAAGGCATAGACTGATAGGTTTTTCCTGCTGAAGGACAGAGCATCCACTTTCCAAGCTTTTTTGTGATAAATTCTTGTACAGAATTTGTCTAACTGGTAGTTTTGGGGAGAGGCAAAAAGATTTATGCCTGGGCTCCCCCATTTTTGTGTCAACATGCTGAAGATTTGCGGATCCAGTTTTCATTCGTGTAGGTCCATAAGACTTCTGCTTAGGTCGTCTGCCAGAGTATTTTGCTTTCCTGGCAAGAATTGAGCTTGTAGATGTATTTGGTAAGTCAAGGCTGTGTTCCACAAGGCCATGGCTAGTCTGCAAGGGGGGTAGGAGTGGGTACCCCCCCCCCCGCTTGTTTATGTACCACAACTGTGGTGTTGTCAGTCTTTATTAGTAGTTGTCCTGGATCAACAAAGTCCTTGAACGCTGTCAGAGCATTCTGTACAGCTAGCATTTCTTTCTGGTTGATATGTAGGTGCATCTGAGTTGGGCTCCATTCGCCCTGAATGCATCTCCCTGCCAAATGGGCTCCCCAAGCATAGTCTGATGCGTCTATAGTCAGGGTTTGGGTGGCAGGGGTAGAGTGAATGACAGTCCCTTGTTTTGGTGACAGGCCTCTGCCCACCAAAGGAACTCCGGTTGCAGGCAAGGAATGAGAGGAATCATTGTTTCCAGGCTGTGACAATGTTGACTCCATAAGCTTTTTAGGTACCACTGAAGTTTCCTCATATGCAGTCTTGCATATGGAATTAGTAGAATGCAGGATGCCATGAACCCCAAAGCTTGCACAATTTTGTCTTGCAGATAGCTGGGTTTTTGTGGCCACTTGTTTGAAGTATGTTATCAATTGAACTTGTTTGTCTGGCATGAGGTAAGCCATCTAGGCAGTTGTATTCAAGCTTGCACCCAGGAATGTAATTTGAGAGGGTACAAGTTGTGATTTCTTTTCATTTATGGTGTACCCTAGACATGTTAGAAGCCTTTTTTTTTTTTTTTTTTTTTTTTTTACAAACGCCAGATGTTGTAGAAGAGTGTCCTTGCCCTCTGCCTGAATTAGACAATATTAGACAATCGTCCAGATATGGATAAATCTGAATGTTTGTCTGCAAAATGCAACCACTGGTGCCAGGCACTTTGTGAAGACCCTGGGTGCAGTAGATAAGCCAAAGGGCAGTGCAGAGAACTGGTAATGCAAACAGCCTGCTTTGAAGCGGAGGTATCTTCTGCAAGATTCCCTGATTGGGGTATGCAGGTAAGCCTCAAGTCTAGAGTTACCAACCGGGCATTCTTGCCTAGCATAGGCAGTAGCTGTTGTAGAGTCAGCATCTTGAATTTTGGAATGTCCAGGAAAGTATTTAGAATGGTTAAGTCCAGACTTGGACGCCATGATTAGTCTTTTCTGGGTACCAGGAAAAGTCTTGAATAAAAGCCTTGTCCTTTTTCCTTTTCTGGTACTGGTTGAATAGCCAAAGGTCCAGCAAGACAAACAACGTTCTCAGTAGAAAAAACACTTTAATGTGAGGAGCAAAGCTTTCGGATAAAATCCTTTATCAATACTGAAAATACAAATGCAGAGTATATATAGGTCTAAAAAAGTCATATGACCGGCAGCCAAGAAGTCACATGACCCAAACATTAAAAGAAAACATGTAGAAATAAATAAATATGCAAAGCTAAAAAATGCAACAGCATAATGCATACATGAAAACAAAAAACATTTAAAAAAGGAAGAATGTATATTTTTTAAAAAAGGAAGAATGTATATTTTTAAAAAAAGCAAAGTTTTAACCTAAAAATCACATGTACAATCTTATACATAAAGAGAAAATCTCAATCTAGATCTACTCATTCTGACCAAAATAGGTTTAAGGCTGACAGTACTATTCAAACCAGGGGGTGAGTCACCCATCAATCTAATTATCCAGTTGTATTCTTTAATTTCTAATTTGTTATTGATATCACCACCTCTGGGTGAGGGTGAAACATGGTCTATAGCTTTAAATTTAAATACATGCTGTTCACCAAAACATAGCCTGTGTTTATATAAAGCATTAGTGTCCACACATCTTCGGATTTCAGACTTGTGTTCTGTGATCCTATCTTTAAGTTTACGCGTGGTTTTACCCACATAGAAAGAGTTGCATAATACACAGGTAGCAAGGCAAACCACGTGGGTGGTGACACAAGTAGCAGTTACATTGAACCTAAAAAGCCTCTTACTGACTGGGTGTTCAAAGATACCTAAATGTTCATCATCAATGTCATCACAGCACGAGCAGTTATAACATTTTCGTGTGCCCATAATGCTGGATGGATGTGTTGTGATATTTGTAGGAAAATCTTTGTAACAGAGGACACTCTTGAGGGTTCTCATGTTACGATATGCAAAAAATGGGACATTGCCCAGCATTGCTTTTAACTCTTCAGATGCCATCAAGATTAGCCAATTCTTATGGATAATATGTTTAATACATGGTGTTTTTGTACTAAACAAAGTAACGTATCTTACTTTCATCTCATTCTGGATGGACACATTGGGCAAGCCAACAGCTTGTGTTTCTATGGTGTCATTTAACATAACAGGGGCCACCCTCGACTTTCTTTCCTCTAGCACATTTAGTTTCTCATTATTTAAGGTAGTAGCATCATAACCACTGTTAGTGAAATCAGCTATCATCTCATTCAACTGTTCGGAGAAGCTAGGATCTTCCGTGTTAAACCTACTGGCTCTATAAAATTGAGACCTGACAGTACCTCTAAAACATGTGGCGATGCATACTACTTGCATGAGTGTACCTTCCTGCACAGACTTCTTTTCTATGGAGGCTTGTTCTAAGTGTACCACCGTCAAGACTCAAGTTGATATCTAAAAAATTAATAGTAATTTCAGATGAACACATTTTGAACTTCAAAAAAGATGAGATTGAATTGATGTACAGCATAAAATCATTCAAATCCTGTAACGTGCCCCCCAAATCAAAAAACAGTCGTCCACAAATCGCTGAAAGAACTTTACATTATCTTTATATGGATTCAAACCACTAAATAAATGTTTCCTTTCCCACTGGTATAAAACTAGGTTGGCATAAGTATTGGCTACCAAGTACCCATAGCCACACCTGTGAGCTGAAGATACAAGGATTCATTAAAAGGAAAACATTATTTCTCAACACCACATCCATGAGAGTGCATATTTTTCAATTTTGTGGAAGTTGGGATCAGGACATGAGAGTAAGAATTCCCTCAACAAATCCAGGCCAATATCAGTTGGAATGACAGTAAACAAAGATACTATGTCTAGGGTTACCAAAAGGTACCTTCTTAGATGTAGAGACGCCTTCTCTATGTTATACCATTGCTTAAGCTTCTGAACAAAATCAATGGTGTCACGTAAGATAGAGTCACATTGACTAAGATATGGTTGAAGTTGATCATGCAAATAAACTGAAAGCGGCTCTGTAACCCAACCAGCACCTGAAACAATTGGCCTCATTGGTGGATCAGTGAGGGATTTGTGGATCTTAGGGATGCCATATAACTGTGGGGTAATTGGGCACGGTACGGTCAAATAATTAAATAGATCTAAGTCTATGTCACCTTGGATCTGTAGGTCATAAATTACCATATTCACATATGAGATACATTTCTTAACATCCAAAGGGGTGATTTCCTTAAATGCAGTGTCATCACTAAGTAAACTAGACATAGCCAAAAAATATTTGTCTCTATTCATAAGCACAACTGCACCCCCCTTATCAGCTTGCTTAATGACAATATTTATATTAGATTGCAAGTCTCTGTATGCTTGAAACTCTTCATAACTAAGGTTAAAACATTTTCTATCATATTTCTTAATATTTATATCAAACATTTGTCTCATTTCTGCTTCACATACATCATGGAACGCTTTAACAACAGGTACATTGACAGGCATGTATGTACTAAGGCGTTTGCAGCCTTGAGTCAACATCTGTGTATTGCCAAATAACAGTTTTAGATTTAACAGTCTCGTGAACCTTTTCAGATCTGTCAGTGTCGAAACCAAATCATCTGCACATGTGGGGATGAAGTTCAAGCCCTTAGAGAGAACAGAATAGTGTGTCTCGTGTAAAATGAAATCTGACAAGTTTAACGTACCTCTGTAAACTTGCGGCTCATCTTGCCTGAGCCTAAAGGGCTATCCAGTTTTCTTTTGTTCATTCTATTTGGTGTTTCATTCCGTGTATTCGACGAATCTCTTGTGTTAATTACACGCTCTCTAACCGCTTCTGGATGGTCCAGACTGAAGCGTTTATTGGAAAAGTTTATTTTAGTCTACTGCATCTGCGGCGTTTTTTTGTATGCATATGTATTCCCAGTAGTAGCACTAGCATGTCTGCCGTCTGTGAGGCTCTCAGAAGAGCCGGCAACGCCTCCTGTTGACGTTGAGGACGTAGTGCGGACAGAACCATCATCTCCGTGTACCAAGGGGGTAGTTGACTTTAATTCAGAGTCATTCTGAGTTAACTGAACACTACTCGAACCAAAATCATCACGAGAGTCCAAGCCATCATCACGAACATGCACAGGGACAGTTACATCAGTTTTTCTGTATTTATGACTGTTGTCTCTAGGCCAAGAGAAAATGTTACTTCTTGCGAAATAATTTACATCTCGGAGAAGCTTACGCTTTTTGGTAGCTTCCATCCTTGAATCAAGTAACTGCATTTTTTCCACCATGCGCTCATAATTACTAGATAGGCTCGTAAATGCAGGCATATTAACTAAGTCATTCTCCATTGACATAATCTCCTTCTTGAGATCATCTTCAATAGTCTGGAAGAAATCATTCATCAAATGCATGTAGTCTATTCCTAGTTTAATGTTTAGCTGTTGCCATTTCTTAAGTAACTCAGGGTAAGGGTTCCCATAGGAGGGCATTTTCAGGATTCTCAGCCCTCTGGGAACAATACCTTTGTTAATATAGGCAATGAAACTAAAGCGCTGCCATTGCAGCCGCTTAAACTTGTTTTCCTCTCCAATAATTGCAAGGATTTGTTAAAATCCAAAATTACATCCTGGGCAGGTGCAGGTACATCCATGGATAAGCTACTGGTATTTTCAACAACAGTTAGCAGAGGATTAACCTCAATGTTAATCAGAGATTTAATGGAAGTCATTGAGTTTGCCATAGAGAAGCAAAAAGGCTGCCAACAAAAAGACCTTGAAAGTAGCAAATCTTCTGAAAAGGCAGAAGAAAATGTCCAAACACAAATGCCAAGAGGTCCAGCAAGACAAACAATGTTCTCAGTAGAAAAACCACTTTAATGTGAGGAGCAAAGCTTTCGGATAAAATCCTTTATCAATACTGAAAATACAAATGCAAATGCAGAGTATATATAGGTCTAAGCAATAAGCAATGTTGGGCAATGTCCCATTTTTTGCATATCGTAACATGAGAACCCTCAAGAGTGTCCTCTGTTACAAAGATTTTCCTACAAATATCACAACACACCCATCCAGCATTATGGGCACACGAAAATGTTATAACTGCTCGTGCTGTGATGACATTGATGATGAACATTTAGGTATCTTTGAACACCCAGTCAGTAAGAGGCTGTTTAGGTTCAATGTAACTGCTACTTGTGTCACCACCCACGTGGTTTACCTTGCTACCTGTGTATTATGCAACTCTTTCTATGTGGGTAAAACCACGCCAGAACTTAAAGATAGGATCACAGAACACAAGTCTGAAATCCAAGATGTGTGGACACTAATGCTTTATATAAACACAGGCTATGTTTTGGTGAACAGCATGTATTTAAATTTAAAGCTATAGACCATGTTTCACCCTCACCCAGAGGTGGTGATATCAATAACAAATTAGAAATTAAAGAATACAACTGGATAATTAGATTGATGGGTGACTCACCCCTGGTTTGAATAGTACTGTCAGCCTTAAACCTATTTTGGTCAGAATGAGTAGATCTAGATTATGAGATTTTCTTTATGTATAAGATTGTACATGTGATTTTTAGGTTAAAACTTTGCTTTTTAAAATATACATTCTTCCTTTTTAAAAATATACATTCTTCCTTTTTTAAATGTTTTTTGTTTTCATGTATGCATTATGCTGTTGCATTTTTTAGCTTTGCATATTTATTTATTTCTACATGTTTTCTTTTAATGTTTGGGTCATGTGACTTCTTGGCTGCCGGTCATATGACTTTTTTAGACCTATATATACTCTGCATTTGCATTTGTATTTTCAGTATTGATAAAGGATTTTATCCGAAAGCTTTGCTCCTCACATTAAAGTGGTTTTTCTACTGAGAACGTTGTTTGTCTTACTGGTTGAATAGCCCCCATATCCATGAGGGACATGACTTGTTTCTGGGCCTCTGCCCACTGATTTGGAGGCCGATCTGGCCATCCTTTTGGAGTTGGCAACGTCTGGAAATAAAATATGTACCCCTGGGATATATATTTAAAACCCACTTGTCCTGGGTAATTAGATGTCAATTTTGAGCATGAAGTGCTAGTATTCCCCCCAAAGGGGCTACCAAAAGATAAGTGCTTGGAAATGGCAGAGGAAAGTCATTGAGACTGTTTACCGTAGAGTGGTGCTTTGCTACTTCCTGATTTGGAGGTGGAGGCACCCCATTTTTTTGTCCTGTAAGATCCTTGTGACTGAAACCTGGAGCCCTTGGAGTGTCTGGTTTTGACCTGAGCGGCTCTGTTGGGTACTGGAAAGGACCAGTTCTTAGTAGGCCAGTGCCTACTGAACCTGGGAGGCTGTACTTGCAAGAAATCTTTTACAGTTTGCATAGCTTTAACTTTGTCTTCCATCTTTTTCAAAACTTCTTCTGCCTTCTTACCAAACAAACCATCCTGCTGTAAAGGAGCATCCAGCAATTTAGCTTTAACATGATCAGGCAGATTTTGCTCCTTGGAGCCAAGCATGCCTTCTTATCACAGATCCAGTTACGGCGGCCCTGCAAGAGGCCTCCAAGGAATCAAAACCACATTGCAAAGTATGCTTTCCAACTTGTTCATCTGAATGCAATAAATCCTGTAACTCTATTTTCCACACAATCAGAAATCAACATCATTTTCTGTTTCAGTAAGCCCATGACATGCTGTTGATATTTAAGCACATGAAATTGACAGTTTAAAGCCCTGATTGCCAGGGTTGCAGACGTATAAACCTTCTTACCCCATCTATCCTTCACCCTGGAGTCTAGCAGAAGGGGTAGAATTTTTAGCAGTAGAAGCCTTAACACCCTTGGGAGCCTGAGAAATTATTTCAGGGTCAGCAGTAGGATTTTTAAAGAAATTTGTGGGAGTCAGAAACCCTGTAATATCTGTCTGGCTTACTACTCGCCGGAGGCCAGGAATCAGGAGCCATGCTGGATTCTGAGAAAACATCAACAATGTCTAAAAGAGGAGGTATAGCCAAAGGCCTATGCTGAGGAAAAAGAAAATCCCTAAGCCTCTTTTTGGATTCTGAAAAATCCTGACTCTCCCAATGAAAATGTTCCCTCAAGGTATGCAAACTCTCCAAAAGAAAAATCCTCAGGAACAGAAGCAGAAAAGATGGATTCTTCTGCATCAGAGTACTCATAAGGGGGAATAGGAAATTCCTGATCAGAAGAGGAATCAGAAGAAATGGAAACCTTATCTGAAGATTCACAATCAGTGCCTTGCCTAGGCCTCTTAGCAGGAGGGGGTTAGGAACCCCTGATCAAGGTAATTAAATCCTCAGCCATTTTGATAATTTGTTTGTTAGGCATAGGGGCCTGAGCACGTGGCTCGTGCGTCATTTTTTAGACATAGAAGTTGGTTTTGGCCTTGTTTTTGATTATGGCGTCTGTTTAATATACAAATCTTTAGGCCTGAAAACACCCTCAAAAGCCGGTGCCTGCTCAGCGGCTCCGGCCCCATCCAAGGGAGACACATCTGCGGGTTCAATACTTGGAGAATTTCAAGGCATGCCGGTCTCCGAATGGGTCTCGGTAGAGGCCAGCGACTCAAAAGTAGCAGGCATCAGGGACTGCGAAAGCGCCTCACCGAGTACCGTCGACTGGCTTAGGAGAAGCTTCGTTGTCGGTTTTGGACCTCAACAGTCTGTCTCTGTCTTTTTCTTTGCTTTTTTTGTGAATTCCGGTAGTCGGATTGCTAACAGACGACATTTCAGGATAGCTAAATCTTGAACCAAAGTATTTAGAAGCAAAAATGTACAGACGCTTAATAGTGCGTTGGTTAAATTTAGCACAAAACCGACAGCAAGGCACGTTGTGGTCAGGGCCTAGGCAAGGAATACAGTACAAATGAAAATCCTTATGAGGTATTTGCTTCCCACAAGTAATACAATTATTAACTTTTACTGACATCGGTAAGGAGCAAGAAAAGTTTCAACGGGTACTTAGCTTTAGTTTGAAGACTTCGGTTCTGAAACTCGAAAACGAAAATTTCAGGAGTCGGACGACCAGCACTTGCGAACTGCTTCTGCTTTGGGCACCGCACGGCAAGAAATACTGATTAAAATGGCGTCGGCTGCATGTTTTATACCCCTGATGACCTGTCGTCATGGAAGAGGAGACAGCAACCGACGCAGGACCCAAGACTTTGTAATTCAGGCCGACTGAGGGCAATCTGTCAGCAGATTACCCAAATGTAATGACTGCAACTGTGAAACACGAAGAAAGCACAGTTTTGTACCTACCATAAATGTAGATGTTCGAGTGTTCACACTGCTGCAGTCATCACACTTGGGTTATCCTGCAGTCAGGCGGGCCCGCAGTCGGCCACAGTGCCAAAGTCTTGGTCCGGCGTCGGTTGCTGTCGCTTCTTCCCTGACGTCAGTGCGCCAGGGGTATATAATATGCATCCAACACCATTTTCTTCAGTTTTTCTTGCCCCAGATGTCAGGTGCCCCCAAGTGGGTAGGCAATACATACTGCTAATCAAAAATATACATATAAAATAAAAACAATACCTTCAGTTACCAGCAAATGCACCCCAAAGGTTGTATAGGATAGAAGGGTATAGATAAGTCCAGCTAGTTCAGAGGGGATGGAGGGAGGGTAAACTGGACTGCAGCAGTGTGAACACTCGAACATCTACATTTATGGTAGGTACAAAACTGTTCTATGTTCATCATGTTACACTGCTGCAGTCATCACACGGGTTGAATCCCAAAGCTAAGTTTGGGTGGCTGGTCTATAAGGAGTTAGGATTGCTTAAGAGGCCCTGCAGAACTGCAGTGGCAAATCCTGCTCTGGATTTACAGTAGAGAGGCAGGTGGTAATGCTTGGTGAAGGTGTGCACTGAACTCCAAGTTGCCGCCTCCAGAATTTCCTTGGTAGGTACTCCTCTGAGAAAGGCTGTTGAAGTGGCTGTTGCCCTAGTGGAATGAGGCCTAATGTTATTAGGGACCGATTTTCCATGCTGTGTGTAGCAGTACCGAATACAGTGTCCTATCTATTTGGATATAGTCTGCTTTGAGATAGCCTTGCCTTGTGATCCTGCAGCATATGCTACAAAGAGTTTATCAGTTTTCCTGAAAGCTTTTGTTTTGTCCAAGTAGAAGCGTAGCTGCCTGTGTATGTCCAAAGAATGCAGAAGTTTCTCCCCTTTATTTTGGGGGTTTGGATAAAAAAGGTAGGCAAATGGATGGTTTGGTTAAGAGTCACACTAGATACCACCTTTGGCATGAAGGTAGGGTTTGTCCTTAAAGATACCCTATCCTGATGAAAAATTATAAAAGGTTCCACTGCCATCAATGCCTGTAGCTCTGAGACTCTTCGCGCTGAAGTTACTGCCAGAAGCAGAGCTGTTTTCCATGATAAAAATTTTAGATCGGCTGTATTGGTTGGCTCAAAAGGTGGTAGTGTCAGTTTTTCCAAAACGAAACTGAGGTCCTAGGTTGGTGTTGGTGCTCTCCGGGGCGGTCTTTTTTTAGCCCCTCTGAGGTACTGTTTTAGCAAGGGATGAGACCGTGTTGTAATGTGCAGAAATGGCAGAGGCGTGGATCTTAATTGATGAAAAGGATAGGCCTCTGTCCAGCATCTCAGTTAAGTATTGTAAAATCTGAGGAATGTTTGGGACAAGAGGGTCAAGGCTGTGAGCCTGGTTCCAGGTGCAGAATCTCTTCCATTTTTCTGAGTAAGCTTTCCTGGTGCTAGGCCTCCTGGCCTCCAAAATGACATCCATAACAGCTTTAGATAGAGGTGTTGCCTGTTTGACTAAAGTATCTGCCATGCAGCCAGGTTTAGGGTTTTGAGCAGACCGTGCAGGATTGGATTGTTTTGTTGAGTCAGAAGGTGTGGAATTTGGGGTAAAATCCATGGTGGGCCCTGAGCCAAGTTCCTTAAGACAGGGTACCAGTGCTGGCGTGGCCAGTATGGAGCAATCAGGATCATCTGTGGGTTTTCTTGCCTGGCTTTTAGGAGTACCTTTGAAAGGAGAGGCAGTGGTGGGAAGGCATAGACTTTTAGGTTTTTCCAGCTGAACAGAAGAGCATCCACTTTCCATGCTTGTTTGTGATAAGTCCTTGTGCAGAATTTTTGTAGTTGGCAATTCAGAGGGGAGGCAAAAAGATCTATGTCTGGGCATCCCCATTTTTGTGTTATCATGCTGAAGATTTGTGGATTCAATTTCCATTTGTGAGGGTCCAAAATATTTCTGCTTAGGTCGTCTGCCAGAGTATTTTTCTTTCCTGGCAGGAATTGTGCTTGCAGGTGAACTTGGTACGTTAGAGCTGTGTTCCACAACATCATGGCTTGCCTGCATAGGGGATAAGAATGAGTGCCCCCTTGTTTATGTACCACATAACTGAGGTGTTGTCTGTCTTTAGTAATAGTTGTCCTGGATGTAGAAGGTCCTTGAAAGCTGTTGGGGCATTTTGAACAGCCAACATCTCTTTTTGATTGATGTGAAGATGCATCTGGTCTGTGGTCCACTTGCCCTGAATGCATTTTCCTGCCATGTGTGCTCCCCAAGCGTAATCCGAAGCATCTGTTGTTAGAGTTTGCCTGGCTGTGGTTTGGGTAAAAGGCTGACCCTTGTTTAGGTGACATGCCTGTGCCCACCATCGAAACTCTTGTTGTAGGCAGGGAATTATTGGAATTACTGCTTCTAGACTGTGAGAATGTTGAGTCCAAACACTTTTTAGGTACCATTGTAATTTCCTCATATGCAGTCTGGCATATGGTAGTAGTATGCAGGATGCCATGAATCTCAGGGCCTGCAGAATTTTTCTTACAGGGAGATGGGACGTTTTTGCCAGTAGTTGAAAAAATTGAGTTAGTTGCACTTGTTTATCTGGCGTGAGGTAAGCCATCTGGGCAGTTGTATTTAAGCTGGCACCCAGGAATGCAATCTGTTGTGAGGGTACTAGTTTTGACTTCTTTTCATTTACTGTGTACCCTAGAGAAATTAGCAACTTTTTCACAAACGCCAGATGCTGTAGAAGAATGTCCTTCATCTCTGCTTGAATGAGGCAGTTGCCCAGGTATGGATATATTTGAATTCCTTTTTGTCTGCAAAATGCAATTACTGGTGCCAGGCACTTTGTGAAGACCCTGGGCACAATAGATAAGCCAAAGGGCAGTGCAGAGAATTGATAGTGCATTGTACCTGCTTTGAATCTGAGGTATCTTCTGCAATTTTGTCTGATAGGGACATGCAGGTATGCCTCTGAGGTCCAGAGTAACAAGCCAAGCCTTCTTGCCCAGCATGGGTAGAAGCTACTGTAATGTCAACATTTTGAATTTCAGAATATCTAGGTAAGTATTCAGAATTGGAAGGTCCAGTATAGGCCTCCAGGCTTTGCCCTTTCTGGGGACCAGGAAGAGTCTCGAGTAAAATCCTTGTCCTTGTTCCTGTTGTGGTACTTTTTGTATCGCTCTCATGTCCATGAGGGCTGAAATTTGTTTTTGTGCCTCTGCCCATTGTTTTGTGGCATGTCTGGCATTCCTTTTAGCTTTGGTAAAGTATGGAAGTGGAATCTGTAACCTTGAGACACAATATTCAGGACCCATTTGTCTTGGGTGATTGTTTGCCAGTTTTGGGAAAAAAGTGCTAGTTTTCCCCCTACGGGGGCTTCCAGAAGGGACATGCTTGGCGTACGCAAAGGAAAGTCATTGTGACTGTTTCCTATAAGGTTGTGACTTGTCCTCACCTCCTTTTGGGGTTGAGGTGCCCCACTGTCATTGTCTATTTGAGCCTTGGGGTTGAGATCTGCCTCTCGGGCGTCTGTATCTGCCTCTCTGTGGCCTGTCTGACACTGGAAAGGACCAATTTTTTGTTGGCCAATTTCTGCTATTCTGCTAAACCGAGGTGGCTGTACCTGTAAGAAATCCTTGACTGTTTGCATAGATTTAGCTTTATCCTCCATTTTCTTTAACACCTCTTCTGCCTTAACACCAAACAAGGTATCATGTTGTAAAGGAGCATCCAATAACTTTGTCTTAACATGATCAGGTAAACTCTGTTCTGTTAAGCAAGCAAGTCTTCGAATAACAGAACCTGTAACTGCGGCTCTACAAGAGGCCTCTAAAGAATCAAAACCACATTGCAGAGTATGTTTTCCCACCTGTTCAACTGCATGCAATAAATCCTGCATTTCTTTACAATCAGGAGCTTCTGAGCTAGCAAGCATTTTCTGTTTTAACTGAACCATTAAATATTGTTGGTACTTAAGCATGTGAAACTGGCAATTTAAAGCTCTTACTGCTAAAGTTGCAGACGTGTATACTTTCTTCCCCCATCTATCCAAAACTCTGGAATCTCTGTCAGAGGGTACTGATGTTTTGCAATGAAAGCCTTAACCCCTTTTGGACCCTGGGAAATAGTTTCTGGATCAGCAGAGGGGTTTATGCAAAGAAACTTGTGAGAGTCAGGGACTCTTAATACCCATCAGGCTTGGCTGGAGCAGGGGGCAGAGAGTCACGAGATAAGCTGGATTCAGAGAAGACATCATCCACAATGTCTAGCACAGGCGGAATAGCCAGGGGCCTGTGCTGAGGCAATAAGAGGAAATCCCTGAGCCTTTTCTTGGATTCTGAGTATTCTTGACCTTCCCAATGGAAATGTTCTCATGGTATGTAAAGTTTCCCCAAAAGAGTAATCCTCAGGAGGAGAGGCTGAAGGGATAGATTCCTCAGCATCAGAGTCCTCATTGGGGGGGGGGGGGGGGGTAAAGAATATCCCTGGTCTGAAGAGGAATCAGAGGAAATGGAAACCTGATCAGAGGAGTCAGTCTGTATCCTGCCTAAGCCTTTTCTCAGGAGGGGGATGGGAATCCCTGATTAGAGTAATGAGGTCTTCGGCCATTTTAAGCATCTGTTTCTTAGGCATGGAGAATGCTATACTTGTTTCTTTGTCTTTAATGGTACCTTTGGCTGTTGTTTTAATGGTAAGTTGTGAAGGTCTGAAAACACCCTCAGAAGCCAGTGCCTGCTCAGTGGCTCCGGACCCATCAGAGGGATTAGTTTCTGTAGGCCCAATACCTTGAGTTTCCAGAGGCCTAGATGTCTCCACGTGGGAGTCGGAAGCGGCCTGTGGCTCTGAAGTAGCGGGTGTCAGGGGCTGCGAAAGCACCTCACTGAGAACCAGCGACTGGCCTAGAAGAGGTTTTGTAGTTGGTTTTGGACCTCAGATGCTTGTCTATCCTTGTATTTGCGTTTTTTCGGTATTGAAGTCGGCTGATCCGACGGCATGGTATAATTGAACCTTCGGCCAAAGTAGTGTAAAGTAAAATCAAAACGTCTCTTTATAGTGCGTTTGTTGATTCTAGCACAAAACCGACAACTAGTGACGTCGTGATCAGGGCCTAGGCATGGAATACAGTAAGAGTGTCAGTCCTTATGAGGTATTTGCTTCCCACAAGAAATACAATTAACTTTTTCCTGACATCGGACTGAGGCAAGAAAAAGGTTTCCCCAACGGGGTACTTAGCTTTATTGAAGACTTCGGATCTGAAATTCGACTTCGAAAATCTCAGGAGTCGGCCGACCGGCACTTGCGAACTGCTTCTGCTTCGGGCACCGCGCGGCAAGAAAGACTGAAGAAAATGGCGTCGGATGCATATTATATACCCCTGGTGCACTGACTTCAGGGAAGAAGCAGCAGCAACTGACGTCGGACCAAGACTTTGGAACTCTGGCCGACTGCGGGCCCACCTGACGGCAGGATAACCCAAGTGTGATGACTGCAGCAGTGTAACACGATGATCATCATTACGAACCAATCAAATGGTGTGGAACACCTCCAGTAAAAAGTAAACACCATTTCCATAAGATATGGGCAAAAAAGAGGATAGGTATAAGTATAGAAAGACAGGTGGCTAGAGGAAGGGTAACCAGGTCTGCAACAGTGAATACACTCGAACATCTACATTTATGTCAAGTGTGCACACAACTGTACTATGTTCATGTTTCACTGTTGCAGTCATCACACTTGGGTTGATTCTCAAAGCTGAGGAAGGGTGGAGGCAGTCAAGAAGTAGTACGGCTGGCTAGCAGGTCTTGTAAGACTGCTGTGGCAAATCCAGCTCTGGATTTAGAAAAGATAGGCAAGTGGTAATGCTTGGTGAAGGTGTGTACAGAACTCCAGGTTGCAGTTTCCAGGATGTCCCTGGTAGGGTTTCCCCTGAGAAAAGCTGTAGAGGTTGAGGTAGCCCTAGTGGAATGAGGCCTGATCCCCTGTGGGGTAGGTTTCCCATGAGGTTTGTAACAGAAATGGATGCAGTGTGTTATTCATTTAGAAATGGCTCGTTTCGAAGTGGCCTTGCCCTCTGCCCCTGTAGCAAAGCTGACTAGCAGCTGGTCAGATTTTCTGAAAGGTTTAGTCCTGTTAAGGTAGAACCTGAGCTGTCTGTGCATGTCCAAGGAGTGCGGGAACCTTTCCTCTTTATTCTGAGGATTAGGAAAAAATGTTGGCAAATGGATGGATTGGCTTAAAGCCACACTGGATACCACCTTGGGCATAAAAGATGGGTTAGTCCTAAGGGAAACCCTGTCCGCATGGAAGATAATGAAGGGTTCCACAGCCATAAGGGCCTGTAACTCGGACACTCTTCTTGCTGAAGTGATGGCTAGCAGTAAGGCTGTTTTCCAAGAGAGGAATTTTAACTGCTGTAACGGCAGGCTCAAAAGGGGGAAGCGTGAGCTTCTCTAGTACAAAGTTAAGGTCCGAGGCAGGAGTGGGAGCTCTCCTTGGGGGTCTTAAATTGTTAGCTCCTCTCAGGAAGTGTTTGATCAGAGGGTGAGAGAAAAGGGGTGGCTCAGTATTGTAATGAGCTGAGATGGCAGAGGCATGAATCTTAATTGATGAGAAGGATAGGCCTTTGTGGAGCAGCTCTGAGTAATCTAGGATTTGAGGCAAGGAAGGCACGGCTGTGCCCTTCCCTTCAGACTGGCTCCAAAGAACAGTATCTATTCCACTTTTATGAATAGGATTTCCTAGTACTGGGCCTCCTGGCCTCAAGAATAACATCCAGCACCTGTTTGCTGAGGGTTGCTGATGAAGTATTCAGGGAAGAAGCCAGGCTGCAAGGTTCAGGGTTTGCAGCTGAGAATGCAAAATCTGTCCCTCCTGTTGGGACAGCAGAGAGGGGGTCTGAAGTAGGTGCCAGGGTGGGTGGCACTGCTGTCAGACTGCATAGGAGTGGGTACCAGTGCTGGCGTGGCCAGTCTGGTGCAATAAGGATTGTCCTTGGCCTGTTCTGTTTGATCTTGAGGAGTACTTTTGGAAGGAGGGGCAGACGGGTAAATGTACAGATTGAGAGGTTTTCCCATGTGAAGGATAGGGCATCCACTTTCCAAGCTTGGCTGTGGGGAATTCTGGTGCAAAATTTGTTTAGTTGATGGTTTTTAGGGATGGAAAGAGGTCCGCCTCTGGTGTCCCCCACCTGTGTATTAGAAGCCTGAATGAGCTTGGTTCTAGTTTCCACTCGTCTGGGTCCATTAGATTTCTGATTTCTGCTTAAGTTGTCTGCCAGTGAATTTTGTTTGCCTGGCAGGAATTGAGCTTGCAGGTGCACTTGGTTTCTTAAGGCTGTGTTCCACAGAGCCATGGCTAACCTGCAGAGTGGGTAGGAGTGGTTCCCCCCTGCTTGTTTATGTACCACATAACTGTGGTGTTGTCTGTCTTTATCACGAGTTGTCCTGGCAGGATAATGTATTTGAAGGCTGTCAGTGCATTCTGTACAGCTAACATTTCTTTTTGATTGCTTTGATTTGATATGCAGGTAAATTTGTCCTGGGCTCCATTTGCCTTGAATGCATTTGCCTGCCATAGGAGCCCCCCATGCATAGTCTGATGCATCTGTTGTCAGAGTTTGGATGGTGGGGAGTTGTGAGAAAGGGAGTCCATTGTTGTGGTTGAAAGCCTCTGCCCACCAAAGGAACTCTGTCCTTAGGCAATTAATGATAAGAATCAGTTTCCAGGTCCTGGGAATGTAGACACCAGAGACTTTTTAAGTACCACTGAAGTTTCCTCATATGCAGTCTTGCATATGGAATCAGTAGAATACATGAGGCCATGAACCCTAGGGCTTGCAGTATTTTTCTTGCAGATAACTGGGTTTGGGTGGCCAGTAGTTTGAAATAAGTTGTCAAATAAACCTGCTTTTCTGGAGTGAGGAATGCCATCTGGGAAATTGTGTTCAAGCTTGCTCCCAGGAATACAATCTTTTGGCTGGGTACCAGATGTGATTTTTTTTCGTTGATGGTATACCCCAGAGAAGTTAGGAGTCTCTTTACAAATGCCAGGTGCTAAAGTAGCAATTCCTGACTGTCCGCCTGAATCAGGCAATCGTCCAAGTATGGGTAAATTTGAATATTTCTCTGCCTGCAGTAAGCAATGGCTGGAGCTAGGCACTTTGTGAATACCCTGGGCGCAGTAGATAAGCCAAAGGGAAGTGCAGAGAACTGATAGTGCATAGAGCCTGCCCTGAAACGGATATTTTCTGTAAGATTCCCTTATGGGGATGTGCAGATAAGCTTCTTTTAAGTCTAGGGTAACTTGCCAGGAGTCCTTGGCTAGCACTGGAAGGAGCTGCTGGAGTGTAAGCATTCTAAATTTTGGTACCACCAGGAAGATGTTTAGGGATGACAGATCCAGAATAGGGTGCCAAGAGTTCTCTTTCCCGGGCACCAGGAACAGCCTGGAGTAGAAGACCTGTCCCCTTTGCTCTGTTGGCAAAGGTTGAATAGCCCTGATACTGAGAAGAGAAAGTACTTGCCTTTGGGCCTCTGTCCACTGGTTTGGAGGCAGGTCTGGCAATCCACTTGGGGTTGGCAGAGAGTGGAAAGAGAATCTGTATCTCTGGGATACAACTGTTTAAGACCCATCGGTCCTGGGTAATATACTCTCAGTTTTTTGCATGCAGGGCGAGTTTTCCTCCTAGGGGTGGCAAGTACTTGGGCATGGCTGGGAAGGATTAAGGACAAGTCGCTGTGAACTTTTTCCATAGGGGGGTGGCTTACCACTCCCAGTTTTTGAGGAGGGAGCACTCCATTGTTTAGATCTGTGCATACCCCTGAGACTGTAGTCTTTGTGGTCTGTTGTCCCTGGGTTTGGGCTGAGAAGGTCTGGAAGGAACTGGAAAGGACTAGTTTTTTGAAGGCCAATGCCTACTGAATCTAGGTGGCTGTATCTATAAGAAATCTGTAACAGTTTGCATGGATTTAGCTTTTTCCGCCATTTTTTTTAAGATAAACTCCTGGTTTAGAGCCAAACAAACATTCTTGGCTTGATGGAGCATCAAGTAATTTTGCCTTGACATGGTCTGGCAAGATTTTTTCCTTTTCAGTCAAGCATGCCTTCTCAAAACAGACCCAGTGACAGCAGCCCTGCAATATGCTTCTAAGGCATCAAAACCACACTGCAAAGTATGTTTACCAACTTAGTTTGCAGAATGCATTAAGTCTTGTAAGTCCTTATTTTCTGCACAATCAGGAATCAACATTTTTTCTGTAATTAGATCAATAATATACTGCTGGTACTTCAACATGTGAAACTGGCAATTTAAAGCCCAGATAGCAAGAGTTGCAGACGTATAAACCTTCTTACCTCATCTGTCTAGAGCCCTAGAATCCCTGTCCGAAGGGGTAGGGTTTTTGGCTGTAGAAGAATTAACACCTTTAGGGCCCTGGGAAATGACCTCTGGATCTGCAGTGGGATTTTTAAAGAGAAATTTGCGAGTCAGGTACTCTGTAGTATCTGTCAGGCTTTCTAGAAGCAGGTGGTAAAGTATCAGGAGTAAGGCTGGATTCCATGAACACATCTACAATTATCCAGGACAGGGAGAATAGCTAGAGGCCTATGCTGAAGCACGTCTAAAAATTCCCTGAGTCTCTTTTTGGACTGTGGATAGTTCTGGCATTCCCAGCGGAAATGCTCTCTTAGGGTATGCAAGGTTTCACCGAAAGAAAGGTCCTCGGGGGGGCTGAGGGAATTAAATCTTCTGCATCTGAGTCCTCATAGGTAGATAAGGGTATGTCCTGGTAATCACAGAGGTCACAGTCATCAGACTCATGGTCTGAAGAATAAGAAGGAAAATCAATATTTTTGCCTTTTAGAGGGGGAAGGCTGGCTTCCCCTAATTAAAGTAATAATGTCTTCAGCCATTCTAAGCATTTGTTTCTGTGGCATGGGAGCTTGAGAATGTGCTTTGGTTGTCGGTTTCCTAGGCGTAGTGCGAACTCTGGGCCGGAAAAATTCGGTAGATTTAGTCATTAACAAAGTAGTCAGTTTGATATGAACATCGGAAGGTCTGAATACACCCTCAGAAGCCGGTGCCTGCACAGCGGCTCTGAACCCATCCACGGTAGAAACATCCACAGGTTCCATAGTCGAAGAAGCATCTTGCAGCATACCAGACTCCGAATGGGTCTCAGTAGAGGCCTGCGAATCTGTAGAACCGGGTAACAGGGGCTGCAAAAGCACCTCACTGAGTACTGGCGGTGGTGACTAGCTTAACAGAAGCGACTAGCTTAACGGAAGCGTCGTCGGAAGTTTTGGACCTATACGGTCTGTCTTTACCAATCTTCCAAAAAAATGCAAAGATAGTCAGACGGCTTACCGAAGCAATTTCAGATTATGGAGAACGACAGTGAAAGAATTGAGACAAAAATAGCCATACGATGAATAATTCGGGCATTGAACAAGGCACAAAACAGACAGCAAGGGGTAGCATGGTCTGGGCCTAAACAGGTGATGCAGTAAGAATGAAAATCTCTGAGAGATCTTTGCTTTCCACAGGCAAGACAATTGTTAACTTTTTCTGACATCAGTTAGAGCAAGAAAAAAGGATCCCCAACGGGGTACTTAGCTTTAGAAGATTTCAGGTTTGAAATTCGATAAACAAAAATGTCAGGTAGCTGCTGACCGGCACTTGCCAACTGCTTCTGCTTCGGGCTTCTGCACGGCAAGAAAAGCTGATGTAACGGTGTCGGCTGCATGTCTTATACACCTGACAACCTGACATGGATGAGGTGACAGCATCAGACGCATTAATCCCAAGACTGGTATTTGGGCTGACTGAGGGCTACCTGCAGGCAGATAACCCAAGGTGATGACTGCAACAGTGAAACACTAACATCTGGAGAGGAGGCAGATTCTAGGAAAACCTCCTCTACAACATTGAGGATAGAAGGAATGGCCTAAAACTTATGCTGAGGCAAATCAAGAAATTCCCTAAGTCTCTTTTTAGATTAGGGTAGTCCTGAGCCTACCACTGAAAATGCTCTTTGAGGGTATTAAGGTTTCCCCAAAGGAAAGATACTCAGGGCGAGAGGCAGACAAAATGGGGTTATCAAACGCTGCTAAGGACTGGTCTTCCATGTCAGACTCCTCTAGAACAGAATCAACTGATTCCTGGTCAGTGAGGATCTCTGGGGAGGTGTCTCTTTTGGCTGGTGTAAGAAGTTGTGGTTGGTTATCAGATCTTCTGCCATTCTGAGCAGTTGAGACTGAGGGGCAGGCTGGCTAGTAGTACGTCGGTGGCTGGGGCCCTGGGAAGGGACCTTTTTTGGGGTAGATTTGGGCTTGGGCCTTGCTGGGTCAGAAGCCTTGCACAGAATTACTATGAGCGTGGTCACTCATCTAATTCTGACTTCGGATGCCGATGCGTTCTCAGTGGAAGCCAATGCTTGCAAAGCGGCTCCAGACGCAACCGTGTGAGGTAAAAGTGACATCCCGGCAGGAGGAGGCTGATCCAGTGGTGTACCGGACTCCGAATGGGTCTCGGTAGAGGCCTGCGACGGTTTGTTGGCTATCAGGGGCTGCGAAGGCACCTCACCAAATTCATCTGTAGCCTTGCTTTGAATAAAAGTTGACTGTTGTCCGGAGTTGGCAGAGGGCCAAACTTTTAAAAGCCTATACTTATCTTTGTCCTTTTTCTTCCTAGGTAAGTCAGAAACTGCCTGAGAAATAGACGCCATTTTGCATTGCTGGAAAGACCAAATAAAATGCCTCACTACAATATCAATTCTTTTTCTAATAGTACAAGCGTTAAAGAGGGCACAGAACAGACACCCTGGAACGTCGTGGTCTGGGCCTAAACAAGTGATGCAGAGAGAATGGAAGTGTCTGTGAGATCTGCTTTCCACAACCGAGACAGATATTAACTTTCTCTGACATCAGTTTAAGGCAAGAAAAGATTCCCCAACGGGGTACTTGGCTTTAGACGGTTGTCCTCACTTTGGCAATGGCCAACCGACGCACTTGCAAAACTGCTTCTGCTTTGGGCTCCACGGCAAGAAAGACTTGTGTAATGGTGTTGATGACCTGACGTCAGCCACACTCACAGAACAGCTGATGTAGGAGGGAAACCTTTACTCTGGTATTCGAGCCGGCTGAGGGCTACCCAGCAGGGATAACCTACAAATGAAGACTGCAACAGTGAAACACGAAGAACATCTAGCTTCGCCATTAAGCACCCTATTCAACCACAGCCTAATAACAGGCTTCATTCCAGCAGAGTGGAGAATCGCCATGGTCATCTCCTTGCTCAAAGATGGTGCCACTACTGACCCAGGAAACTGTAAAGCCATGGAGCATATTACGGATCTCATAAATAAGGACATAGGCAACCTCTAAGCACTTGACCCCACCCAATTTGGATTAGTCAGGGGCAGATCTTGCCTATTGAACCTAGAGGGCTGTAATGAGACAAAAGGACAGGGCATTGAACGGGAAGTCACTGACTCAGAGCCAGAAGCACAAAAACCTTCTGGAGTGTCTATCCTTATACAGGAGTAAGGACTCCCACAGGTCTTTTGAGTCTCCTCTCAACAATGGAACAATGGATTCTACTGTGACCATCTGGAATTTAAATGTTTCAACATACTGGTTCAAATGACAGAGGTCCAAAATTGGCCTGAGTTCCCCATTTTTCTCTGGCACCAAAAACCAAAAAGAATCCTGAATAGATTCTGGATCCTTGCTGGTCTGGTGGGACCACCTGGATGACCCAATTGTCTAGCAGCTTTATTATTTCTAGTGCCGCTGCCTTTTGCTGATAGGGTGGATCATCAGGACGTTTTCAGGGGAGAAAAAGACAAGAAAGACAAAGTACAGAATAACCTCTTCCTCTGCACCAACCATCTTGAGTGATGGAAGACCAGGCTCTGCAGGGCAGAGATAAGTGCCCCCCCCCCCAGCTGCCTCCAGAGTGTGGCCGCCAAGCAACCTTTCAAGAGCACTGATAAAGCCCATCACAGAAAGGACCCCTACTGCCTTGGTTTTGCGGACTACCTCTGCCTTGAGGGCAACATCCACTATTAGAGGTCCCTCTTCTGCCTCTCTGGTGGTGGGGGTCTATCATCAGAATTGTCAGGAACAAATCCTTGTGTCTTGCGGAACCACAGTTTCATCCCTCCCTTCTAGTTAATACAAAAGGTCTTCTAGGGTAGAAAACTGAATCCCTATGGCCAACAAGGTTTTTCCATCTTGCTCACTTCAGGCCAAATGTATGAGCTCATTGTCCAGAAGATGGGCTATACTGCTCAGACAAGCTCCACGTGGGTTTACAGAGTGGTCCTAGCAGCAAGGAACTCGAAAAAGCGACTACTTTCTGGATTTAAGTATCTTTGCTTTTTTTTCACTGAAAATAGCTTCTGCTGCTTACTTTAAACTAGCCTGAACTGTTTTTTTACTGATTACTGCATTTATTTTAAAAATTGCACTTAAAGTTACATTTAGTCGAATTTAGTCGAAAGTTTGCTTGTTTGTTTAATTGAACTGTGGAGGCTGCCCACTAAAGTGTGCTAGCCTGTGTAACTAATTTATCACTGTCTCTGCATTTTCTGTGTATTTCTGCAAAAAAAAACCAAAAAAATAATCCTTGTTTTCCGCCTTTTTGACTAGTTTAGACCAGTATACAGGCATTGCTGTATTCTGGGCTGTGGTGTAGTTCCTGTGTTGTCCATTACCTTACTTGGATAAAAGGAAGTTTCTTTGCTCACCAGTGGGAGTGGGGAGCCTTGAGCAGCCTACCTATCCTTGGGGGAAGTGACCTCAGCACAAGAAGCTGTTAGTAATTGGTTGTTTGGGACCATTCCCAGCGCTTTTGTAGTTCACTGCTTAAAATCCGCCTTTGCACGGCTTTGTGATCGTATGCATAGCGCAGCGCCGGTTAAACAAGGTTAAACCTTTTCTGGCTCCGCCAAGTCTGCTCTTCAATTTTTCCCTTAGAACTGTTCTACTTGCAATCTAAACAGCCTATACTCTATCTGAAAAGCTCAGCACTTGCTCCTAAAGCATTTTGTATACAGGTAAAGCACTCTTAAACAAACGAAAAGTACTTCATTCACCTAAATTCTGTTGAGTACCCATTTCCCTATAGGTCCTTTCTGACTCAGTTACACAGCAATCTTTTTCACTACTTCTAGCATGTCGAAGGGTCAGTTGCTAGCGTCCTCTCCTGTTCAGCTGGTGAATCTGGAAATCTTGAGGCAATGTCTCCTCCTCCCAACAAATACAAATATATGCGAGAGATGCAACTATATAGCCAAACTGGAGGCTGAGCTCTCTCAATTCAGTACTGGCAAGACCAGTCAGGAGGAGAAGGTAACCACGCACACCACAAACCCAGTCTCACATAGAACTATCACAACTGCAAACCAAACACAAACACACAAAAACATACTCGGAGGCGCTGATTAAAAATCTACCAAAACAACAGAGGCCTCCAAAGCAGACACCCAAGCAACCACTACCTCAAGACATAGCAAATGCAACACATAGTTCACAAAGTCAGTGTGCTAAACAGTCACAGCCCTTAAGGCCAAACAACATGCCAGACACATTTGTAATAGGTGACTCCATAGTCAGGCACACTGACGTCCCACTCACCAGACTGAACAAGGAGAGGGTCACAGTAAGCTGCCTGTCGGGAGCTAGAATCCGCCACATAACACAAGCACTCAGGTCACTCCACAGCAAGTACAAATATGACTCAGTCATTGTACATGCAGGTGTAAACGACCTGAGACGTACCTCCCTGGACTACATGAAAAGAGACATAGAGGAGCTCTCTGATTATGTAGCCCAGGCCGGTATGACCCTGACCCTGAGCAGCATCTTACCCTCACCAAGAATGATGCCACAGTACAAAGACAAAATGATCAGTTTTAACAATTGGCTTAATTACTGGTGTCATTCTAAGGGGATCCAGTGTCTGTCTGCTTGGGATGACATGCTTGACAAGCCACGCTGCTTCAAGGGATGGTTTGCACCTGTCACCCTGGGCTTCCGGATATTGGCCAAGGCTCTTGCCACCCCATAGTGCCTTTTTAGGCAAGGCTCAAATGACAAACCTACCTCCCTAGAAAACACAAGTGGAAAAAACTAAGGGTAATGCTGCTCAATGCCAGAAGTCTAAACCTCAAGATGCAGCCCTCGAAGCCCTTCTCAGTATGGAGAACATCGATGTCTGTGCAGTGACTGAAACCTGGTTCAAGGCTCCTGAGAGCACCCCAGCACTATCAGGTTTTACCTCATATCATGCTTTCCGGCCCCAAAACTTGGACAGAACCACAAAAGGAGGGGGAGTATCCATTTTCATCAAAGATACCCACACCTCCAGGTTAGTGGCAACGCACGAAGCATCGGAGACTATCCAGGTGCAACTAACCATAGGCAAAACTGCCTTACAGTTTGTAGCATGCTACAGACCACCCTCTCAAACTCAGGAACCCCACACAGCCTTCCTGAAGACACTGGAGAGTATGAATGTCTCTCCAAATACCATCATTTTGGGAGACTTCAACTACCCAAACAAACTGGGAACATTACTCAAGCCCCAACACTCTAGCCCAAAGGTTCTTAGAATTCATAAACTCAAATGCAATGGAACAACTAGTCACCATTCCCACAAGAGGAGACAATATACTAGACCTAATCATCACAAACATGGGGACAAAATGCTCCACACCGGAAGTACATCCCTCTTTGGTAAGATCAGACCATAAATTAATCTCACTGGAAATCCACATCCCGCCCCCACCCCCTGCACAAAAGACCACAGTGAAGAACTTCTCAAAAGCAAACTTCACACTTCTTAAGACTGAAGTGGTATCTTTCAAGGCCCCTGGGCCAGTGGAAACCACAACCCACACTGCTGAATCCTTGCAAATGCCTTCTATGGGCACCTTCAAGAATGCATGGATCATGCAATCCCAAATAAAACCAAGACCCATTCCCCAAAGGCAGGCGACCGGTCTGGTGGACCCCAGCCATAAACAAACTTTACAACAGAAGGAGGAAGCTACTACATGACAGAGCAAAATCCCTAAAAGGAAAGGCATCTCTGATCAGTACTAGCAAAAACTACGATCACTCATAAAATCATCCAAGGCCAACTTTGAGAGAAAAATCGCAAATGACACAAAAGACAATCACAAGGCCTTCTTTAGCTATGTTAGAAACCTGGGTGGAAACTCCCAGATATGCTCAGAGTTGGTCCAAAATGACACAAAATACACTGAACCCACTGACATTGCCAACATTCTGGCAGACAGGTTCAGTACAAATTTCTCCTCCCTCCCCAAAAGGAGAAATAACCATCCCAGCAGAGTGTAGCCTCCCTAACATCTCAGATGCCCAGGTGAGAGCCGCCCTCTCTAAAGCTAAAAACACAGCATCAATGGGACCGGATGGTGTCCCGGGCTGTGTGCTACATGAACTCCAAGAGGAACTAAACCCACACATAAGGCTGCTGTTTAATCTTAGCCTTACCACAGGATACGTACCCAAAGAGTGGCGTACGGCAACAGTGGTCCCACTTCACAAAGGCAGTGCTTCTACGGACCCTGGAAATTACCGCCCCATAAGCCTGACGAGCCTGGTCTGCAAAGCTATGGAGAGGATCATTATGGAACTCATAAACAAAGACATTGGGGACCTACAGACATTGGATCCTACCCAATTTGGCTTTGTCAAGGGCAGATCCTGCCTTCTGAACTTGGTCGACTTTTTTGAAACAGTCACTAAGGCCATTGATGAGGGTAAGGCAGTTCACACAGCCTACCTTGACCTTGCAAAAGCCTTTGACAATACCCCGCTCGGGCATCATAGACAAACTCACCAGCTTAAATGTAAACCCATATGTCACAAGATGGGTTGCAAACTGGCTCAAGGACAGAACCCACAGGGTCAGAGTTGCTGGAGCTATGTCAGACTCTAAGCCAGTCACAAGCGGTGTCCCACAGGGCTCAGTCCTGGGACCCCTCTTGTTCGGCATTTATTTTTCCGAGGTACAGGCAAACATAGGAGGATTGTGGCTGACAAAGTTCGCAGATGACTGCAAACTGGGCGCCATAATTGATACTCCAGCGGACACAAACATCCTTCAGAGAGGCCTCATAGAAACGGATAATTGGTGCCAGAGCCATGGCCTTAAGCTAAACGCCAAAAAATGTAGTGTCATACCCTTTGGGAAAAACAAGGTACCGACAAATTACTACATAGGCGGTAATCCATTAAGTACGGAAGAGGTAATCAGGGACCTAGGGACCCAGGTTGACAGTAACCTCTCATTTGACACTCACATTGCCAAAGTGGTTAGGAAGACCTTCTATATTGCCCACCTTATCATGAAGGGTTTCACATCTAGATCAAGAGAGGTCATTGTGCCCCTGTACTCTTCTCTTATCAGGCCAATGATCGAGTACAATGCCCCATTTGGGATGCATCTCACCCGACACCTGCAGCAGTTGGAAAGACCCCAAAAGTTCCTCACCAAGAGAATAAAGGGTCTTAAACATGTCAGATGCTGCCCGACTGAAAAAACTCCAGCTCTATTCAGTCGCATACCGCCTACTCAGAGGTGATCTGTGCCTGACGTACAATGCCATGTCCAATCTTGAATTAATGGACATGCTCCACCTCAGAAAATCCAAATCCATCAGAGCCACGAGAACAAGTGACTTAAACCTCAACACAGAAATAAACAGAACGTGCTGGAGGGACAGATTCATAACCCAGAGGCTCCCTACACTCTGGAACAGAATCCCAGTCCATGTTAGGCAGAGCCCCTCACTGACTCTATTCAAGAGAAATCTCGACGAGTGGATGGGAGATCGTAGGTTTACCCTGGGGGTCATCTCTTTGTCACTACTAGACAGAGGCATAGTAAACTAAACCCTAAAAGGGCATAGTATTCTCATCCTAAGGGGTGGTGTAAGCCACATACACTCTGGCTAGGCTTATAAATGCCCTAGGGCAGATAGCCTAGTACGAACCTATGAACCTATGGAAGAGCCATCACAGGGGATACTCGTAAAGGATGTTTTAAAGTGTGCTGCAAAGTTGCATACATCCAGGCAAGCTAACAGTTATGCCAGTTTCTGCAGCTCTTCATGTGCCCTCTGTCACATTAGAAATGAGAGCACAGCCACATTCAAAAGGGACTGAAGGGTAGCGATCTGCAAGTTAATAAACTCCTCCTCCTCAGATAAGGACTATGAGAGGGATTTGGAGAGTTTCCTGATCAAATCTTTCTCTGGGAGGATGTAACATGTGTAGCTCAGCACCCTGAAAGCGAAGGTCACTGAAGCATACACTTTCCTCCCAAATATGAATAACATCATAACTTCCTATTAGGGAGATGGAGAGTGGAACCTTCCTCAGCTAGCTCCTTCTTGGTGGTCACCCCCACCACCATGGAATCAATTGCAAGGCCCTTCTTATAAGGAAGGACCTTAGGGAATACTAAAAACTAATCCTGTTTAAATGGAATGGTTTCAGCCCCATCCAGTTCCTTCCATGCCCACTTAGAGATAAAGTCCACCATTTCATCCATGGGAGGGACCACCCAAGTAGAAGATGGGCCAGCACCAAAAGCCTTGGGGGGTTGACTTCAGGGAAAGAGATTCAGAGGAACACCCCCCCCTACACAATTCTACGATTTCACCAAATGAAATGTCCTCAAAGGAAGATCTGGAGGACCCCTCTCCTTCATAGATGTCGGTGCCTTCAGTCAAAAGATTCCTGAGGGGAGCCAATATGACTCCTGCACAAATGTTTTCACCAAAAAAAAAAAAAAAAAAAAACAGCGGGTTGTTCTTGGGAAGACTCGGAGGTTGAAAGGGAATCCTCAATGTGGGCAGTTTCATGATTGAGGGGCTGGCTGTCCCAATGGGATAGACAGATAGAGAGAGAGAGTAGAGTATTTTACACACATATATATATATATATATATATACACACACACACGTATATATATATATACATACATATATATACACACACACACACACGTATATATATATATATATATACATATATATACATATATATATATATATATATATATATATATACATATATACACACACACACATATATATATATATATATATATATATATATATATATATATGAGAAAGAGAGAGTATATATAGAGAGAGGAGAGAGTAGAGAGAACAGAGGAGAGAGCAGAGAGTAGAGAGGCGGAGAGAGAGTAGAGAGGCGGGGAGAGAGTAGAGAGGCGGGGAGAGAGTAGAGAGAGAAGAATCATGACCTAGTGAATTCCTGAGGAGAGGGACAGATCCAAGCAAGAAATCAAATCTGTGAATGAGAGCGCACTCTTGAAAGCTTTGAAGGCAGAATTTGGGACAGGACAAGAAACCCCTCCGGTAGCAGCTGCAGTACCTAACACAGAACAGTCCCAAAGACCTGTTAGACTCCGCTCCTAAGCAAACTCTAGGGCTGAGCTGTATAGGGCCAAGACTAAGAAGGGGATGAATGGCTCAAAAAACTTCAGCATCAAGCCAGAACCCCCCTCCCCCCAACCAGGCTGATGCCAGCACCTTGGCTCCAAGATCTGTCAGGGTCTGAGCCACTTGATACCAATTTGATCAAAGATGAAGAGTCGGCAAAGACCAAATCTTCAGATCCAATGTGGACAAACCCCTGGAAATGCCCAGATCCAACAGCCCCAAGTCAAACGGTAGGATTGAGGAAGAAGTAATAGGACAAGGGGATGGGTCCAAGCGCATGGCACCAACAGACACCACAGCTGGGAGAACCACCAATTGGTTTTGGGTCCTGAGGATCGTCTGCATCATTCCATCCAAGTCTGCGGACTGTATTGACTGGAATGATGAAGCAGTGGAGGGTCTGGATGGATGCTGGAAGGGTCTATCCTGGAGAAATAGGGATCACAGCCTGGGCAAAACTGGTTCCCGGTTGAAATACAATTCTAGGCAATGGAGGAGTGCTGGATCCAATAAAGATAGGATCAGATGCTCAAGTTGGATCCAATGTCTTTGGAGGCTGGATCCGAGGAAGATGAAAAATCCAGCGACCATTTTTTGGATTCCTTTGTCTTTTCTTTTTCCTTCTTTTTTTTGGCTTGACAAGAATCTTCTTATTCTTGGACTTGGATTTTCTGGCAGAAAGGAAGACAGCAGAAGCAGCAGAGTGAGGATAGAAAACTTCTCCCTTAGAGGTAAAGACCATTAACTAATTTGTTTCACCTTTCATTTAATGCCTTGAAGCTGAAAGCAGTACAAATATGGCATAAGTCATGAAGACGAGAAGCCCCCAAACACTAAGCACACTTAGCATGTACATCAGAGTTAGGAATCTTGTGGCCGCAGGCCATTCACTTCAAGGCAAAAAATAAATAAATAAACCTTCTGGATTTAAGAACTCTTACACAAGTAAATAAAAAAACAGTAACAATAACAAAAATAACTAAGTGAAGTACAAAAATATTCTACCACTAATCAAAATTACTACTGCTACGAAAAGGCAGGGGGAAATGGGCACCAAGAGGGTGACAATCAGGAACCTGAATTTTTTTGTTGTTGTTCTGGGAGCAAAGGGGAGGTAAGAAAAGAAAAAGTATAGTGATAAAAACCTCCAAAATATCACGGATATCCAAAATATTAGATTTCACTTAGCTGTATCCAGCCTGAGCAATGAAGATCCCCATCCTTAGCAAACAAACAGCAAATAAAATCGGAGGTAACTCTCCAGTTACAGCAGATTATGGGAAAGGGGAGAAGCCAGAGCTTTGGATCCAAAGTCCAACAGTGTTCGAAGTTGGATCATAGATGGATCCAGTAACCCATCCATTTCTGAAAAGACAGAAGAGACATCATCAGATTCAATGATGGCCAGGTCAAAAGGAAGTCAACACAATGATTTTTTGGGAGTCTTAAATCTTCAGCAACAACGTTGATATCAGTGGAAAGGCATAAAAGAACATTCCTGACCACAGGAAAGATAATTTCATTTTCCAGGCTTGTTTGCAGGGAAGCTGTGAGCAGAATTTGTTCAGTTGTCTGTTTTGAAAGGAAGCAAACAGATCTATTTGAGGTATTCCCCAAAACTATATCAATTCTTGGAAGACCCCTCATTCAATTTCCATTCATGCAGGTCTGCTCTGGTCCTGCGCAGCTTGCCTGCCACTATATTTGCTCTGACAGAAGGTATGATGGTTGGAGGATAAAGCAGTGCTGAAGAGCTACTTCCCGAGCCATCACAACCAGCCTACACAGAGGGTATGACCTGGTGCCCCCCTGCTTGTGTACCACATCACTGTGGTGTTGTATGTAATCAGCTGAAGAGGTCCTGAGACTATAAATGAAGAGATTTTAAATAATGGATCGCAGCAAACATCTCTTCTGCATGGTATGTGCTTTAGCCTAAATGAGAATTTACAGGCCTTGCACCTTTATCCCCCCCCCCCCCCCCCCCCAGCAAAATCTCAATCTGTAGTTGTACATTGGCTTGAAACTTTAGGAGGAAATGGGAGATCTGAATTTGCTTCTGTCTCTAGTATCCACAGGAGAAACTACTCCATCTTTCTCCAGTGTAACTTGGCGAAAAGAATCATGAGAATTTTAGAAGCTATGGTACAAAAAACAACTCTCTAATAAAAAATTTCAGCTAGGGCAACCTTATAACAGCTCCAGTGAAGAATCAAACACATCAGCCACTTGAGAGACAGATGCATTCAAAAACAGGCAAGCAAACTAACATAGAAGCTTGATGTTCGAAAATTCTAAAAGTATTGCAGAAAAATACAATTTGTTCTGAAATATATCAGACGTTTTCTTATCCTTGCCAGAAGGGGAGGGATCTGTATTAACTTGATGTTTAGCAGCAGCTGAATTCACTAGACAAATCACTGCTGGGTCTGATCTAGGGTTAGAACATAAAACCCCAAGACTAAGGAATTTTACAGAATTTATCTGCTTTCTTGGGCAACAGGATGGCTGCCAGGAAAGTTACAGCCTGTGACAAACATTCTCCAGTGCTGAAAGAACAGGATGAATTGGGAGTAGGTTCAGGAAAATCTACTTGCAATAAAACAAAGCTTCAAGGACTGTGGAATGTCATTATGTTCCCACTGTGACAACCAATTAATTCAGGAAACGTTTTTAAAAGGTGAAAATTTCAAAGGGACTGACAAGTCGCACAGAATCTGAACTGGAAACCTGAGGAGAAAAAAAAAGCATCTGTCCCTTCACAATCATTTTGTGGTTCAAAATTTTGAACCACTTCAAAAAATTAAGATTCTCTTTCTTTCTCTTGCCAGAAACAGCTGCACTGGAAGGGTCATGAGCTTGAACTAAATCCCAAGTCCAAGGTAGATGAAAAAGGAAAAGACAAATGAGCAAGTTTTTTCTTCTTTTTGACAGGAATTTCAGAAGCAGATGCACCTTTGCCAAGCAAACCTCTCTAAGGACAGCCATTTAAGTCTATTCAAGTCTGGATAGGCAGAGGTACTCCCTTGTACCTTCTCCCAGAACCACCACTGGTTCTCCCTTACCCATCAAAGGGCAACAGCACTCCAACAAGCACAGGGGATGTGTGTCTAACTGCTGATCCATGGTGGCTGTAGGGACTACACAAGAGGGAACCAAGGAAAAAGATGAATGGTCTGAAAAAACAAATGGCTACAACAGATTCACCTTTCTACAACTGAAGCACTTTTGCAGTTGGCTGCGGTGACAAAGGCTGTTTATTTTCTTTTTGTAGCTGGTACAAAGAAGAACCAAGGAAAAAATGGCTAAGGGAAGCCTGAAAGAGTACAGTTGCGTACACTTACCATAAATGTAGATGTTAGAGTGTATTAACTGTTGCAGTCATCACACTTGGGTTATCTGCCTGCAGGTAGCCCTCAGTCGGTCCGAACACCAGAGTCTTGGGATTTCTGCGTCGGATGCTGTCGCCTCTTCCATGACGTCAGGTCATCAGGGGTATAAAACATGTAGCTGACACCATTACATGATTTTTTTTCTTGCCCCAGATGTCAGGAGCCCCCAAAATAGGAAGCAATCACATGGTGTGGAACACCTCCAGTAAAAAGTAAATACCACTGCCATAAGATATGGGCAAAAAAGAGGATAGGTAGAAAGTATAGAAAAGTCAGGGTGCTGGAGGGAGGGTAACCAGGACTGCAACAGTGAATACACTCAAGCATCTACATTTACGGTAAGTGTACACAATTGTACTAGGTTCTTCGTGTTTCACTGTTGCAGTTATCACACTTGGGTTGATTCCCAAAGCTGAGGAAGGATGGAGGCAGTCAAAAAGTATTAGGGCTGGCTAGCAGGCCTTGTAAGACTGCTGTAGCAAATCCAGCTCTGGATTTAGAAAAGATAGGCAAGTGGCAATTCTTGGAGAAGGTGTGTACAGAACTCCAGGTTGCAGCTTCCAGGATGTCCTTGGTAGGGACTCCCGTGAGAAAAGCTGTAGAGGTTGAGGTAGCCCTAGTGGAATGAGGCCTGATCCCCTGTGGGGTAGGTTTTCCATGGTGCTTTTTTAGCAGAAATGGATGCAGTGTGCTATCCATTTAGAAATGGTTTGTTTTGAAATGGCCTTGCCCTCTCTGCCCCTGCAGCAAAGCTGAGTAGCAGCTGGTCAGATTTTCTGAAAGGTTTAGTCCTGTCAAGGTAGAACCTGAGCTGTCTGTGCACGTCAAAGGAGTGCAGGACCCTTTCCCCTTTATTTGGAAGATTAGGAAAAAAGGTTGGTAAATGGATGGATTGGTTTAAAGCCACACTGGATACCACCTTGGACATAAATGATGGGTTAGTCCTGAGGGAAACCCTGTCTGCATGGAAGATAATGAAGGGTTCCACAGCCATAAGGGCCTGTAACTCAGACATTCTTTTTGTTGAAGTGATGGCTAGAAGTAAGGCTTTTTTCCAAGAGAGGA
This sequence comes from Protopterus annectens, assembly GCF_019279795.1. Classification (NCBI taxonomy): domain Eukaryota; kingdom Metazoa; phylum Chordata; order Ceratodontiformes; family Protopteridae; genus Protopterus; species Protopterus annectens. Next base: position 1,377,451,825 of record NC_056739.1, read on the forward strand.
ATTTTAACTCTGCTGTAGCAGCAGGCTCAAAAGGGGGAGAGTGAGCTTCTCTAGTACAAAGTGAAGGTCGCAGGCAGGAGTGGGAGCTCTCCTTGGGGGTCTTAAATTGTTAGCTCCTCTCAGGAACTGTTTGGATCAGAGGGTGAGAGAAGAGGGGTGGCTCAGTATTGTAATGAGCGGAGATGGCAGAGGCATGAAACTTAATTGAAGAGAAGGACAGGCCTTTGTGGAGCAGCTCTGCTAGATAATCTAGGATTTGAGGTAAGGTGGGCATGGCTGTGTCCTTTCCTCGAGACTGGCTTCAAAGAACAGTATCTTTTCCACTTTTCTGAATAGGATTTCCTAGTACTAGGCCTACTGGCCTCAAGGATGACATCCAGCACCTGTTTGCTGAGGGCTGCTGGTGATGTATTCAGGGAATAAGCCAGGCAGCCAGGTTCAAGGTTTGCAGCTGAGGATGCAAAATCTGTCCCTCCTACTGAGTCAGCAAAGAGGGGTTCTGATGTAGGTGCCAGGGTGGCACTGCTGTCAGACTGAGTAGGAGTAGGTACCAGTGCTGGCGTGGCCAGTCTGGTGCAATGAGGACTGTCCTTGGCCTGTCCTGTTTGATCTTGAGTAGTACTTTTGAAAGGAGGGGAAGAGGGGGAAAGGCACAGATTGAGAGGTTTTCCTATGTAAAGGATAGGGCATCCACTTTCCATGCTTGGCTGTGGGGAGTTCTGGTGCAAAATTTGCTCAGTTGATGATTTTGGGGGGAAGCAAAGAGGTCCACCTCTGGTGTCCCCACATGTGGATTAGAAGTTTGAATGAGTTGGGTTCCAGTTTCCACTCATGTGGGTCCATTAGATCTCTGCTTAATTCATCTGCCAGTGAATTTTGTTTGCCAGGCAGGAATTGAGCTTGCAGGTGCACTTGATTGCTCAAGGCTGTGTTCCACAGAGCCATGGCTAACCTGCAGAGTGGGTAGGAATGAGTTCCCCCCCTGCTTGTTTATGTACCACATAACTGTGGCGTTTGTCTTTGTCAAGAGTTGTCCTGGCAGGATAAAGTATTTGAAGGCTGTCAGTGCATTCTGTAGAGCTAACATTTCTTTTTGATTGATATGCAGGTGAATGTGTCCCAGGCTCCATTTGCCTTGAATGTATCTGCCTGCCATGTGAAGCCCCATTCATAGTCTGATGCGTCTGCTGTCAGGGTTTGTGCGGTGGGGGGTTGAGTGAAAGGGAGTCCCTTGTGATTCCAAGCCTCTGCCCACCAAAGGAACTCTGTCGTTAGGCAAGGAATGATAGAAATCACTGTTTCCAGGTCCTGAGAATGTTGACAACAGAGACTTAAGGATCACTGAAGTTTCCTCATATGCAGTCTTGCATATGGAATTGGGAGAATGCATGAGGCCATGAACCCTAGGGCTTGCAGTATTTTTCTTGCAGATAGCTGGGTTTGGGTGGCCAGCAGTTTGAAGTAATTTGTCAAACAAACCTGCTTTTCTGGAGTGAGGAATGCCATCTGGGAAGTTGTGTTCAAGCTTGCTCCCAGGAATACAATCTTTTGCCTGGGTACCAGATGTGATTTCTTTTCGTTGACGGTATACCCCAGAGAAGTTAGGAGTCTCTTTACAAACGTCAGGTGCTGAAGTAGCAATTCCGGACTGTCCACATGAATCAGGCAATCGTCCAAGTATGGGTACATTTGAATATTTCTCTGCCTGCAGTATGCAATGGCTGGAGCCAGGCACTTTGTGAATACCCTGGGTGCAGTAGATAAGCCAAAGGGAAGTTCAGAGAACTGATGGTGCATAGAGCCTGCCCTGAAACGTAGATATTTCCTGTAAGATTCCCTTATGGGGATGTGCAGATAAGCTTCTTTTAAGTCTAGGGTGACTAGCCAGAAGTCCTTGGCTAGCATAGGAAGCAGCTGCTGGAGTGTAAGCATTTTGAATTTTGGTACCACCAGGAAGGTGTTGAGAGTTGACAGATGCAGAATAGGGCACCAAGAGCTTTCTTTTTCTGGGCACCAGGCCACAAGTAATGCAATTATTAACTTTTACTGACATCGGTAAGGAGCAAGAAAAAAAGTTTCCCCAATGGGGTACTTAGCTTTTAGTTGAAGACTTTGGGTCTGAAACTCTAAAACGAAAACTTCAGGAGTTGGCCGACCAGCATTTGCTAACTGCTTCTGCTTCGGGCACCGCACGACAAGAAAGACTGATGTAATGGCATAGGCTGCATGTTTTATACCCCTGACATCATGGAAGAAGGGGCAGCAACCAACACAGGACCCAAGACTTTGTTTAACCTACAAGCAGATTACCAAATGTAATGACTGCAACAGTGAAACATGAAGAACATCCCTGTCCCCTTTGCTCTGTTGTAACAGGCTGGATAGCCCAGATACTGAGAAGAAAAAGTACTTGCTTTTGGGCCTCTGCCCACTGGTTTGGAGGAAGGTCTGGCAATCCACTTGGGGTTGGCAGTAAGTGGAAGTAGAATCTGTATCCCTGGGATACAATGTTTAAGACCCATTGGTCCTGGGTAATATACTCCCAGTTTTTTGCATGCAGGGCGAGTTTTCCACCTAGGGGTGCAAGTACTTGGGCATGGCTGGGAAGGATGAAGGACAAGTCATTGTGAACTTTTTCCATAAGGGGGTGGCTTACCACTCTCTGTTTTTGAGGAGGGAGCACTCCATTGTTTAGATCTGTGCATATCCTGAGATCGTAGTCTTTGTGGTCTGTTGCCCCTTGCCAAGCATGCCTTCTCAGAACAGACCCAGTGACAGCAGCCCTGCAAGTTGCTTCTAAGGCATCAAAACAACACTGCAAAGTATGTTTACCAACTTGGTTTGCTGAATGCATTAACTCTTCACTTTCTGCACAATCAAGAATCAACAAAATTTTTTGTTTAATTAGTTCCGTAATATGTTGCTGGTACTTCAACATGTGAAAATGGCAATTTAAAGCCCTGATGGCAAGAGTTGCAGAGGTATATACCTTCTTCACCCACCTGTCTAAAGCCCTAGAATCCCTGTCCGAAGTGGTAGGGTTTTTGGCTGTAGTAGCCTTAATACCTTTAGGTCCATGGGAAATGATCTCTGAATCCGCAGTGGGATTTTTAAGAGAGAAATTTGTGAGAGTCAGTTACTCTGTAGTACCCGTCAGTCTTTCTAGGAACTGGTGGTAAAGTATCAGGGCTAAGACTGGATTCCATGAAGACATGATGTACAATATCCAGGACAGGGGGTATAGCTAGAGGCCTATGTTGAGGCAAGTCTAAAAATTACCGGAGGCTCTTTTTGGACTGGGGGTAGTCCTGGCATTCCCTGCAGAAATGCTCTCAGAGTATGCAAGGTTTCACCGAAAGAAAAGTCCTCTTGGGGGGGGGGGGGGCAGAGGGAATGGAATCCTCTGCATCTGAATCCTCATAGGTGCATACGGGTACGTCCTGGTAATCAGAGGGGTCAGAGTCATCGGACTCGTGGTCTGTAGAATCTGAAGGAAAATCAATTCTTTGTCTTTTAGAGGGGGAAGGCTGCCTTCAACTAATTAAAGTAATAAGGTCTTCAGCCAATCTAAGCATTTGTTTCTGTGGCATGGGAGCTTGAGAATACGCTTTGTTCGGTTTCCTAGGCGTAGTGCGAACTCCGGGCCTGAGAATTCGGTAGTTTTAGTCAGAAACAAAGTAGTCTGTTTAATATGAACATCGGAAGGTCTGAATACACACTCAGAAGCCGGTGCCTGCACAGCGGCTCCGGACCCATCCAAGGTAGACACATCCGCAGGTTCCATAGTCGAAGGGTTCCATAGTTGAAGAAGCATCTCGTGGCATATCGGACTCCGAATGGGTCTCACTAGTGGCCTGCAAATCTGTAGAAGCAGGTAACAGGGGCTACAAAAGCGCCTCACTGAGTACCGGCAGACTGTTGACTAGCTTAAAGGAAGTGTCGTTGGTAGTTTTGGACCTATGCGTTCAGTCTGTCTTTATCCTTACGTTTTTTCAGAAGGTCGGTAGTTGGATGGCTTATCGAAGACATTTCGGAATACAGAGAACGAGAGTGAAAGAATTTAGCGACAAAGATAGCCAGACGACGAATAGTTCGGGCATTGAACAAGGCACAAAACCAACAGCGAGGGACGTCGTGGTCTAGGCCTAAACAGGTGATGCAGTAAGAATGACAATCTCTGAGGTATGTGCTTTCCACAGGCAAGACAATTGTTAACTTTTTCTGACATCGGTTAGAGCAAGAAAAAAGGATCCCCAACAGGGTACTTAGCTTTAGAAGACTTCAGGTTTGAAACTCGAAAAACGAAAATTTCAGGTAGCAGCCGACTGGCACTTGCAAACTGCTTCTGCTTCGGGCTCCCGCACAGCAAAAAAAAAACCGATGTAATGGCATCGGCTGCATGTTTTATACCCCTGACATCATGGAAGAGGCGACAGCATCAGACGCAGAAATCCCAAGACTCTGGTATTCGGGCCGACTGAGGGCTAACCTGCAGGCAGAAAAAGTACAGTTGTGTACCTACCATAAATGTAGATGTTCGAGTGTATTCACTGTTGCAGTCATTACACTTGGGTTATCCTGCTGGCAGGCGACCCGCAGTCGGCCCAAGTTCCAAAGTCTTGGTCCGGTGTCGGTTGCTGTCGCATCTTCCCTGACGTCAGTGTGCCAGGGGTATAAAAGTTGCAACCAATGCCATTTTCTTCAGTTTTTCTTGCCCCAGATGTCAGGTGCCCCCAGATAGGAAGGCTGGAAAGATAAATATATGCCAAAATACATGCATATATTACCATAAACATTTCCTTCATCTACAAGCAAATGCACCACACAGGTTGTATAGAGTTGAGAAGTATAGAAAAGTCCCAGCAATGAAAAGGGGGGTCGTGGGTGGGTAACCTGGACTGCAACAGTGAATACACTCCAACATCTACATTTATGGTAGGTACACAACTGTACTATATTCATAGTGTTTCACTGTTGCAGTCGTTACACTTGGGTAGAATCCCAAAGCTGAGGTTGGGCGGCTGGGTCTAAATTGGATTTGGAGAGGCCACCAGGCCCTGCAGAACTGCAGTGGCAAAGCCTACTCTGGATTTAGAGCAGAGAGGTAAGTGGTAGTGCTTGGTGAAAGTGTGCACTGAGCTCCATGTTGCAGCTTCTAAAATGTCTTTGGCTGGTACTCCTCTGAGAAAAGCTGCTGAAGTGGCTGCTGCCCTAGTAGAGTGAGGCCTAAGGTCCTTAGGCACTGATTTGCCATGATGTGCATAACAGAAGCGGATGCAGTGGCCTATCCATTTTGAAATTGTCTGCTTTGTAATAGGCTTTCCTTGTGATCCTGCAGCTTAGGCTACAAACAGTTGCTCAGTTTTTCTGAAAGCTTTTGTTTTGTCCAGGTAAAATCGTAGCTGTCTGTGTATATCCAAAGAGTGCAGAAGTTTCTCCCCTTTATTCTGGGGATTTGGGTAGAAAGTAGGCAAATGAATTGTTTGGTTCAAGGCCACGCTGGATACCACCTTTGACATGAATGTTGGGTTTGTTCCAAGTGAGACCCTGTCCTGATGAAAAATGATGAAAGGTTCCACAGCCATTAATGCCTGTAGCTCTGAGACTCTTCTTGCTGAAGTTATTGCTAGTAGCAGAGCAGTTTTCCATGATCAGAATTTTAGATCAGCTGTGCTGGCTGGTTCAAAAGGAGGCAGTGTGAGCTTTTCTAAAACAAAATTGAGATCCCAAGTCTGTACTGGTGCTCTCCTTGGGGGTCTTTTATTTTTTGCCCCTCTGAGGTACTGTCGTAGTAGAGGATGTGAAAAAATAGGAGGTTCCATATTGTAATGAGCTGAAATGGCAGAGGCATGGATTTTAATTGATGAGAAAGATAGGCCTTTGTCCAGCATCTCAGTTAGGTATTGTAAAATCTGAGGTATATTAGGGACAAGTGGTTCAAGCCCTTGTGCCTGGTTCCAAGCACAGAATCTCTTCCATTTTTCTGCATAAGATTTCCTAGTGCTGGGCCTCCTGGCTTCTAAAATAACATCCATAACAGCTTTAGAGAGAGGTGCAGTCTGAGTGGCTACATTATCTGCCAGCATGGCCAGATTTAAGGTTCTGAGTTGACTGTGCAGAATCTGATTGTTTTGCTGTGACAGAAGATGAGGGATTTGAGGTAGAGGCCAAGCTGGGCCTTGAGACAAGCTCTTTAGGATTGGGTACCAGTGCTGGCGTGGCCAGTCTGGGGCAATCAGGATAATTTTTGGCCTTTGACTTTTAGGAGTACCTTGGTAATGAGAGGCAACTGAGGGAAGGCATAGGCTGTCAGGCCTTTCCAGCTGGATGACAGAGCATCCACTTTCCATGCTTGAGAGTGATAAGTTCTTGTGCAGAATTTCTGTATTTGGTAATTGTGAGGGGAGGCAAATAGATCTAGGTCTGGTCGTCCCCATTTCCTCGTTATCATGCTGAACACCTGTGGATTTAGTTTCCATTCGTGAGGATCCATGAGATTTCTGCTTAGTTCGTCTGCCAGGAATTGTACCTGCAGATGTACTTAAGTCAGTGCTGTGTTGCACAAAGTCATGGCTTGCCTGCATAGGGGGTAGGAATGTGTGCCCCCTTGCTTATGTACCATGTAACTATGGTATTGTCCATCTTTATTAATAGTTGTCCTGGATGTATTAGGTCCTTGAAAGCTGTCAGGGCATTCTGTACAGCTAGCATCTCTTTTTGATTGATGTGAAGATGCATTTGTTCCTTGGGCCACGTGCCCTGAATACATTTTCCTGCCATATGTGCTCCCCAGGCATAATCTGATGCATCCATTGTTATTGCCTGCCTGGCTGTGGGTAAAGTGAAAGGCTGTCCCTTGTTGTGGTGACAGGCCTGGGACCACCATTGAAACTCCTGTTGTAGGCAGGGAATTAAAATTATGATAGTCTCCAGGCTGTGACAATGCTGAGTCCAAACACTTTTTAGATACCACTGTAGTTTCCTCATATGCAGTTTTGCATATGGAATTAGTAGAATGCAGGATGCCATGAAGTCCAGGGCCTGCAGAATTTTTCTTGCAGGGAGCTGGGTTTTTGTTGCCATCATTTGAAAGTAATGAGTCAGTTGTCTGTTTGTCTGGCGTGAGATAAGCCATCGGGGTAGTTGTATTCAAGCTTGCACCCAGGAATATTATCTCTTGAGATGGCACTAGTTTTGATTTCTTTTCGTTTACTGTGTATCCTAGGCAAATTAGCAATCTTTTTACAAACGCCAGATGCTTTAGAAGAATGCCCTTGCTCTCTGCTTGAATAAGGCAGTCGTCCAAGTAGGGATATATTTGAATTCCTTTTTGTGTGCAAAATGCAATTACTGGTGCCAGGCATTTTGTGAAGACCCTGGGCGCAGTAGATAAGCCAAAGGGCAGTGCAGAGAATTGGTAATGCATTGAGCCTGCTATGAATCTGAGGTATCTTCTGCATGATTGATTGGGACATGCAGGTATGCCTCCTTGAGGTCCAAAGTAACTAGCCAAGCCTTCTTGCCCAGCATGGGCAGAAGTTGATGCAGTGTTAACATTTTGAATTTTGGAACATCCAGGAAAGTGTTTAGGATTGACAGGTCCAGAATTGGTCTTTCTGTGTACTAAGAAAAGTCTTGAGTAAAATGCTTGTCCCCGTTCTTGCTGTGGAACGTTTTGAATAGCTCCCATGTGCATAAGAGCAGCAATCTGTTTTTGTGCCTCTGCCCATTGGTTTTGTGGAAGGTCTGGCATACCTTTTGGTTTTGGAAGCATGTGTAAGTGGAACCTGTAGCCCTGAGAAACAATATTCAGTACCCATTGGTCCTGGGTGATCATGTGCCAATTTTTTGAGAAACGTGCTAGCTTCCCCCCTAGGGGTGCTGTCAAAAGGTAAGTGCTTGGTATTTGCAGAGGGAAGTCATTGAGACCGTTTCCTATAAGGTTGTGATTTGTCTTCCCCTCCCTTGGGGGCTGAAGCACCCCATTGTTTAGGTTGGTAGGAGCCTTGGGGCTGAGATCTACCTCTTGGGCGTTTGTATCTGCCTCTTTGTGGCCTGTCTGACACTGGAAAGGACCAATTTTTTTGAAGGCCGGTTTCTGCTAAATCTAGGTGGTTGTACCTGTAAGAAATCCTTCACTGTCTGCATTGACTTTGCTTTATCCTCCATTTTCTTTAACACCTCTTCTGCCTTAAAGTATCATGCTGTAATGCAGCATCCAATAATTTCACTTTAACATGGTCAGGTAAGCTTTGTTCTTTCAACCAAGCATGTCTACGAATAACAGGGGCCTGTAACTCCAGCTCTACAAGAAGCCTTTAATGAATCAAAACCACATTGCAGAGTATGCTTTCCCACTTGTTCAACTGCATGCAATAAATCCTGCATTTCCTTACTGTCAGGACCTTCTGTATTTGAAACCATTTTCTGTTTTAACAATGACATAAGGTACTGTTGGTATTTAAGCATGTGAAACTGACAGTTTAAAGCTCTTGCAGCTAAAGTAGCAGAAGTGTAGACCCCCCCCCAATCTGTCCAGAGCTCCTGAATCCCTATCCGAGGGGACTGGATTTTTAGCAGTGGAAGCCTTAACCCCTTTTGGACCCTGGGAAATTGTTTCTGGGTCTGCAGCAGGGTTTTTGTAAAGAAATTTGTGAGAGTTAGGGACTCTGTAGTACCTGTCTGGCTTGACTGGAGCAGGGGGTAAAGAATCAGGAGACAGACTGGATTCAGAAAAAAACATCAACAATATCAAGCACAGGGGGGATAGCTAGGAGCCTGTGCTGTGGCAATAAAAGGAAGTCTCTGAGCCTTTTCTTGGATTCTGAATAATCCTGGCCCTCCCAATGGAAATGCTCCCTCATGGTATGCAGGATTTCCCCAAAAGAATAATCCTCAGGCAGAGAGGCTGAAGGTATGGACTCTTCTGCATCAGAGTCCTCATAGGGAGGGAGAGAATATCCCTGATCAGATGAGGAGTCAGAGGAAACAGAAACCTGGTCAGAGGAATCATAATCCGTGTCTTGCCTAGGCCTTTTGTCAGGAGGGGGATGGGAACCCCTGATTAAAGTAATTAGGTCTTCGGCCATTTTAAGCATCTGTTTCTTTGGGATAGATGACTGTTCTGGAGAATGCTGTACTTGCTTCCTTGTCTTTAATAGTGTTTTTGACTTTGCCTTTGCTGCTGTAGTGGGCTTAACTGCAAGCTGTGAAGGTCTGAAAACACCCTCAGAAGCAGATGCCTGCTCAGCGGCTCCGGACCCATCTGAGGGTATAGTTTCCGTAGGCCCAATACCTTGAGTTTCCACAGGCCTGGGTGGCTCCACATGGCTGTCGGTTACGGCCTGTGGCTCTGAGGTAGCGGGTGTCAGGGGCTGCGAAAGCGCCTCACTAAGAACAGGCGAACGGGCGACTGGCCTAGAAGAGGCTTCGTCATCGGTTTTGGACCTCGGATGCCTGCCCTTTTCTTTGTCTTTGCGTTTTTTATAGGTTCCGGTCATTGGTTGTTCTGACGGCATTATGCAATTAAACCTTCGGCCAAAATAATGTAAAGCAAAATCAAACCAACGTTTAATAGTGCGTTTATTGAATCTAGCACAAAACCGACTAGTGACATCGTGGTCAGGGCCTAGGCAAGGAATACAGTAAGAGTAAAAGTCCTTATGAGGTATTTGCTTCCCACAAGAAATACAATTATTAACATCGGTTTGGAGCAAGAAAAAGTTTCCCCAACGGGGTACTTATCTTTATTGAAGACTTCGGTTCTGAAACTAAATTTTGAAAATCTCAGGAGTCGGCCGACCGGCACTTGCCAACTGCTTTTGCTTCGGGCACCGCGCGGCAAGAAAGACTGAAGAAAATGGCGTCGGTTGCAACTTTTATACCCCTGGCGCACTGACGTCAGGGAAGATGCAACAGCAACCGACGCCGGACCAAGACTTTGGAACTCGGGCCAACTGCGGGTTGCCTGCCAGCAGGATAAACCAAGTGTAATGACTGCAACAGTGAAACACGATGAACATCCCAAGCGTGATGACTGCAACAGTGAAACACGAAGATCATCAATAGTTGCTAAAGCAGGTAAAACTAAAAAAAAGTCACTTTTCCCACAGAAAAGCATGGTAACAAGCAAAATCCACAAAAGTGAAAACTTTTACCAAGTAGAAAGCAGTTTTAGTAGTATATTTCCCCACAAAAGTACTGCTTCTGTTTAAAAGTTACTAAAACTCATGTGACAGTCAACTAAACAGTTTTTCCTAGCTTAAAATTTATAATTTTACAATAAAATTTTACTTTCGGTCATAAAAGTAAAGCAAGGAATACCTCACCACCACCAAAGGAAAGTACAGTTTTGTACCTACCATAAATGTAGATGTTCGAAGATCCACATTGCTGCAGTCCTTACACTTGGGTAGTCCGCTGTCCTCGGTCAGCCCGAATATCAAAGTATAAGGCTGACGTCGGTCAAGGCGCATTTGACTGACATCAGGACGTCAGGGTACAAATGCGCATGACCGACGTCATATCCTCAGTCTTTTCTTGCCCCAGATGTCAGAAGACCCTAAAAATAAAGGTCAAAAACCAAGAGACAGCAAACCAACAACCAACCATCCTAGGACTAAAAATATGTACAATATATACAATAGACAATATACACCCAATTGACCACCCAACCCACACAACCGCCTCTAACAACAGAGGGGAAGGAAGGAGGGTAAATTGGACTGCAGCAATGTGGATCTTCGAACATCTACATTTATGGTAGGTACAAAACTGTACTATGTTCTTCATCTCACATTGCTGCAGTCCTTACACTTGGGTAGAATCCCAAAGCAGAGGAAAGGGAGGATGGCCAAATTATAAGGAAGCAGGAGCTGCTAAAATGCCCTGCAAAACAGCAGTGGCAAAACCAGCCCTGGATTTAGAGTAAAGTGGTAGGTGATAATGCCTGGAAAAAGTATGCACTGAACTCCAAGTAGCTGCCTCCAAAATATCCTTAGTTGCCACCCCTCTCAAAAAGCTGTTGAAGTGGCAGTAGCCCTAGTGGAATGAGGCCTAATCCCAGCTGGAACTTCCTTGCCATGATGGGAATAACAGAAAGCAATGCAAAACCCAATCCACTTAGAAATAGTTTGTTTTGACACAGGCTTGCCCTGAGAACTCAAAGCAAAAGAAACAAATAACTGCTGAGACTGCCTGAACCCTTTAGTTCTGTCCAAATACTAACGCAACTGCCTGTGTACATCTAAAGTGTGCAAAATCTTTTCCCTTTATTTTGGGGATTTGCATAAAAGGTAGGCAAATGAATAGTTTGGTTTAAAGCCACACTAGAAACCACTTTAGGCATAAAGGAAGGATTAGTACGTAAAGATACCCTATCCTTATGGAAAATTAAGAAAGGCTCAACTGCCATAAGGGCCTGCAACTCAGAAACCCTTCTTGCAGAGGTAATAGCCAACAAAAAAGCAGTCTTCCATGATAAAAACTTTAATTCAGCAGTAGCTGCAGGCTCAAAAGGTTGTAGAGTGAGTTTCTCCAACACAAAATTGAGATCCCAAGCAGGAGTAGGAGCTCTTAGTGGGGGTCTTATATTCTTTGCCCCTCTAAGAAATTGCTTGAACAAAGGATGAGAAAACAATGGTGGGTCACAATCATAGTGAGCCGAAATTGCTGCAGCATGAACTTTAATAGAAGAGAAGGACAAACCTTTGTCCAGTAACTCAGTAAGATATTGAAGAGCCACACTTAAATTAGGCCCAGAAACATCAAAATCCTTTGCTGCACTCCAAAATAAAAATCTCTTCCATTTGTCTGCGTACACTTTCCTTGTACTAGGCCTTCTGGCTTCCAAAATAACATTCAAAACTTGTTGTGGAAGTGGAGGCCCACAATGGTTCAAAACAGAATATGCCAGGCTGTTAGGTGCAGAGAGTGAAGCTTGACATTGAGCAAATGACTGTCCTCCTGAGAAAACAGGTGTGGAATCGAAGGCAAAGGCCATGGAGGCTTCCGTACCAGGCTCCTCAGTAATGGGTACCAATGCTGTCGAGGCCAATCTGGAGCTATCAAAATCATCCTTGGCTTGTCTTGTCTGACCTTTAGTAGTACCTTTGGGAGGAGAGGCAGAGGCGGAAAGGCATACACATGAAGATTGCTCCAATTGAAAGAAAGAGCATCCACTTTCCAAGCAGTGGGATGAAACCTTTTTGTGCAAAACTTTGGCAGCTGGTGGTTTAGTGGGGAAGCGAACAGATCTATGTCTGGAGTTCCCCATGACACTGTCAATTTCGAAATACATGAGGATCCAATTTCCACTCGTGGGGATCCATAATTTGTCTGCTCAACACATCTGCTAAGGAGTTCTGTGCTCGGCAGAAACCTTGCCTGAAGATTTAGCTGTAAACTGAGAGCAGTCTCCCACAAAATCATTGCTTGCCTGCATAGAGGATAAGAATGTGTTCCGCCTTGCTTGTTGATGTACCACATGACAGTTGTGTTGTCTGTTAGAATCAACACCTGCCCTGGTAGAAGTAAATCCTTGAAGGCTATTAATGCAAACTGGACTGCTAACATCTCTTTCAAGTTGATATGTAGATGTTGTAGTCTGGCAGGCCACTTGTCTTGTATCCACTTTCCATTCAGATGAGCTCCCCAAGCTTTGTCTGAGGCATCTGTCGTTAGAATCTGACTCGCCTCTGGCCGGGTCACAGAGAGTCCCTTGTTTAGGTGACATTCCTGAGCCCACCACAAAAATTCCTTTTGAATGCAAGGTATTATATTTGAATGACAGTGTCCAAATCCTGGCAGTGCTGTGTCCATACATTTTTGAGATACCATTGTAGCTTCCTCATATGCAATTTGGCATTGGGAAGCACCAGAATACAAGATGCCATGAACCCTAAGGCTTGAAGGACTGTCCTTGCAGTCAGCCCGGACTGATGAGACAACTGATGAAAGTAAAGGGAAAGATTCTTTTGTTTGTCCGGGGTCAAAAAGGCCATCTGGGATGCTGTATTCAGTCTCACACCCAGAAAGCACATGTCTTGAGAGGGTACTAGACTGGACTTTATTTCGTTCACAGAATACCCCAGGCATCTTAGCACTGCTATCACATAACCCAAATAATGAAGAAGCTCGTCCCTTTCTTGAGCCAGAATCAGGCAGTCGTCCAAATATGGATAAATCTGTATTCCTTTCATCCTGAGGAAAGCTATCACTGGAGCCAGAACCTTCGTGAACACTCTGGGCGCAGTAGATAAGCCAAAGGGCAATGCAGAGAACTGATAATGAGAAGTCCCAGCTCGAAAACGCAGATACTTCCTGCAACTGAGTCTGATAGGAACATGAAGATAAGCCTCCTTGAGATCTAAAGTTACCATCCAATGATCTTTGCCCAGCAGAGGTAAAAGCTGCTGTAACGTCAACATTTTGAACTTGGGAATGTCCAGATAAGTGTTGAGGACAGATAAGTCCAAAATTGGTCTCCACGTGTTCCCTTTCTTTGGTACTAGGAACAGACGAGAATAAAATCCTAGGCCCACTTCTGGCATAGGGACCGGCTGAATGGCCCCTATTTGGAGTAACAGAGAAATTTGCTTGTGAGCCTCTATTCTTTGTGGAGGAGGAACGTCTGGCATGCCTTTGAAAGGAGGCAAGGTATGGAAATAAAATCGGTAACCGTGGTGTAGGATATCCAATACCCATCTGTCTTGGGTAATTAAACTCCAATTTTCTTTGAAAAGTGCCAACCTTCCTCCCAAAGGTGCTGCCAGACGAGAAGGCTCTGGCAGCTGAAAAGGTAGGTCATTGGGTCTGTTTACGAAAGGACTGACCCCTGCCCTCACCTGAAGACTGTGCAGGAGAACTCCCTGTTCTAGGCCTGAAAGAGCCCTGAGCTCTGCCCCTGCCACGTCTAGATCTACCCCTAGACTGGGAATCATAAGAAGGATACATCCACCCCTTAAGTAGGCCAATTTCTACTAAACTTTGGAGGCTGAACCTGCAAAAAATCTTTAACAGTCTGCATAGACTTAGCCTTGTCTTCCATTTTCTTTAAGACTGTCTCAACAGGAGAACCAAACAACACATCAGATTGTAAAGGAGCATCTAAAATCCGTGATTTAACATGGTCAGATAAATTCTGATCCCTCAGCCAGGCGTGCCTGCGAAGAACTGACCCAGTGGCAGCCACCCTAGACGAGGCCTGTACAGCATCAAAACCACATTGCAAAGAATGCTTACCCACCTGTTCAGAAACATGTACTAAATCTTGCAACTCTTTACAATCAATACCTTCCGCCAGAGCATCAACCTTAGACTTCAATTGTGAAAGGAGATAGTTTTGGTATTTTAACATGTGAAACTGGCAATTCAAAGCCCTCATAGCTAGAGTGGAAGAAGTATAAACTTTCTTTCCCCATCTATCCAAAGCCTTGGCCTCTTTATCTGATGGAACCGGATTCTTGACAACAGAAGCCTTAACACCTTTAGGCCCCTGACTAACAGTTTCTGGGTCTGCCCTAGGACTCTTAAAAAGATACTTATGAGCTTCAGGCACCCTGTAATATCTATCCGGTTTAACAGGAGCAGGAGGCAAAGAATCAGGATTAAGAGAAGCCTCTGCAAAAACATCTTCCACCACATCCAAAACAGGAGGTATAGCCAAAGGCCTATGCTGGGGTAAAAACAAAAATTCTCTAAGCCTTTTCCTGGAATCAGAGAAGTCCTGACCTTCCCACTTAAAATGCTCCCTCATAGAATGAAGAGTTTCTGAAAAAGAAAAATCCTCAGGAGGAGAAGCAGAAGGAGTAGAATCATCCACATCAGAATCAGAATAAGGAGAATACTCCTGCAAGTCTTCAGCCGAAGACTCTGAAACATCCGAAGCCTGCTCAAAACTCCCCAACTCAGGTTCCACCCTAGGTCTCTTATCAGGAGGGGGCAAAGAACCCCTAATCAAAGAAATCAAATCTTCTGCCATTTTAAGCATATGCTTCTTGGGCACAGTTCCAGAAGAACTAGGGGTGACACCAACTGAAGCTGAACCTGGCCTGCCTCTGGGAGAAGCCTTGGAAACAGAAGGAGAGGGCCTAGCCACCCTAGGAAGGGAGGGGAGTATAGTAACCTGAGAAGCCCCTTCAGCCTGACCTGCCTCCTGAGAGGCCACATCTTGCAATAATAAAGTCTCTCCCTGGGAACCCAAAGAAACCTCCGGTGGAGCCACCGGCTCCACCGACACCTCTAAAGAACCGGCGTCCGGTACAGACGGTTCTTCTAGCCTAGGCTTAACTGCTTTGTCCTTGCGCTTCTTGAAGCGGCCGGAGCATCCGACGGCATTTTATAATTGCACCGCTTCTCAAAGACTAACCTGGCACAATCCAACCTTCTCTTTATAGTGCGTTTATTGAATCTAGCACAAGAGCGACAGCCAACAACGTCGTGCTCAGGCCCTAAGCAAGGAATACACAAGGTATGATAATCTCTATGCGGTATCTGTTTCCCACAAGAAATGCAATTATTGACTTTTTCTGACATCCGGTAAATCACTGAGGCAAGAAAAACTAAAATATTCCCCAACGGGTACTTAGCCAACTTTGAACTCGGTCTGAAACTTCGAAATCGAAAAATCTCAGAACGCCAACCGGCACTTGCAATGCTGCTTCTGCATCGGACCATGCGGCAAAAAAGACTGAGGATATGACGTCGGTCATGCGCATTTGTACCCTGACGTCCTGATGTCAGTCAAATGCGCCTTGACCGACGTCAGCCTTATACTTTGATATTCGGGCCGACCGAGGACAGCGGACTACCCAAGTGTAAGGACTGCAGCAATGTGAGATGAAGAACATCTTGTCTACACTGCAATGGTAGGCATTAGCTGATTCTTCCTCGAAATCCAACAACAGGAGTGCTCTTCAGCAGTAGGAAAGCTCTGATGGGCATGGCATCCAAACCACTCTTTCTTCAGCTTAGCTCAAGCTGAATAACTGTTTGGGAGCATACATGGTGCCCCTGAAGCTTTGGAAGCTGCCCAACTGCTACATCCTTAGCAGGAAATAACCCATATAGCAAAGGCTATTACAGCAGTGATCATAATGATGAACATCAAGCTGTTAGCTTAACACCTTTTTAAATAACCTTAGGAAGAATTTTTTTTTCTTACCTTAACTCAAGGTAATATTTTGAGACACGGCATTCTACTCTTGCACAGCCAGATTGAGTCTTTCATTCCCCACTTACACAGAAAGTGTTGCCTGCTTTGCCCCCCCCCCATCATTACATTTACACATTCTGAACTCAGTCCACCTCTACCCTCAAAGACACCCTTCCACACTTCCATATTAAAACATAAGCAACTATATTTCAAGAACTTCCTACTCACTCTCACTTGCAACTAGACTTTTTCAAGCCCTCACCACCTTACACATGATCAGCAACACTAATACTAACTTGTTCTCTGCAAGAGTGGCCCTCACCTGAGTTAATAGAGCTTCATACAAGCTGCTATTCGCAGCCTTCATAAAAAGAAGTTAAGTCTTACCATAATGTTGATCTTCACTAATCCTTTTAACTGTGGAGCCTCAGAACCAACTAGGCCATTATTCCAGTTCGCGCCTTCCAAAACTCTCGAGCGAAGATCTACCTATAATGCTCCTTCCCAAATCACCTCAAATCGAGTTTGCAAATAATAGAGACAGACAGGAATAACAGATCAGAGGCCTTATCTGAGACTTTATACTGAAAGCCAATCTTTGGAGAGATTCGATCCGCCAAGTGTTCTTAGGGCAGGGGGAAGGAGGAAGGGAATTGTCAAGGATTACTGAAGATCGACAACAGAGATGGAACATTATGGTAAGACATAACTTCTTTATTCTTTACCCCAGGGCTCATCAGAAAATTCACGAAGCTGAATAGAGTGGAGTCTATATTTTAACTAAATTCTCACCCTTTTCGGACACATTAAGAGAACTGGTTAATAAATTATGGCCAGTGATTTATAGAGATGAAATGGTGGGGAATTTGTTCCCAAAAAAAGTAACTCTTTCGTTTGGCCGATTCAGTAAGTTAAGGGAACTATTGAATCAGAAAACACAGAATATAGTGGGGAAGAGGCTGGGGGCATTCCCCTGTGGAATGTGCAAAGTATGTAAAAGAATAAAAAATGTGGATGGTTGGGTAATTAAAAGTTTTGGATAAAAATTGAGTTCAAATGTGACTCGTGGGGTTGTCTACATCATTGGGTGTGGATGTACACCCAACAATGCGGTATAGAAGACAAACAAGGAGAAAAGTGAAGTTAAGAATATTAGAACATTTGGGAGATGTTAGGAATAGAAGACTGGAGAGTCCAGTGGTCCAGCATTTTTGTACCGTCCATGGGGGAGATGTTGACAGCTTCTTCTTCAGTGTTCTGGCCCAACCCTTTGGATGTCAAAATATGGGGGGAGATGAATTTAGACAGACTGCTAAGGTTAGAAACTAAAATCACTGTGAATTTGGGAACCTTCCCATAAGAGTTAAATTTGGAAATAAATTGGGATGTTTAAGGAAATTATAGGACTTAGAATGAGTAATAAGCAGAAGTATGAAAACAAATAAGAAAATGGTATAAGGAACAGCAATAATAGGGAAAAGTGCAATAATGGGTTACTTGTATGTAAATTATTGAATGTAAACTTAAAAAAATTTAAAAAATTTTGAATAAATACATGTATTGAATAGAAATATTTAATAGAATTAATATTAATTTGTTATCAATTAATATAGCAATAACCCACGCCTGGGTGTGGGTAATGCTGGAATTACCCACGGTTGGTGTGGTTTGGTCACGAGGGTGGAGCCCAAGTGGCCAAACAAAGACAACCGTGGGTAAATCCAGCATTACCCACACCCAGAAGTGGGTTATTGCTATCATACAATGACATTATTTAAGAAAAAAAAATAATTACTTTTCTTAAATAATGGCATTGTATAATGCCTCCTTGCTGCCCTTCCGCAGCTGTCTGGTATTCTGCGGCAGTTCTGATGTACTGCGCATGCGTATGCTTACGCAGTACATCAGAGCTGTGGGCAAAAGCAACAGAGAAAGCAAGATCTCCATTGCTTTTTACAAACTGTCTCGTTATGTTAAAGGAGTTTAACATAGCGAGATAGCTTTATAAAAAAGCAACGGAGATTCTCCGTTACTTTTTTAAAAGCTGTCTCGCTAAGTTAAACCCATTTAACACAGCGAGACAGTTTTGAAAAAAGCAACGGAGATAGGAAGATCTCAGTTACTTTTTTTAAACCTGTCTCGCTATGTTAAACTCGTTTAACATAGCGAGACAGTGTGCAAAAAGCAATGGAGATCTTGCGTTCTCCGTTGCTGTAAAAAAAGGAGTTATACTAATGGAAAAAGTCCGGGCGACTGGACCTTTTTCCATTACTATAACTTTGATTTACAACGTGCACGCTGACCAATCAGCATGCACGTTTTGGAATATTAATGGGGGGTCGTTATATAATGTTTATTAATTCATGGTTAATAACGAATGGTTTTACTGTGTAGTGCATTTTGTAGAATATAGTGAAGCACTTTTAAATGCATTACTGGAGAGATTATTTTTCTGCGTCTTTCTTTCTGATACTAATTGAGGGGTACAACTTTAAGCTTGGGTAGAATTTTGTAGCAATTGGTGTATATTAATTGAAATGTATTAGCACATTTAATTGATGGGATATAAAAAGGCTGCTTAAACTGCACTGTTTTATTCCTTGAAGGCTTGTGTAGCCGAGGTACCAGAAGTAGTAAAAAATAAAGAAAAAGCAGCTTAATCCTTTTGCTTCCTGACTTCAGTTTTTTGGGGGGAGAATTTCTTGTTCCCTTTTGGGATTGTTCGTTTACTTTATACTGAAAGCCAGTCTTTGGAGAGATTCGATCCGCCAAGTGTTCTTAGGGCAGGGGGAAGGAGGAAAAGAATTGTCAAGGATTACTGAAGATAGACAACAGAGACGGAACGTTATGGTAAGACATAACTTCTTTATCAGATGTCAATCGTCACGTAATCCTTGACTGTGGGACAGAGTCCCAAGCTACCCGAATGTTGGGAGGTCTCATAAAAGAATATTCCTGAGTACCATCGAGCAGAATGATGCATATCCCCTAGAGACCTAGTCCAGTTTGTAATGCGTAATAAAGGTGTGATGAGATGCCCATGTCGCAGCACAAATATCTAAAGAAGCTCTGGCATGAAAAACTGCAAATGCTGCTATGGCTCCACTTGAATGGGTCCTGGTGGGTGGAGTCCTTTCCTGTTGTAGACATTTAGCCATTAGATACTGGGCACCCTAAATTGGTCGAAGAAAAGGAAAGAAACAGCTGGTTAGATTTTCTAATTTCCTTTGTCCTGTGATGATAAAAATGCAATTGCCTGTGTACATCTAGCAAGTGCAGACAGTACTCCCCCTTTATTGGAAAAGCTGGGAAAGAAGACTGGGGAGTTGTACAGTCTGATTGGTATTTGCCTTGGAAACAACCTTTGGTAAGAAAGAGGGGTTAGTCTGGAGGGAGACCCTGTCCTTATGAAAAATAAGGTAAGGGGTTTGCAGGATAACACCTGTATTTCAAATATTCTTCTGGCAGAAGTAATAGATAACAAAAATAAGGTTTGCCAGGACAAGAATTTGTGCCTTCAGCAACTTGTGACTTGAAAGGGTTGACAAACAAGTGATTTAAGTACCAAATTCAAATTCCATGGTGTAGAGGGTTCCTTGAATGGAGACCTGAGCATTAGGGTTCCTTTCAAGAAGGGTTTGCAAAGTTTGTGACATAAGGGACGAGCTGTTTAAACCAACATGGAAGTTAGATATTGCAGCAATGTACACACAAATAGTGGAGGTTGATGTGCCTGCCTCAAAGAGTGAAGCCAAAAAGTTTAGAATCTTATCAACAGGCGCTGAATGTGCATCAGGTTTACAGTCTAGTGATCATTTAGTAAACTTTAGCCACTTGTTAAGGTACAAGTTTTCTTGTTGCAGGTTTGTAGTGTGCCAGAATTATGTGTTGGTCCAGGGAGGTGAGAGATGGATGCCTGGTGATCATGGAAAATGGAGAAGTCAACGCAGTGAGCTTGAGATGCTGCAGATTTGCATGAACCAGTCCCTCCAGCTTGGATAATAGGTTTGGGAGCTGGGTCCAGTATCCAGGGTTCCCGAAGTAGATGAAGCCAAAGTAAGAGAAACCAGATCTGCCGAGGCCAGAATGGGATGATGAGGATTATCCTGTTCTTTGTCCTGTTGGCTTTCTTTAGAAACTGACATATTAGGGGGACTGGAGGGGCCAATCGCGCAGGAGAGCGTCTCCTGGTGACTCCCCTGGTGGAGGGATAAGGGCAAATTAACTGCTGCACTTGTTCCAGAGGGGAGGCAAAGAGGTTGCAGAAAGGTTGGTCCCAAAAACAGAACATCTTGTCCAACCCTGCTGGACTGAGAGACCACTTGTTACGCACGACGATGGAACTGCTCAGCTTGTCTGCAATCATGCTGGAACTTCCCGGAATGTGCATTGCCACTTCAGAAGAAATTGCCCATTGCCAAACTCTGAGTGCTTCTCGACAAAGAGGAAAAGATCTGGTTCCCCCTTGCTTGCTAACGTACTAGACTACCAATGTAGTGTTGGTCTGAATCGCAATTGTTCCCAAGGGGAGGGTATCTTGAAATGCATGCAACACTAAGAGCACTGCCCTCACCTCTAGAACATCGATATGTAAAATGGCCTCAAGCTGGGACCAAGTGCCTTGGACTCTCTTTCCCAGATAATGCCCCCACCTACCTTATCTTGGATGCATCAGTGGTCACTATGGCTTGGAGTTGAAGAGGGTTGAAGAGACAGCCACCTTGGAGTGAAGCCATCAACTTGGGTCTTCCTTCCATTGAGTGATCACCATCAGATGGGACATTGTTTGATTCAATAAGAACCACTAGGAGGCCAGAAGCCATTGAAGAATTTGCATGGGATATCTGGCTACGGGAACTAGAGTGATGGAGGCTGCCACTGACCCTAGAATCAGTCTCGCCATTACTTTCTTGCTGTGAATGATCTGGCTGACTTGTGATCTGATTCTCTGAAGTCTTTCAAGGGGAACAGACGTGATGCTGGTAACTGTGTCGAGTATAGCTCCAATGAATTCCAGTTGTTGGAAGGTTCTAAATGGGATTTTTCTTGCTTTATAGAGATTCCTAAGCCGAAGCAAAGGTGAAGAGTATAATCTCATTCCTTTACAAGTTCACATCGGGTGGGAGTGGTAAGGAGCCAGTCCGTCTAGATATGGAAACATCCAGAATCCTAGCAGTCTGAGGTGAGCTGCAACCACTGCTATGTATTTGAACACCCTGGGGACTATTGGTGAGACCAAAGGGTAGGGCCCTAAAGAGATAGTGACGGACTCCCAGCCGAATGTGCATCTTCTGGACCGCTTGTCCATTTTTATATGGTAATATGCATCCTGAAGATTGACTGAGCACGTCCAATTCTCTTTTTCCAAGAACGGAAGTACAGACTGAACAGATTTTTATTCAACTGACTGAGATCCAAAATTGGTCTGCAGTGCCGTTTTCTTTGGCACTAAAAATAATTTTAAGTAAAACCCGCAGCCTCTCTGTTCTGGTGGGACTGATTCAAAAACTGCTCGACAAGAGTCATCCAATTTCTGAGACTGCTGCATCCGTGTGACTGGGTGGAACATCCAGGACTGTTTTTAGTCTTTTTGGTTCTTCTGAAAAGGAAATGTTGTAACCCTCTGGTTATAATCCTCTGCACCTATTTGTTGGTTGTTATCCTTAGCCAGGCAGATTGGTGCAAGGATAATCATCCCCCGACTGCCTCCAGAGGTAGGCAACTGAGCCTCCTTTCAGGAGTGCTGACAGATTTCCTGGAACCCTGACTCTGCAGGCCATTTCTGTCTCTTGAGCGGAAGATTCCTGGAACCCTGAGTCTGCGGGCCATTTCTGTCTCTTCAGCGTAAGATTCCTGGAACGCTGACTCTGCAGGCCATTTCTGTCTCGAGCGGCATCTTCCATTATTACTCCCCCCTCTGCCTCAGGGGAAGTCATTGTCACAGGAGTCCTGGAAAGGTCCTTGGGACTTTTTGAACCATAGCCTCCCACTTCTCTGGTTTTTGGAATAAGGCTGCTGAGGAGTGGAAAAGCGTATGCCCACAGCAGAAAGGGTCTTTCATTTTTCCTCACATCTGGCTACAGTCTCTAACCTTGGGACCAAACAGGGAAGTTCTGTCACATGGACCACTGACAAAAGAAGACTTAAATGGCTATGCAAAATCACAAGCGTATCCAGACATGTCTCCTGATCACTACATCTGAATCAGCTGCTAGTCGTCCCTTCGGCAGCATGAGCAATTAGCCTCATGGACGAGATGGAGATTCTAGGGTAGCGAGATAAGTCGCTTTGTCTCCAACTCTTGCAGCTATGGCTCCCGCAAGAGTATCTGATAGGTCTTTAATCAGATCTTTGAAGCCATGTAATAACAAGGACCTGAGATCGAAGTTTGGTGAAGTGTGCATCCACTTCCCAAATCTATCCATTGCCCTAGACTCTGTTAGTAGGATGAATAGTAGGACTTTCAAGTTCCTCCTTGGTGGCTGCCGCTACCATCATGGCGTCCATAAGAATTCTTTTGCCCCAGTGTTGTTTATCCTGAGAGGCACAGGGAATACGGTCAGGTCTCTCTAGGATTGGCTCGATAAAGTCAGGCAACTTCCAAGCCCGTTGAGTGATCAGCTTAACAAGATTGTCAGTGGGCCGAGACATCGAAGAGGTAGAGGGGCCAGACACGAAAAGCCTCTAGGTATACAGATTCCTCCCAAGGAAGGCTGGATGGTAGTCCAGCCACCCCCTCAGTTTAAGAATTTCTAGGATGTCCCTGACAGAAACATCTTCAATTAGTGACTTAGGGGAATCTTACCCTTCATCGAAATCTGTATCTTCTGTGAAGGACTCTTCAGGGGAGCCCAAGCACTTCCTCTTGCACTTTCTCTTCGAAAGTACCTCTTTGGTGGGGGGGGTTCCAGAGAGGTATACGAAGGACAGCTCCTAAGCTGGTTGAATCCCCCCCCCCCCCTCAGAACCAGCAACGAAGCCTAGACTCTGGAAGGTCTCCGGGTCTAAGAGACCTGAAGAACTCAGGGTAGCTACTGGTGCTGGAAAAGATGCTCTGACTGGCACCGAAGCAGTCGGAGCCAGGAAAGCCGGTACCAAGGGCTCTCAAAACTCAGGTGGAGTCGAAAGAGGAATACCAAGTGGTGTGGAAGATGGCAAGGTTCCAGAGTTAACATTGCTAGGAACCAAGGAAGGAGGTAATCTCTTCGCTGTCAGGAGCTGATCCACCAGTCCCAATGTCAGATTTGCATAAACTTCTGGTGAATCGAACTGAGGAAGCTGATGGAGATTTTGGTGGACATGTCTCCAAAAAAGGACTAGGAGGATGGTCCACAAAAGGATCCACTGTGGGAAAATATCTGGTACGTGGTACAAATATGAGTGAAAGATCCTTCGGTTCCAGATGCTCGGTTAGAACCAAAGAATTATCTTTAGTTGGTGTTAGCAGTGAAGACTTTGGCGCCAAAGAAGTCAGTGCAGAAACAGGCACCACTGGCACCAAGGACTGAACATTTTGCCCAACTGGTTCCAAAGAATCTGTCGGCACCGAGGGAGACTTGACAAATTTTAGCTGGCAGTTTCAATGAAGGTGTCAGAGCAGACTGACTTCTTTCTCTTAGGTTTGGACGAAAAGGGAGAAGAGCTGGCTTCAGTTTTTAGACCAGACAAGACCTCATCAGTCAGACTTGCTTATTTTTATGTTCGATCCAAATCCTATGGCTAAAGCTGTGACAGACTGCATAGTCCTCTTGTAGATGGACCACACCAAAACAATATACTCAGTGTGTCCATCAAAATTTGGCATCTTTGTGTCGCATTTTTGACACCTCTTGAACCCAGAAGTGTCTTTGGAGGGTTTGTCGGCCATTGCAAAATAAGACAAGGGCCACAATACACATACTCAAACAGTTGTACTAACAAGTGAGAGAGGAAAACTAGTAAAGGCAAGTAGGGAGAAAATACCAGCTATGTTATTTAAGAACACCCGAAGGTAAAAGGGTGAAGAGTACCAATGACTGTCAAAGGGAAGAGTGGGAAGTACAGATTTAAGAAACAGAAAATAACAGAACCAAACTTACAGTTTACTTAAACAATAGCTTTCACTCCAGAGCTCAGAGAGAAGGCGTCTGGCACTATGAAGTGGCAAATGAGATCTGAGGTGATTTTGGGAAGAGCATTACGGTTAGAGCTTAGCTCAAGAGTTTTTAAAGGCGCAAGCTGGAATAATGTCAGAGTTGGTTCAGAGGCTCGGAACAGAGCCCAGTCAATGATTACATGAAGACTGACATCAGATTGTGCTTTCAATCAACCCCTTAAAATCAGTATAAAAAGAAAACTTTTCCACCTAGAATAACTACAATCCCTATATGGTGGATAATTAAACGTTCACCCTGTCAGCTCTAATCAACATGCTACCAATAACCTCTCAAAATACAGGCATTCTTTCAGACTGAAAAACAAACTTTCATCCTATAAAACCAAACATCCACTTTTCCTCTTAACTGCTTCTGCTATCTGTTGGAGACAATGAACCTGAATGACTGCTAAAACGAACATCTGCAACACAGTTGACAAGTGGGCTCAATAGGAAACATGGCTACAGATGCACAAACCCCATCTGATCAAAAAAGATGCATCTTAACCCCCTCCCGCATTTATGATATTCTTTTTTTATAATAATGTAAAACACCCAGGTAGTACACCACATGGAGGAATAACTACTTTAGTAAATACCAACAGCAACCTACATCCTTACTTCCATCTACAACACAGCTTCTTCCAACACAGAACCCAAGTGGTCCTTCATCCAAATTACCATAGATACTTGCATGCAAATATGTTGCCACTACATACATCTCATCCCCTTCCAGTATACAAGAAGTACAGTTGTGTACCTACCATAAATGTAGATGCTCGAGTGTATTCACTGTTGCAGTCATTACTCTTGGGTTATCCTGCTGGCAGGCTACCCGCAGTCGGCCTGAATTCCAAAGTCCTGGTCCGGCGTTGGTTGCTGTCGCCTCTTCCCTGAAGTCAGTGTGCCAGGGATATAAAAGATGCAGCCGACGCCATTTTCTCCAGTTTTTCTTGCCCCAGATGTCAGGTGCCCCCAAAAGGGTAGGCTAAAAATCTGCTTATACAAAAGCATGCACTAACATAAACAATACTTACATCTACAAGCAAATACACCACATAGGTTGTATAGAATAGAGAAGTACAGATAAGTCCCAGCAATGAAAAGGGGGATGGTGGGAGGGTAACCTGGACTGCAACAGTGAATACACTCGAACATCTACATTTATGGTAGGTACACAACTGTACTATGTTCATCGTGTTTCACTGTTGCAGTCATTACTCTTGGGTTGAATCCCAAAGCGGAGGTTGGGTGGCTGGGCCTAAATAGAATTAGGAGTGGCTATGAGGCCCTGCAGAACTCCAGCGGCGAAGCCTGCTCTGGATTTGGAGTAAAGAGGTAGGTGGTAGTGCTTGGTAAAAGTGTGCACTGAACTCCAAGTTGCAGCCTCCAAAATTTCCTTGGTTGGTACTCCTCTGAGAAAGGCTGCTGATGTGGCTGCTGCCCTGGTAGAATGTGGCTTAATGTTCTTAGGCACTGATTTGCCATGTTGTGCATAACAGAAACGAATGCAGTGTCCTATCCATTTTGAAACAGTCTGCTTAGAGATGGCCTTTCCTTGGGATCCTGCAGCATATGCCACAAAAAGTTGCTCAGTCTTTTTGAAAGCTTTAGTTTTGTCCAAGTAGAAGCGTAGCTGTCTGTGTATGTCCAAAGAATGCAGAAGTCTCTCCCCTTTATTCTGTGGATTTGGATAAAAAGTAGGCAAATGAATGGTTTGGTTAAGAGCTACACTGGATACTAACTTTGGCATAAATGTTGGGTTCGTCCTTAAAGAAACCCTGTCCAGATGGAAAATGATAAAAGGTTCCACTGCCAAGCCTGTAACTCTGAGACTCTTCTTGCTGAAGTTATTGCTAGGAGCAGAGCTGTTTTCCATAAGAATTTTATCTCAGCAGTACTGGCTGGCTCAAAAGGAAGCAGTGTGAGCTTTTCCAAGACAAAGTTGAAGTCCCATGTAGGTATTGGTGCTCTCCTTGGGGGTCTTATGTTTTTGGCCCCTCTGAG